>NC_044303.2:102552308-102864058 GCF_007474595.2 Lynx canadensis | reverse complement strand
AAGAAGAGGAAATTTGGACACAGAAGCAGACACGGAGGAGAGACCGTGTGAAGACACAGGGCGATGACAGCCATGTACAAGTCAAGGTGAGAAGCCTCAGAAGAAGCTGAATCCTTGATTTGGGCTTTCAGCCTCCAGGACTCTGAGAAAAGACGTGTGTGGTGCTTTGTTACGGCCGCACTGGCAAAGGCATATGCCGTCCCACTACAGAACATAAACGAAGAACATTTCTTTAACAGCAATTTCATGAAAAGGGAAAGAAGGGGCTTAAGCCTGGGTCATTTATCTGTGTGTCTAACTCTGCCCTTTACAAGTAGTGAAAAAGGAAGCACGGCTAATGCTCTATCCCTTCATTGTCTGTGCTCAGAACATGGTGTAAATGATGCAAGAGGACTGATCTAGACTTTTGTAAGTCAAGAGATTTGTCCTGCCTACCCAGCTACTATTTGGTCTGGTGGTGGTGGTCGTCATCTTCTCCTTCTCCCTCTCCTTCTCCTTCTCCTTCTCCTTCTTTTTAATATATTTTTTAATGTTTATTTATTTTGAGAGAGAGACAGAGGATAAGCAGGCGAAGGTCAGAGACAGACAGACAGACAGACTGACAGACAATCTGAAGCAGGCTCCAGGCTCTGAGCTGTCAGCAAAGAGCCCAAAGTGGGGCTCAAACTCACAAAGCATGAGATCATGACCTAGCTGAAACCAAGAGTCAGATGTTTAACCGACTGAGCCACCCAGGCGCCCCTGGGGCAGAATCCTTGAAGCCTCCCCTGACGATTGATTCAGGTGTTTCTTCCCTAGATTACCTTGAGTGAGACACCTTCTCATGAATGGCTTTTTTTTTTTTAATTTTTAAAAAATATTTATTTATTTTTGACAGAGGCAGAGGCAGAGTGCAAGAGGGACATGGGTAGAGAGAGAGGGAGACACAGAATCCCAAGCAGTCTCCAGGCCCTGAGCTGTCAGCACAGAGCCCGACGTGGGGCTCGAACCCATATACCGTGAGACCGTGACCTGAGCTGAAGTCAGATGCTTAACCAACGGAACCACCCAGGCCATTCACCCGTGAATGGCTTTTTCTGGTCTCCTAGGGGATGGGTTGCCACAAAGTTTGACTAGCAGCTTTTCATCCGTTTAGTAAGCTATGGCCATGACCTCTCAATATTTAGATCTCAGCTCTGGGGAGACTCTCCCTTGGCTTCTCTCTCTCTCAGCCACGGTGTAAGGGACATAGTACAGTGTTAGAGTATTATGTGCTAGTATGTCTGCTCTTCCTACTTTCTTTAGAGTTCTCTTTACCTCCTACTAGCAGATACCTCATTACTCCAGTCCCCTCTTAAATTAGAAGTTCTTTATATTGAACTTTTCCTATTCAAATTACTATTTGGCCTCTCTCTCCTGATTGCACCATGACTGATCCAGTACTGAAGGTTTTGTTTGAGGTTCCAAGATAGGTTGTCATAGGGGAAGAATAATAACATCACTTTTTACTTCAAACAAAAAGTCACCCTCACTCTGACACTCGTAATCCCGGAGAACATTAGCATCAGACCATGACTTCTTTGGCTTGTTTTCCATTGGTACCTGTAGCTCATGACTGACAGTCCATGATGGGCCACACGGTTCCCAGAGTCTATGAAGGTGAGGTCCCAAAAACAGTGATAATGGATGCCCCTTCTCCCCCTTCCCCCCCTTCCCACCTACTCCCCTCATTTTTTTTTTAATTTTTTTTAACGTTTATTTATTTTTGAGACAGAGAGAGACACAGCATGAACGGGGGAGGGGCAGAGAGAGAGGGAGACACAGAATCGGAAACAGGCTCCAGGCTCCGAGCCATCAGCCCAGAGCCCGACGCGGGGCTCGAACTCACGGACCGCGAGATCGTGACCTGAGCTGAAGTCGGATGCTTAACCGACTGAGCCACCCAGGCGCCCCCCTACTCCCCTCTTAAAACCAACCCCCTATCACCACCGTATCCCTAGCCAGAACAGCTTTTTGTTTTGTCATTAAAATTTTAAGATCACTGCCCTCTGAACTACAATCTCTGTGAATATTTTTGAATGTATCAGAGATTTTTTGTTCTCTTCAGTCCTCATGTGTTTATCCTAAGTCCTGACTTTACATGCCTGCTCTTTGTTTATCATGAGTCCTTACTACATATTCCAGGACTCTAAAATTAAATATGTGCATACACAGGTCTGCCTCTTAGATATTGCGCCTTTGGTTTCAGACCACCACAATAAAGTGAATATTGCAATAATTCAAATGAATATTTTGTCTTTCCAGTGCATTAAAAACTTAGGCTTACACGGTACTGTCATTCATGAAATGCGCAATAGCGCGATGTCTAAATAAACAACATATATTCCTTAATTAAAAATCCTTTATTGCTGAAAAATGCTAACTGCCTTCAGAGCTTTTGGCAAAGCGTCATCGCTGATCACAGATCACCATAACAAATATAATAATCATGGGAAAGTTTGGAATATTGCAAGAATCACCCAAATGTGACACAGAGACATGAGATGAGCAAATTCTGTTGGAAAAAAGGCACTGATAGACTTGCTCGATGTAGGGTTGACTCAAACCTTGACTTGTAAAAGGTGCAGTTCTGCAAAGTGCAGTAAAACAAAGCACAACCAAAGGGGGCATGCCTGTATATTCACATATACACATATAAACACATGTCCAGGGGCGCCTGGGTGGCTCAGTCGGTTGGGCGTCCGACTTCAGCTCAGGTCACGATCTCGCGGTCTGTGAGTTTGAGCCCCACGTCGGGCTCTGGGCTGATGGCTCAGAGCCTGGAGCCTGCTTCCGATTCTGTATCTCCCTCTCTCTCTGACCCTCCCCCGTTCATGCTCTGTCTCTCTCTGTCTCAAAAATAAATAAACATGAAAAAAAAATAAAAAGAAATAAATAAATACATGTCCGGTTGCTGTCCTTTCTCGATCATTCTATGCTGGCCATCCTCTTCTAGTCACATTTTCTTATAGCTGTCTGCAATTTTAAATGCTCTAAGAGGCTGCGGTTGCTAGCTTTATTTGTCTCTTGCTGCAGACGTTAACAGTCGCAAGCACGTTGTTTAAAACACAGATCCCGGGGCACCCGGGTGGCTCAGTCAGTTAAGCCTCCGACTTTAGCTCAGGTCATGATTTCATGGTTCCTAAGTTCGAGCCCCCCATGGAGCTCTCTGCTGTCAGCACAGAGCCTGCTTCAGATCTTCTGTCCCCCTCTCTCTCTGCCCTTCCCTTGATCACACTCTGTCTTGCTCTCTTTCGCTCTCAAAAAGAAATAAACAAAGAAATTATATACACATATATACATATATATACACATATGTCTATGTATATATGTATATATGTGTGTGTGTGTGTGTGTATATATAAATGTAAAACACAAATCTATTATCTGAATCATTCTGTTGGTAGTTTACTGTGATAGCATAAGGTTGATCTAAAAGTGCCCTGCCTCCTTTCCAAATGCCACCAGTTTCTAGTACATTCATACAATGATTTTCACTTGGGAACTCTTAGAAAAGGTGCATTTGAGTGACGTCAGACTGTGCCTCACTCGGTCAAGCTCCTGTGTATTGTTAAGTATAGGGCGTGCTTAATATTGGATATATTGGTGCCTTTCATCTTTCAGTATAAATTTATTTCACGGCGTCCAGGAAAAACTATATAAATTTTCATTAAAGAAAACACTGTATTATGACAGCACTAAATGAATCATCTGCAATCACTTTTTAAAAGGCTTGATTTATTTCCTGCACTTGGGAGGCACTATGTTGTAAAAATATTTTCACTAACAAGTATGAAATATTGCAATATATATATTTCTACACGCTGCATGTGGCTATATAATATGTTTCATTTTTGGGTGTATCAGCACACACGTGCCTATCTCTAGGGGGCCCTCCAGGTAATGTCTTGGTCACATTTACTTCTTTACTAAAAAAAAAAAAAAAGAGGGAAACAAATTGGCCAGGCAGCCTAGAGGAACATCAAATTCATCATAGCTGAAGATAATATTTTCCTGAAATGATTCATACTCTCACCTTCCTGCAGCAGTTTTCTCCACCCAGTGACATGGTGACATAGCGAAGTGTCACTGAAGTGAAGGCTATTTCATTTAGCCTTGAGCAAACACAGAAGCCGAAACGTGGATACGCAGTTCTTTTTCCTTCCAGAAGACAAGGTTTTTGTGCCTGTGTAACTAGAGCTAAGCTCTAGAGAGCTGCTGCATGATAAGAGGTTGGTTTGAAAACACGTGCAGTGGAATGACTTGAATAACAAAATCCCAGACAGACTCTTTCTGCGCTAACTGCATTTGCCCTCTGCAAGGAGATCAATGCTTCTCCTCATTGATTTCCCTCAGTTGCAGAGCCAGGATTATGCACGTTGTGAGGCTGTATTCCCAGCTTCATCCCATCTCATTTCCCGGGCAGCACCAAAAAGGCGCACTGCTCCACTGTAAACTGGAGGCGAGAGAAGTGTGACTGTATCAAATTTGTACCTTCACCAAGACCGCATGTTAAACAGACGCACAATAACGTATTCCCGGTGTGATCGAAGCCTGCACGAGCAGGTCGGGTTCTGTTTATGTGCAGTTTCTCAGTAAACGGCAGAGAAGCCAAAGATAATGCTGAGATGCATTGCCTACATTTGCGTAATTCCCAAGATATTTTCAAATGCAGTAGAGCTTCCTTTTGGGGTGACTTGAAATGCAAAGTCAACATGTAAAGAAATGATTCTCTTCCTAAATTCACAGACTGACTGCAGCCCTTCTGATTAAAAATTGCCTTAACGCATATACTTGGAGAAGGTGGGTGGTTGGAAGGCTGTAAAAGTCGTGATCTAAAAAAAAAAAAAAAAGTGTATTCTGCAGATGACACAAGTTCTGATCTTCCTGAAAGTCGTGGAATTTCACCTCATCTGTGTGAGTACTAACAGCCAACTGCAAGATGAAAATACCCCCCACAAAAGGGGCACCTGGGCGCCTCACCCGTTTAAGCGTCCGACTTCGGCTCAGGTCATGATCTCGTGGTTCGTGAGTTCAGGCCCCGCGTCGGGCTCTGTGCTGACCGCTCAGAGCCTGGAGCCTGCCTCGGATTCTGTGTCTCCCTCTCTCTCAGCCCTCCCCTGCTCATGCTCTGTCTCTCTCTCTCGAAAAATAAAGAAACGTTAAAAAAAAAAACATTAAAAAAGAAAATACCCCCAAAAGGCAACTTCGCCTCTTCACAAATTTCAGCATGCTGCTAGTGAGGGGAGAGGCAGAGCTGACCTCCTGTATTAAGTTTTCTTTTCCTCATTCCTCTTTCAGCATGGGGAATGTGTCACATTACAACCCAAACTTCAAGTCTGCTTTTGAAAAAAATGTAAAATAAGCCATTTCCTACCAAGACTAGATAAATGATCACACAGCGGCTTGCCTTTCGAGCAGAATTTGCTCCGAATCTGGGGTTGCCCAGGTGCTCACTTCATTATTAAAGACGACTGTCACAGCTCACTCCACACATACCCAGGAGCAGGGTCCTCTCTCAACACACCTATCCATAATCTCTGCTTCCTCTGTGCAAACGATATCTGGGGCACCTTTGGGTAGACCCATATCCAGGATTAACAGTAACTACTTCCCAGACTTACGGTAGAAACGGACTTCATGGGGCAGATCTACCCTGCTAGCTAAGAAATAAGAGCGTGTTTCCAAGTTACCTCATCAGCGGCCATTTTCCTAGTGAAAGACTAACCAAGCTGATCCATTTTCCAGGGGCTAAAAATAAAAAGTAAACTGTCTGTTTCAAACGCCAAAACTTACCCCAAAGGTCATCGCCCCTCCTTTAAATCATTCACGAAGACTTTTGAAAAAGTAAGTAGAAATTGTTTCCCACTGTAAAGTTGAATGAGACCAGGCCAGCCTTACCCTCTAAAAACTGACGAACACATCTTGGTTTCCCTCTATGTTTCTCTACCGCCATATGCAAAAGACACATTTTAGTTGCAGGCCCTGGCAATAAAATGGATTTTTCATTTATTACTGTCATTTATAAGTGTGGGTAATATTTTCAGTTGATTATGAGGTGACATTAATTACATAAATATTTAAAGGACACTGTTCTAAGACTCATTATTAGTTTTTATTAAAAGCAATTTATATATCCCATAGAGTCATCTGGAGGTATTTGAAACAGATATTGGAATGGATTTTTTGAAAGCAAAGAATACATTTCTTCTGTCCCTGTCCGGAGAACTTTCCTCATGGAGCATTTTCTTCACCAAAGTCTCAGAAAGTCGTGTTTTTATAACTTGGTGCCGTTGATTCTGTGACAGTAGTCTAAATAAACATCGTGAAGTCATTCGATAATGAATAAGTAGGAGGAGACACCATTGTTTAACCTCCACACTATGCTAATGAGTAGGGTGATAGACTTCGTTGTGCTGAATAATGGAACTTTTATTCTATCCCAGTGGGACTGTCTCCAGGGCCTCCTGGGAAGATTTGCCAGGCTGGTCTACGTGCAGCTCCCGAGGGCACTTTACAGAGCTTCCAGAATCTTGTTACGGCACATTTATCAAAGGAAGTCACAATCTGGATGAAGACCACATTCTCTCCCTCTTTGCAATACAGGAAGCATCCCTGTATGTTACTTTCATTTTACTTGTCCCACCTAGGTAAAATAGAATAGTAATCTGGGAAAATAATTGTTAATACAAAGATCTACAACACTGAGAGAATTTCATCCCTTAGGCCATTTTAATACTGTCAGACAAAAAGTATATTTTCCTTACAAAGCCTGAACGTGCTAGCATATTATTATACGCAGCGTAAAGTTAAGGGTGTTTGAACAGTGAAAATAGAAAGCATTCGTAGTTACTCAACCCTGAATACTTAGGACATTTCATTTCTTTTTACAGCAACCATATTCAGTCAATAAAAGATCAAATGCTTTTGGTTACTGGACTGAAAAAAATCAAATCCTCCGAACTTTTAGCACTTGATGTTCCTTGAGTATTTGCTCTCAGCTATAGCTCGTTAAATGAGCTGATCCACCAGTGACTCTATAAATTGAAACAAAAGCAAAGAGCTCTTTTTTTTTTTTTCCCAAGTAACTGGCCCCAAAGTGAAACACACTTAAGTCTGGTTGTTTACAGATATTTTCTTCCACATAGTCGGTATTCTACAGAGTAAATGCGTGTCGTGCGTGAAACTGGAAATCTTTCAGTAACAATCTAATTAGGACTTCTCTGGGTAGGAGTGGTAGAATCATGATTATTAATTGATAACTGGATGAGGTCGAGGGCAGATCATGAGAAAGGTAAAGGGAGGTAGATAAACTGGGCAGTTTGCAATGACCTGCGTGTACTTAATGTTTTGGTTTGTTTTTAATGTTTTTATTTTATTTATTTATTTTTGAGAGAGACAGAGCGCGAGTAGGGGAGGGGCAGAAAGAGAGACAGAATTTGAAGCAGGCTCCCGGCTCTGAGCTATCATCACAGAGGCTGACACGGGGCTCGAACTCACAAACTGTGAGATCACTACCTGAGCTGAAGTCAGATGTATAACCCACTGAGCCATCCAGGTGCCCCTGTAGTTAACAGTTTTTGTTGAATTTTATTCATTTTATTTCACTTCATGTAAAAATATAATGTTAGGCACTCTTCCAGGAACTTTAGAATATAGTATATAAACAACTCTATGAAATGAGTATTATCACTTACTCTCAGATTAAAAGTGATCAACTAGGTCACAAAATACACACAGCTAATAAGCAACAGAGGTAGGACTTGAACCCAGTGAAAATTAGCCAAGAGTTTATCCTCTAGACCGGTACACTACACTACCTTTTGTCTCTTTCTTAAGAAATCCTAAATTAAGAAGCTTTTTTTCTTACGGGACGCTAAATGAGGATTTTCAACAAATTTGAAGTGGATTGGTCAATATACAGCAGCCAAGGGATTCACATCACCCATTTCTGCCATCGTCTTAAAACATAACCTATTGAATAAGATGTAAACCTAACATCCTCTGTCTGCTGGTACATGCAATTAATGATTCATTCATTTTGTTTTGATTTTGTGTGTATTTTTTTAAGCTTTGTTTTGACAGAGAGAGAGAGCGTGAGTAGGGGAGGGGCAGAGAGAGAGGGACAGAGAGAGGGACAGCCTCCCAAGCAGGCTCCATGCTGTCGGCACAGAACCCGACACAGGGCTTGAACTCGCAAACTGTGAGATCATGACCTGAGCCGAATCAAGAGTCGGATGCTTAACCGCATGAGCCACTCAGGCGCCCCAATGATTTTTTTCATTTTTAAAACCACATGTCAATCTGAGAGGTGATACTGAGGGTAACGTTACAGATTTTCTATTCCAGTCGTTACTTCTCCTTGACGTTGTATCCCTAACTCAAAGAAAAGGTTGCCAACTGTTGGGTCTTAACCAAGGCAAGATGGTATTTCAATAACAGCTCTTCAGTAGTCTCTAAACACAGAGGTTGGCTGTAGGGTTCAGTTTTACTAGTATATTCTAGTGCTGTTGTCTTAGGAACCTAAGTTATGTGGGTTATCTGCTAGATATCGTCGAGCTAGAACCATTATAAAATTCTCAAGTCTGAGTCACTGTAGATGAGAAGCACATATTCCGTTGCTACAAAGTAAAATTCATTCACTCGACAGCTATTGATGGTGCACCCACTAAAAACCGTGGTTACAAAAGTTACTGTACGTCCTATCAAAATCCCAGCTGCCTTTTTACAGAAATTGCCAAGGTGATCACGCCATTCATGGGGAATCTCAAGGGATTTACAATAGTCAAAACAACCTTGAAAAAGAAGAAAGTTGGAGGACTCCCGTTTCTTGATGTCAGAACCTAAGTACAAATCTCTAGTTATCAAGCTCATGGGCCACTGCTGCAAGGATGGGCGTATAGATCAATGGAACAGAACTGAAATACAGAAACAAACCCTCAAAATTACAGTCAATTGATTTTCAACAAGGAGCCGTGATAATTCAACGGGGAAATAATTGTCTTTTCGAGAAAAGGTGCCAGGACAGCTGGATATCCACGTACAAAAGAATGAAGTTGGAACCATACCTCCTATTTCACACCACAGATGAAAATAAACTCAAACCAGACTAAAGATTTAATGTTTTGTTTTGTTTTGTTTTTTTAATTTTTTTTAACGTTTATTTATTTTTGAGACAGAGAGAGACAGAGCATGAACGGGGGAGGGGCAGAGAGAGAGGGAGACACAGAATCCGAAACAGGCTCCAGGCTCCGAGATGTCAGCACAGAGCCCGACGTGGGGCTCGAACTCATGCACCGCGAGATCGTGACCTGAGCCTAAGTCAGCCGCTCAACCGACTGAGCCACCCAGGCGCCCCTAAAGATCTAATGTTTAAAATAAACTAAATAAACTGTGAAACTCTCCGTAGGAAACATAGGTACAAACCTTCATGACCTTGCATTAGCCCATGATTTCTTGGCCATGATATCAAAAGCACAAGCAAGTGAAGAAGAAAAAATAGATAACGTGCACAAGCAACTGAAGAAGAAAAAACAGATAATCTAGACATCATCAGATAAAAAATTGTGTGCTTCAAATGACAACATGAAAAATGTGTAAAGATAGTCCACAGTATGGGAGGACATATTTGCAAATTGTATGTCTGATAAGGGATTTCTATCTAGAATATATAAAGAACTCTTACAACTCAATAATAAACATACAAATAACCCAACTAAAAGGAGCCAAGGATCTGAATAGACATTTCTCCAAAGAAGGTATACAACTGGTCAGTAAGTACATGAAAAGATACTTGGCATGATTAATCATCAGGATAATGCAAATCAAATCCACATGATATATCATGTCACACTAATTAGAATGGCAAGAATTTTTTTACAAATACGTTGGCAAGGATAAAAAGAAACGAGAACTCTGCGGCACTGCTAATGGAAATAGAGAATAGTGCAGTTCCTTGGGAGAACAGTCTAACAGCTTCTCAAATGATTAAGTACATTGTTGTCCTATAATCCAGCAATTTCACTCCTAAGTATGTACCTACAAGAATTGAGCCACAATGTCCACACAGAAACTTGTACACAAATATTCGTAGCCGCACTACACACAATAGGAAACAGTAGAAACAACCCAAACGTCCATCAACAGAGTCACAAAGTGCAGCCTATCCATACAATGGAATATTGTTTGGCAGAAAAAGAAAAAGAAAAAGGGAGGGGCGAGCAAAGTATGGATATTTACTGTGACATGGATGAATCTTGACAAAACTATGTTAAGTAAAAGAAGCTCGTCACAAAGGACTACGTATTCCATGATTCCATTTATGTGCAACATCCGGAATAGGCAAATCTGCAGAGACAGAAGCAGATTGGTGGTTGCCTAGGGCCAGAAGAGAAAGGGAGAATGGGGGAGTGATGGCTAGGAGGGATGGACTTTCTTTTGGAGACCTTGACAGTGCTGTAAATTGATTGTAGTGATGGTTACACCAGTCTGCAAATATACTAAAAGCCATTGAATTGTGTGCTTTAAATGGCTGAATCATGTAATATAGGAATTATATCTCAACAAAGCTGTTTTTTTTAAAACAGTGAGCCAGGGGTGCCTCGGTGTCTCAGTCAGTAAAGCATCCGACGCTTGATTTTGGCTCAGGGCATGGTTCTTGGGACGGAACCTTATGTAGGGCTCTGCCCTGACAGCACAGAGCCCGCTTGGGATTCTCTCTCTCTGCCCCTCCCCTACTCACGCATGTGCCCTCTTAAAATAAATAAATAAACATTTAAAAAATAAAAATAAATAGAATGGTGAACTATACAAATAAAAATCCCTGCCTCTATGGTACTTATCATCTAGTAGGGGTAATAATATGTCAGGTGAACATAGCAGCTATAAAGAAAAATCTGGATTAGAGTGATGAGGGGATGTCGTAGTGAGGTACAAGCTTATAGAGGGAGGCCACTGGAGCTCTAATGAACCGAACTGGAGAGCTCTATATGGTACAAAGAACACTGCCAGGAGTGTGTATTTTATTTTGCATGAGATGGGACACCATTAGAGGGGTCAGAACAGGGAACTAAAGGGACAGGATTTCTGTTTAAAAGGATCACGCCATCTGCTGTGTTAAGAATTGGTTATTGAGGGGCGCCTGGGTGGCGCAGTCAGTTAAGCGTCCGACTTCAGCCAGGTCACGATCTCGCGGTCCGTGAGTTCGAGCCCCGCGTCAGGCTCTGGGCTGATGGCTCGGAGCCTGGAGCCTGTTTCTGATTCTGTGTCTCCCTCTCTCTCTGCCCCTCCCCCGTTCATGCTCTGTCTCTCTCTGTCCCAAAAATAAATAAACGTTGAAAAAAAAATTAAAAAAAAAAAAAAGAATTGGTTATTGACAGAGGGGTGCCTGGGTGGCTCAGTTGGGTGACTCGATTTCAGCTCAAGTCATGATCTCTTGGTTGTGAGATCAGGCCCCATGTTGGGCTCCACACTGAGTGTAGAACCTGCTTGGGTTTCTCGCTCCCTCTCTCTCTGCCCCTTCCTCTGCTTGTGCGCTCTCTCTCTGTCAAAATAAATAAGTAAACATTTAAAAAGAATAGGTTATCGGTGGGCAAAAGAAGAAACAGGGAGGCCAGTTAAGAAGCGATTTCAAGGGTGCCTGGGTGGCTCAGTCGGTTGAGCGTCTGACTTCGGCTCAGGTCATGATCTCGCGGTCCGTGAGTTCGAGCGCCGCGTCGGGCTCTGTGCTGACAGCTCAGAGCCCGGAGCCTGCTTCGGATTCTGTGTCTCCCTCTCTCTCTGCCCCTCCCCTGCTCATGCTCTGTCTCTCTCTGTCTCAAAAATAAATAAAAACATTAAAAAAAAAAAAAAGAAGCTATTTCATTGGCACTTGAGTGGCTCAGTCGGTTATGTCTCCGACTCTTGGCTCAGGTCATCATGTGGGTGTTCTGTGAGTTGGAGGAGCTCCGCATGAGACTCTGTGTTGGCAGGGCGGGGCCTGCTTGGGATACTCTGTCTCCCTTTCTCTGCCCCTCCCCCACTCACACTGTCTCTGTGTCTTTCAAAATAAACTTAAAAAAATTTTTTAAATGAAGCTCTTTCAATTACCTAGGCAAAAATCATGGTGACTTGGACCGAAATGATAGTAGTAGACAAGGTAAAAATAGTTGAGATATATTTTGGTAGAAGGAGATTCTAGAGATTGGGAAGGCACGATTTTGGATTTGGGAGGCAAGAGGAGTCAAGGATGACTCCAGAGTTTTTTAACCTGAACTGTCTGAAATATGGAGTCATTTTCTGAGATGCTTCCCTTGGTTGCAGAGTGGTAGAAGGGTGGAGGGAAGGATCAAATTGAAATGATAAATTACAGTCCAAACACGAATTACATCATAATCAAAGTGATTATTCAAATGAAACCAACAAAGGTACACCATACTTAAAATTCTATTCCAAAAGAAACTCAGTTACTACCGGACTCAAAAATAACAAGGCACATTAGAGCATTTAAATTGTTTAAATATTAGTAATTCGTGTTTCACAAACCACAAAAGTAATGCATGTTTTTTTTAAAACAAAATTCAAGCGGAGCACCTGGGTGGCTCAGTCGGTTGAGCGTCCGACTTCAGCTCAGGTCATGATCTCATGGTTCGTAAGTTTGAGACCCGCATCAGGCTCTGTGCTGATGGCTCAGAGCCTGGAGTCTGCTTCAGATTCTATGTCTCTCTCTCTCTCTCGCTGCCCCTCCCTCACTCACACTCTGTCTCTTTCTCTCTCTCTCTCTCAAAAATAAGTAAACATTTAAAAAAATTCAAGTAATATGAAAAGAGTAAAACAAAATAATGGACTTTCCCTCTCCCTTCGACAGGGGTAACCACCTTTAGTAAGTTAGTGTTTTGTTCTTACTGACCTTTCACAGGCATATATTCAAGTGTTACATGAGATATTAAGGAATATTTAATAACGCAAATAAAAATGCTTTGAAAATGTCCTATTTTACAAATGCACTAAAAATGTGAGTATTTACAAAAATTCAGTTGTCGTACCACTTGATAGAAAATAACTACTTAATAGAATCAGGCCATGTTAAAAAAACAAGAAAACACATAAGAATATGTTTTGATGCTCAAGATCACATTGTAAATTTAAATACAAATTTTAGAGGTTAAGCTAGTTTACTTTTTCAAGTTCAGGTATCTCAATTTGGTTCTTTATGCCATTTTTGGGGGGTGTTGGTCTCTCCCTCTCTTTTTTTTTTTAAATTATTTTTTAAGGTTTTATTTATTTTTGAGACAGAGACAGAGCATGAACAGGGGAGGGGCAGAGAGAGAGGGAGACACAGAATCGCAAGCAGGCTCCAGGCTCTGAGCCATCAGCCCAGAGCCCGATGCGGGGCTCGAACTCACAGACCGCGAGATCGTGACCTGAGCTGAAGTCGGACGCTTAACTGACTGAGCCACCCCGGCGCCCCTCCCTCTCTTTTTTAACAGACATTATTTGTGAGAGCACCTTTAGGTTTATAATAAAAATGAGGGGAATGTACAGAGAGTTCTACATACTGCCTATCTCTCCCCACATGCAACCTCGTCCGCCATTGATATCCTTAACCATGGTGGTACATTTGTTACAATGGATTAACCTACATTGACATGTCATTAGCACTGAAAGCCCATAGTTTACATTGCATTTCCTTTTTGGTTTTGTTTCATTCTCTGGGTTTTGACAAACGTATTGACATATATCCACCATTATATCCTAATAGTTTCACTGCCTTAAAATCCTCTGTGCTCTGCCTATTCATCTTTCCCTCCCCTGCCCAGTCTCCGGCAAGGGCTTGTTGTTTTCCTGTCTTCACAGTTTTGCCTTTTCCAGCATGTTGTATAGTAAGAATCCTTCAGTGTGTAGCCTTTTCAGATGGGTTTTGTTCACTGAATTACACGTGGTTATGTCTCTTCCCTGTCTTTTTTGGGTTTGATCGCTCGTTTCCTTTTGAACACGGAGTAACATTCTGATAATGTCTGTATGTACCACAGTCCGTTTATCCACTTGCCTCCTGAAGGAGATCTTGGTTGTTTGTGAGTTTTGGAAACTTTGAATAAAGCTAGTATAAACATCTGTGTGCAGGTTTGTGCACGGACATAAATTTTCACTTCGTTTGGCAATGGAATATTACTCGATGATCAAAAAGAATGAAATCTTGCCATTTGCAACAACATGGATGGAACTAGAATGTATTATGCTAAGCAAACTAAGTCAGAGAAAGACTCATGCCGTATCATTTCACTCATAGGTGGAATCTAAGAAACACAACAGATGAACATATGGGAAGGAAAGGAAAAATAAGATAAAAACAGAGAGGGAGACAAACCATAAGAGACTCTTAAATATGGAGAACAAAATGAGGGTTGCTGGAGGAGTGTTGGGCGGGGGGGGGGGGGGTGGGCCAAATGGGTGATGGGATTGTTGGGATGACCCCTGGGCGTTATATACAAGTAATGAATCACTAAATTCTGTTCTGGAAACCATTATTACATTCTATGTTAACTGACTTGCATAAAGTTTTAAAAAAAAGATTTTTTTTCACTCATTTTGGTACGTAGCAATGAGTGCTGTAGGGGAGGGAAAATTTTTCTTAACCCTCTTAGGATCCCTGGCTGAGCCTGAAAATTCAACCTACTAACACAGATTGATAGGAGAAAAGCATACAAATTTCTTTAGTATAAAGTTTTATGTGGCATGGAAGCCTTTCTGTGGAAAAAAGACCCCCCCCAACATAGTTAAATCTGAGGTTTTTTTATGCTAGTTTTAATGAAGAATGGAAAGTTGTGGAAAGATAAGGTAAGGCCAAGATTGTGAGGTGAGTGGAAATGGGGAAATTCACCAAGCCCTGTTCATTCAGATTCCTGTCTCTGTCCCTCCATCTTCAGAGATAAGGATGCTTTTCCTCTCGGTATAGAGGGGGCGTCTCTCACAGGAAGGTTTTATGACCTGCTTCGGGGAAGGATCAGAAGGTCCTTCCTGCACATGCCATTTTTCAAATTCCTTTAGCCTGAAATATTCAGTACGCCAAGGGCCCATATTTTGAGGTAGTATGTTCTGAATCCCATCAGTGCTTTTACTGTATTGTGTGGTAAGAGCCTGTTTAATTTTTTTTTTAATGTTTGTTTATTTTTGAGAGAGGGAGCTTGAGTGGGGGAGAGGGGGACTGGATCTGAAGCGGGCTTTGCACTGACAGCAGAGTGTCCGATGTGGGGCTTGAACTCACGATCCGTGAGATCATGACCTGAGCCCAGGTCAGACCCTTAGCCGACTGAGTCACCCAGGTGCCGCAAGAGTCTGTTTAATTTTTTTAAAAATTTTTTAATGTTTATTTTGTTTCTGAGGGAGAGAGATAGAGAACCAGTGGGGGAGAAGCAGAGAGAGAGGGAGACACAGAATCCCATGCAGGCTCCAGGGTCTGAGCTGTCAGCACAGAGCCTGATGCGGGGCTTGAACCCATGAACTCTGAGATCATGACCCGAGCAAAGTTGGGCGCCTAACCGACTGAGCCACCCAGATGCCCCGAGTCTGTTTAATTTTTTAAGGAAATGCCACATTCTCGTATGGACTGAATGTTTGTGCCTTCCAAAATTCATACATGGAAACTCTACTCCTACCCCCTTTCCCGGTGTGATGGTATTTGGAGAGCTTTGGGAGGAAATTAGGGTAAGATGAAGGCGTGTGTGTGGAACTCTCAAGGATGGGACAAGTGGCCTTCTAAGAACCTTATAAGAGCTTGCTTCCCCTGTCTTCTCTCGCCCTGTGATGATCCAATGACAAGTTGGCAGTCTGAACCTTGGAAGAGGATTCTCACTGGAGCCTGACTGTGCCGGTCCCCTGATCTTGGACTTCTGGTCTCCAGAACTACAAGACATAAATGGCTGTTGTTTCTAAGCCACCCAGTCTCTGGTGCTTTGCAAAGGATGTAGTCAATAAAGCACTGTTATCCAAAACATGCAAAGAACTCTTAACAGTCCAAAACAAGGAAACGAGCAACACAATCAAAAAGGAGCAAAAGAGGGGCGCCTGGGTGGCTCGGTCGGTTAAGCGTCCGACTTCGGCTCAGGTCACGATCTCAGGGTCCTGGGTTCGAGCCCCGCGTCGGGCTCTGTGCTGACCGCTCAGAGCCTGGAGCCTGTTTCAGATTCTGTGTCTCCCTGTCTCTGTGACCCTCCCCCGTGCATGCTCTGTCTCTCTCTGTCTCAAAAATAAGTAAACGTTAAAAAAAATTTTTTTAATAAAAAGGAGCAAAAGAGGGGCACCTGGGTGGCCTCAACTGACTAGGACACTGCCTTCCAAAGTGGCTGCGCCATTTTGCTTTTTCGCTGGTAAAGAATGAGAGTTCCTGCTGCTCCACATTCTCATCAACATTTCACGTTGTCAGGGTTTGGGATTTTGGCCATTCTACCAGGTGTGTAGGGGGATCCCATGATTGTTTTAATTTACAATTTCCTAATGACGTAGGGTGTTGAGCATCCTTTCATATGCTTACTTGCTGTCTGTATATCTGTGGTGAAGTGTTTCTTCAGCTCTTTTGCTCCTTTGTTAAAAATGCTTATTTATTTATTTTTGAGAGAGGGCGCAAGACGGGGAGGGGCAGAGAGAGAGGGAGATGCGGAATCCTAAGCAGGTTCCAGGCTCCGATCTGTTAGCACAAAGCCTGACGCAGGCCTCGAACCCACGAGCGGTGAGATCATGACTCGTTGGATGCTTAATCGACTGAGCCACCCAGGTGCCCCTCTTTTGCTCCTTTTTATTAAAAAAAATTTTTTTTAACGTTTACTTATTTTTGAGACAGAGAGAGACAGAGCATGCACGGGGGAGGGTCACAGAGACAGGGAGACACAGAATCTGAAACAGGCTCCAGGCTCTGAGCGGTCAGCACAGAGCCCGACGCGGGGCTCGAACCCACGGACCATGAGATCGTGACCTGAGCCGAAGTCGGACGCTTAACCGACCGAGCCACCCAGGCGCCCCTCTTTTGCTCCTTTTTGATTGTGTTGCTCGTTTCCTTGTTTTGGACTGTTAAGAGTTCTTTGCATGTTTTGGATAACAGTGCTTTATTGACTATGTCCTTTGCAAACATTTTCTCCCAGTCTCTAGCTTGTCCTCTCATTCTCTGAAGCCGCTTTGTTTTTTTAAGCTTAGGATTCTTGGTTCACTGAAGTGACACACCAATTGGAAAAAGTTTAAATTCCTACCGCAAAATCTCGTCTTCTCCCTTATGTATTAATTACAGGCTGGCTCGTGCCATTCTCCCTCCAGTCTCCCAAACATCATTTCTCAAGTTGCCCGGAGTCATTTTACATCCACTTCCCCTAAAAGTCTGGGTCCCATGATTTCCCACGTAAGAGGGGGCCTGTTACATGTTTGAGCCTTGGCTGTCAGATGGAAACAAAGTAGAGATCTCTTCACTTTTAACCACCTATCATCTTTTTACATTTCCTCTTCCTGAATCAGTTTCCCATTTGCTTTGGTAGTTTTCTTTGTCCCCTCACAGCCGTAAGGCAAAAATGGTAGCCTGATTTCACAACCAAGGGAGACAAAAATTGGGGTGTGATTGGTTTCCCATAGAATGCACCGCTGGAGTCAGCTGCAAAGAAGATTCGGCTGCTCATTTGTACTGTCGTTTTCGGGCATTAGCACCTTACTTATTAACACATGAGTGAAGGGAGTTGGTGAATGATGGTGCATGAGGACATTTATTTGGATTTTCACATAGGTTGACGAAATCGAAGCGGAAGTCTAAGGCCCAGTAGCAAGGCTCTGTGTTTTCCAGGCAAGTCTGTGGAGATGATCAGACATAAGGAACTCCACGAACTTTTTTGTTCATTTAGAGTGTCCGTGGAAAGCGAAGGAAAGTGGAAACTACTCTTGTCCAGCAAACAATGTTGCTTCGAAATCCTCACTCCTAAAGGCCTGTCGTTCCGATCGAGGTGAAAAAGCCAATCTGACCGTGGTGGCACGACTCCGATGTCCCACTTGTTCAGCACAGGCAGGAAGACACAGTTCAAGTAACAATGAGTAAAAGCCAGCCTGCCAGACGAGCTTGTTTTTCAGGTTTCGAGGGGTAATTTGCTCTTTTGACAGATATTTGTGTGTTCCCTGTTCCGGGCAAACCAGCGCATACGGCCAGAAAAATGTAGTCAGAGGGACACATCCAAGACGCCAAAAGTTACATGACCTGAGAAGAGCAAAAGTCATTTCGAGTTCTCAGAAGGAGGGAGTTCTGTCCGTTCAGCAGGTGCCACCAGACAGACTTCAAGGACGAGATGATCGTGAGCTAGGTCTTAACAAAGGACAGGATGTTGGCAAGTGGAGACGGCAGGAAAGGGTGTTTTGGATGGAAGAGCATCTTGGGGAAAATGTGTGGATCTAGAAGCCTGTGTCCTCTGGTTCCCGTTTGGGAAAAGCCCAGTTCACTGTGGCTGGAACGTAGAACATACATAAGGACGTAAGGGAGAAGGGAAAAGGGTTAGGCGTGACAACATCAGGACTCTTGTATTCGTCATCTTTGCTGCTTAAGGAATTACCCCCCCCCCCCCAGTTTAGCAGCTTTGGGCAAAACTAATTATTATTTAATAGTTTCTGTGGGTGGGGCGCCTGGCTGGCTCAGTCGGTTAAGCATCTGATAGCGGTTCAATTCGTGATCTCACTGTTCGTGGGTTCCAGCCACGCGTTGGGCTCTGAGTTGGTGACTCAGAGCCTGAAGCTGCTTCAGATTCTGTGTCTCCCACCCCCCCCCCCGACTGCTCACGCTCTGTCTCTCTCTCAAAAATAGATAAACATTAAAAAAAATTGTTTGTAATTTCCTTGGGTCAGAAATCTGGTGTAGTTTAGCGGGCTGACTCAGGCCTGCTCGGGGTCTCCCAGGAGGCTGCAGTCAAGGGTATCTGTGAATCTGGATTGTAGTCACCCGATGCTTGTCTGGAGCTGGAGGTTCCATTTCTAAGCTCACATGGCTGTGGATATCGTGAGGATATCACGCGCTGTGGATCATTCGGGGCCAGTTTCAAGTCTGACGGGCGCGACTCTCATTACAGGGGTGCAGATGGGGCTCTGCGCATCTTTGAGGGGCTACGGTCATATTGGAAACGCGATGGAAGAATTTTTGAGCAGCCGAGCCCGGGAACGAATAAACAGAACTTTACGCCTCCCAAAATGTACTTAGTGACATCCAACCTCATGCATTAGATAAATGGCGGAACGAGTAGATGCTGGGGTGAACAGCTGGAGGAATACTGCAGGTCTAGATGAGATCTAATAAGGCCCAGCTGAGATAGAAGCAGCAGGGTGGGAAAGGAGATCCAGATGCCCTGGTCAGTAGCGCAAAGGATATCTCAATAGAACTTAGTATCTATCTCCAGAATAACTCAAGCAGGGGTCCAATGATGCCTAATGCACTTGCTCTATGTGTATGAATATGTGAAAGACATTAAATACTTAATATTTAGGTGGTCGGCGAATAGAGAAACAACATCTTTATAAAGATCCATTCAAAAAGCACATAGTTTCAGGGACTAGTGGCTATGAAGTCACTTCCTGTTTTGGACTTAATCCTAGCAGGCCGTCTCGTTTCGTGACAGCAAAAAAAGGAAGAATAGAATACAAAGTGCTCTTTCCAATCCCTTTGCTCATCACCAGAGCATTTCACTCCTCACCTGCTCGGAAAGCCAATAAGCCAGCAAACCCCTGGGCCAGGGCCCAGAACTGGCATCCACTCCAGCTCTTGGATGTAAGTCAGACCAATTACAGGTTGTGGAGACACTGCAGGTTGTTTGAAAACATTAAGTAGGTCAGATCATCCTGTGAAACGTAGGCTGCCAACTTCTTCATTAGTCAGGAGACCATTTATTCAATTATTCATGTATTTGACATCTGTTTCTAGAGTTCAGGGCAGTGTGATGGAGATTCGGAGTCTTACCAAAAGGAGTCTGAGACCCTGCCCTCTGGAGATCTACAGTCTTGCAGGGACATAGCCATAAAAGGCTAGAATACGATGGCACCATTATACGCCATGCAACGCAAATTTCACGGCGACACGGTTGAAACAGCCCATCAACGTATTTTTGGATCCCTCCCTAATAGCAAAGTTGAGAAGTGGTGAAAAAAACTGCAGCAAGACAGTGCCGTCGGCAGGGAACCAGCATTTCCAAGCCAGCATCCAACCGCCAAGATGGCCCATGACACTATAAATATAGTTCAGGTGGTCTGAAACCGTGCTCTAAGAACTGAAATGTCACGCCTCACTTTTTATCAAGCCGAGAGAAGAATTAGTTAAAATCACAGCCACTCCCTGGATGAAAATGGCATTAAGATTATCTTAACTGGGATCTCTGAAAATCATCCACTAATCCAAAGGCGGGCAAAAATACCAACAACTCGTCAAGAAGGAGGCAGAAAGATGAAACATTACAGGTAACTTTAAAGGTCAGGGCCGGGTCAGTGCTACTCTGCAGGCCTGCCCGAGCAGAGTTCTGGTGATGAGTACTTCTGGGGCCGATGAGTAGGGACAGCTTCTCTGGGAACAAGCAACAGGGGTAGTAGGAGGGTCGAGGCACAGGCATTGGAGGAGATGATGAGTAGGGAAATGATGGCCTCCGCAGGCTCAGGACATAAGCAGTGCCAGGGAGATAGAGAGTCAGCAACATGGTTTCATGGCTGATGAGAGCAGGTGTAGAGGCATGGCCAGCCCTTCTTGTTCTCACTTGTCTAGATGGAGGGAAGAAGTGACCGTTACAACTGGATGATGGTTTCTTCCATCTGGAATAAGTACCCCCTCACGGACAGTCCCGAAGCATCTTGAGCTCACCTGTCTCACAGCACCCAGTTGTGATTGCCTCCTTACTTGTGGGGGCCCCTGTGGAGGTTATAATCTTCTTGATGTGTCCCTTACTTCTCTATTTGCGTTACCCCGCACGGTGCTTAGCGTACAGACGCCATTGGATGTTTGCTACATGAAACAGTGATTGGACAATTTGTTGTTGGGCTTTGTTGGAGCGTACGATGGAGGAGAATGAATCGCGGGACGTTAGATGGGGAAGACAGCGTGAACGTGTAATGAATATTTCTCATCTACCCAGTATCTGAACGCCCCCCCCCCCATCTTTTCCTTTGAGGAATTCCCAGTTTCCTTGGTGGAATTCACCATTTTTGAGTCATGGAAGGAGGCGGATCCTACCCACCCTTAAAGGTGGCCAATCTGTCAACTCCTCTTTGCCGACCTCCCTTGCCGCTAGGGCATGGACATGGGACCCGAGGTCCACCAACCAGATGCACCCCATCCCCTGCATCTCTGAATAGGGAACTTGTAAGAAGCAGGGACAGAAGAAAATCCACATTGGCATGGGTGACACTTGCAGAATTTTGTGCGTGGGTTAGCAATAGGATGGTGGAGGGTGGAAGACCGTGAACATGCCAACACCGCGTGGGAACTACCTCTTCTAGCGTTCGGTGGCAGCTGCCGTGGTGTCCTCCTCCATCCAGTTCCTCGGCATGACTTTGAGAATTCGTTCTGGCACCGTAAGCTTCTGAGCCTGGTTCTCCAGCCCTCCCAGCAATTTTGTGAGCTGCCCAATATCCCTTTTGAGAAATTCTTTTTTTACTTAAATCAACCGGAGTCGGTTTCTGTAACTTGCAGCGTGGAACCCTCACTGATACAAGGTTAAATCCTGGGGGACCAGGTTAGAACTTTCCAATATTATCTGCAGGCAGCAGGGAACCACTTACACTTTTTAAGGGGCTTGTGACAATCACAGAAGTGCCCTAAGAAGATCAAACTGACAGCAGCATGTAGCACGAACTGGAGGAAGATGAGTCTGGAAGAAGAGAGAGCAGGTAGGAAGCTTTTGCACCTATGCAGGTGAGAAGCGATGCAGTAATGAGGGACCGCACTAGAGATTTGTAACTGCTCAGATGGTCGGCAAACAGAGAGAGGTCCGTGTCTGATTCCCTTTCTGGTTTTCCGCAGGGATTTCAGGCTAGTGCGGGGAAAACTGTGCTTCAGGGGAGAATGCGTCATTCCGATCACACCTTCCCAGATTATCTGACTCTAGTCTTTCAGCGTCTTGAAGCTATGTTGCAACTCGGTAATTGGTAGACAAGTGATAGGGCCGTAAAATAATTCTTGTCAACAAACGCATAGATTCTGCCTCGTGGAGATTCCGCTGGCTTTCCTTCCTTTCTCATGGTGGAAGAGGCCGGTTTTGCCGCCATTTGCCCCATTCTGATCTATGAATGTGACCTTCGATGAACATTCTCCCTCGAACTTGTTGAAAACAGCTCACTAGTGTCCGCACTAGTGAAATAAATAAAATCCTTAACTTGTGTTCATATTTACATCTGTCTGACACTCCGATCTAAACCTTTTGGTAAAAAACGTTCACAACCTTGATTTCTTTCTTTGTAAATGGCTTCTGGAAACACAGCTCCAAAAGTAGATAAATGACTGTGATTCCTGGCATCCTATGTTTGTGTTTAGCACTAGAGGTAAATTTCTAGTAAATGACAGAATTTACCTGAAAGAGGGCCACTTGCCAAGTGCAAAGGCCAGTGTTTCGAAAGTTAAGTCCAAATAAGATATCAAAGGCTTGGTGCAATCTCTGCCTTCCGGAGAACCCTGAGAGTTCCCACAGTGCGCTTGCTTCTCTTTTCCCATAATTTTTCGGCCTATTCTTGAAGATAGCACTTTTGTTAATTGCAGAAAAAAGCGACATCATGTCAAGTGACAGAAAAAGAACAGGGGTTGCATCCATATTATCGGCAGCCATCAAAAAGAAATAGATATTTGTTGTTGTTGTTGTTGTTTTTAATGAGGTCAGCTTTATGCCCAACGTGGTGCTTGAACTGACGACCCTGAGCTCAAGAGTCACGTGTTCTACCAACTAAACCAGCCAGGCACACTTGGAAATTGTTTTGTTTTATTTTGTTTTTCTTCATCGTTTTATTTATTCACTTATTTTTAAGAGAGAGGCGGAGAGAGCATGAGTGGGGTAGGGACCAGGGGGGTGCGTGGGTGGGTGGGGGACAGGGGATCCAAAGCAGGCTGTCTACTAGCAGCAGAGATCCCTATGAGGGGCTCAAACTCAGGAACCGTGAGATTGTGATCTGAACAGAAGTCAGACGCGTAACCGGTTGAGCCCCCCAGGTGCCCCTAGATAGTTGCTTTTTAAGAAACGGAAGCAGGCAAATAATGATTTCACACCTAGTTGGCTCATTCATACGTCAAGTGTTTGTCTCCCAGTGTCCTAAGTGCATAGATGATCCAGGAGAATTGTATGAGGCGTTAAAATCTCTGCATGGCTTAAGAAAGCCCTACGTAGATCACAATGAGTGTGAACGGATGGTGGGTGGTTCTGTTTACAGGGCCAAACTTAGGGCCGCATGCCAAATTCCTTTCAGTGGACCCCAAGGAAATGACCCAATTCCATGGTTACGTTAGCAGATTGTTCTATGGAATATTGCTTCACATAAGTGGACTGTCACATAAGTGGGGTGAGAAGTCTTTGAATCCCTTTCACCGAAATGGAATTCGATTTGTCCTGCAATCATAAAATGTAGGCTCGCGGTGCAAGAAACCCTTCTGTGGGTTCATGAATGCTGATCTGTTTTTTACACAGAGAGATCTCAGAAGCTAGCATTCAGAAATGTGCTCACGCAATATGTCACAATATGTTGTTTAACAAAAATATAGAAGAAAGTCATATCTGCCGCAAATGAGGAGTGCCATTAATGTATCAGCTGCAAGTTGCTCACAGGCGTCTGACTTGGCACTTGGCTGGAGAGAACCACTTACTTAAGCAATTCCTCGCTATTAGTTTTCGCTTGCTTGTCTTGGCTTCAGCGCAAAGCCGCTTTCAAAAGCAGGTGACAAAATGAATTCTGCAAAGGCTCAAGCATACGACCTTACTTCGGGTCGTTTGTAACTTCGCAGATTGCTGGTAAAGAGCGTAAGAGCATTAATAGGCTGGCGGTTTTTTGTTTTTGTTTTTTTTTTTAGACCCATTTGGATAAGGGGTTTCTCAGAAAGAACCTTGCCATCCACAAACGCCTGGGTAGCTCAGTGGGTTAAGCGTCCTATTCTTGATTTCTGCTCAGGCCATGATCTCACAGTTGGTGGAATTTGAGCCTCACGTGGGGCTCTGAGCCCATAGCAAAGAGTCTGCTTGGGGTTCTCTCTCTCCTGTTCTCTCTCTCTCTCTGCCCCTCCCTCCTGCTCCTCTTCCCCTCCCTCTCTGTCTCAAATATAAATAAGCAAACATTAAAAAAGAAAGGGAGGAAGGAAGGAAGGAAGGAAGGAAGGAAGGAAGGAAGGAAGGGAGGAGGGAAGGAAGGAGGGAAGAGAGGAAGAAAGGAAGGGAGGAAGGGAGGAGGAAAGGAAGGAAAGGAAGGAGGAAAGGAAGGAGGGAAGGGAGGGAGGAAGGAAGGGAGGAAGGAAGGAAGGAGGGAAGGAAGGAGGGAAGGGAGGAAGGAAGGAAGGGAGGAAGGGAGGAAGGGAGGAGGGAAGGGAGGAGGAAAGGAAGGAGAGAAGGGAGGGAGGAAGGAAGGAAGGAAGGAAGGGAGGAGGGAAGGGAGGAGGGAAGGAAGGAGGAAAGGAAGGAGAGAAGGGAAGGAAGGAAGAAAGGAAGGAGAGAAGGAAGGGAGGAAGGGAGGAGGGAAGGAAGGAAGAAAGGAAGGAGGGAGGGAAGGGAGGAGGGAAGGAAGGAGGAAAGGAAGGAGAGAAGGGAAGGAAGGAAGAAAGGAAGGAGAGAAGGAAGGAGAGAAGGGAGGAGGAAAGGAAGGAAGAAAGGAAGGAGGGAGGGAAGGAAGGAAGAAAGGAAGGAGGGAGGGAAGGAAGGAAGGAAGGGAGGAAGTGAGGAGGGAAGGAAGGAAGGAAGGGAGGAAGGACGAACCTTGCCATCCATAAAGCACGGGCTTAAAGCAGACTGTGTGCAAATCGTGACTCCATCATCCCCACGCTGTTTGACCCTGAGCAAATCGCTTCAACCTCCCATGTCTTGGTGACTCATCAGTAAATCCAGAGTCCTGATGAGACATAAATACGTGAAGTGCTCAAGATGAAGTCTGGTCTGTAGAAATTCCGTCAAAACTGCTTGCTGATATTTTTAAGATCTAATTAGTGGTTGAAAAAAGCGTTCCTGAAAACTACGGTCCCAGCTCCTTCCCAACATGTAGTGGGGAAAAAGCATCTTCAGTACCGCCAATGGCCAGGGAAGAGCAACGAGTCAGACTAGTCACTTCTCTGTTCTGTGATGTCCTCCCTCCCCTGCACGTTGGCCACGCTCCTGTGAAAAGGACCCAATAATGAAAATGATTGGTTTGTAGGAACCTCCCATAAGATGTGAAAGGAAGGGTCCCTGGACTACAGCCCATCCTTTTTTTTTTTTTTTTAATAAATGTTTATTTAAAAAAATTTTTTTTTACCGTTTATTCATTATTGAGAGACAGAGAGAGACAGAACATGAGTGTGGGAGGGGCAGAGAGTGGAGGAGACACAGAATCTGAGCAGGCTCCAGGCTCTGAGTTGACGCGGGGCTCAAACCCGTGAACCGCGACTCGGTGTCCTGAGCTGAAGTCGGACGCTCAACCCACTGAACCACCCAGGTGCCCCTAGAGCCCATCCTCGGTAGGAAATTACCTGACGCTTCCTCAGCTCAGTGGGAATGATCAGAATTTCTTTTGATCGTTCTTTTTGCACATTCCAGCACATCTCATCCCGAATGGTGAGCGCAATAAATGTAAACACCACTGCCTTTTATCTCTCTGGCTAAATAGTTGGGAAGTCTGAGTGGGGTCCTTACCTCCTCAGGCTTATTTTCAAAGCATCAGTCCTGGAAGAGGTAGACGGACTTCCTGCTCCTGGACGAGGCGGCCTGCTGTTAACATTCCACTCGAGGGGTTAACATTCCAGGGATGACCCCACTAGTGTGTTGTGTGGAGAAGTGGGCAGTGCCTCCCAGGATTCCCGGACCCCAACCAAGAGGAGCCGGGAGGCACGGGGGAGTTCACCCAGAGCGTGAACGAGTCACATAACTTCTTGTAACTTGCAACACAAGCTTTGTTTAACATTCAAGTAAGATGCCAGGGATAAGAGGGAGAGAGGGAGGGAGAGAAAGAGAGAGAGAAAGTTAAGTAAGCTATGGCGAGGACAGCCTAAAGGTCAAAATTGTAATATTAAATAAATCTTACAAGATTTTATAAACCCTAATTTATTGTCTATGTGCAACTGACATTTTAGCTCGTGGTTTAATACCAGACCCTTCAAAGTATTCTTGTAGAAGAATGGTTGATAACCCTCTTACACAGTATAATTGGAATTCTGCATGTTAGAACATTTGGTTTCTGAAAGATTTTTGTAAATGTTAATAGCTGTCTTTTAAAATGGTCTAAGTGTGAAATGCTATGAAAAGCAAAGGTTTAAATGTCACTCTGTCTATAATTTTCATATTGTAAAAACTAAATAAGTTTTTAAAAATGGAAAACCTTAAAAGCCTCCTGCGAGTTTGAAGATAGCCAGTCGTTCATTCTTCTTTTTTGAAATAGATATGACATTTAGCTAAATGAGCCAAATTTGGAACTAAAAGTAAGCTGTTGTTTCCTAAAATTTACTGTTGAACGTTTAGCCTAAACTGAAAGGCAATTAGATTTAGGGAGTTACCCACTTTTTCCCACGCTGCCCGACATTATGGTTCAAGATCTGTCTTTAAAGCGTGCACCTGATGAGGCACCCATGTATACACGGTCATTACCATCTGCGTTTTTATTCTCGACCGCGGCAGTTTGACTCCGGGGTGTGCATGGGGAACCAGGTTCCTTGGGATGACAGAATGATTTGACTGTTGTGAAAATTGCAAATATTACCCCTTCCTCCCCCACCCCCACTTTTTCCTCCTTCTTCTCTCTGGTTAGCATGTTCTTCGCTTTAAATATTCACCGCACATGAGAAAAAGTGTTCATTTTCCTCCCCTGTCTCTATGTGGGAATCTGAATTCTGCATCCTCTCTAGTACTTAGCAACCTGAGTATATGCACATGAAGACTGAGCGTCTGATAAATAAAAAAAAAATTACTCACAATAAGGTCTGTACCTTGCTGCTCAGACCCCGTTTGTGCCTAAATGCACTGGCGTAGTTCTACAAAGTGATGTTGGTTTATGTGGGTGCTGCTAGAAATTTGTTACTCTTCATAAAGTACCAGAGGTTACAAAGGAGTCAATTAATAAACATGTAAAGGGGCGTCTGGATAGCTCAGCAGGTTAAATGTCTGACTCTTCATTTCAGTTCAGGTCATGATCTCACGGTTTGTGGGTTCGAACCCTGGATTGGACCCTGTGCTGATGCGTGGAACCTGCTCGGGATTCGTTGTTTCTCTCTCTCTCTCTCTCTCTCTCTCTCTCTCTCTTTCTTTGCCTCTCCCCTGCTCATGTGTACACACCCCGCTCCTCTCTCTCAAAATAAAGAAATAAACATTTTAAAAGATAGAAATGAGGGGCCCCTGAGACTCAGCTGGTCGAGCCTCTGACTCTGGATTTCGGCTCAGGTCGGGATCCCAGGGTTGTGGGATTAAGCTTGCATCAGCCCATGTTGAGCGTGGAGCCTGCTTAAGATTTTCCCTCTACCTCTCCCCCGCATGTACACATACACATGCTCTCGCTCTCTCTCTCTCTCTCTCTGAAATAAAATTTTTAAAAAATGTAGATCAGTTGGGATTCCAGAGTTATCTTACAATACAGCACACTCGTGACTGTGTTTCACTATGCCTTGCTCCTTGGAAGAGAAAGGAGCCCAATTACAGCTCAAGCATCAGCACCACACGCAGATCAGACATACACGTCCTCTGTTCCTCTCAGCACACGCGCGACATCTCAGTGTCCTTGCCCAGCACACGAGGAAAAAAGTTGGTTGAGTACTGCTGTTCTGATATACACGAAGGGTATTTTTATAGAATCACGTACAGCTTCACTGAGTGTCCCTCAGCCTTTAATCTGTAAATAGAAACCAGTTTTAGGCCAAGCCAGTATCAAAGGCCGAGTCAAGAGTTACAACACTTTCCACCGGGGTAACTTAAGGGTACATGTAGCCTGATCCCCCGTCATTGTAACCTTGAGTTTAGTAACAGACCTTCATAATATCACTCTCATAAACCGGATGCGGTGCCTCCTACTTCTCCATAGTGAAGGAAAACTAAATATCCTTCCATGTGACAATGGGATTTGGGGGCAGGGGCCTCATAGTCTGAGAGAAGCTTTAATAGGTGATTATTTAGTTACAGCGCAAGACCGGGGATTCTCAAACGTTAGCCAACGTCAAATCATCTGCACGCGTTGTTAGAATGCAAATTGCTGAGTCCCCACCCCCAGCTCTGATTCAGTAGATCCAGGATAGGGCTGAGATTTTGCATATCTAACAAGTTCCCAGATGGTGCTGATGCGGGCTGTTTCGTTGCCACACTTTGAGAACCACTGAAAATTGTGTGCTTTTCCAGCGCCCAAGCAGCAACATAACTGGGTTATAGCTAAGAATCCTGAACAGCAAGCGTTCTAAGTCATCTAGGGACATATTTTATATGCTGCCTTTCCCGGTTTACTAGAAAGATGAATCACACAAAACTAGACATTTGCTAGATCATTTACAAAGATCATTTCTCGTGGCATGGGTCATGGCATGGAGTAGTAAAACTGCTTAAAATTTTTCCAGCTTAAAAAAAAAAAAATCCAGCTAAATTCCTATGGACATGTTCTCTTTGGAGCCTTGATTATTCATTCAGTCTTTTTTTCGCCCCTGAAAAACAAGAAGAAGAATAATAACTTCCATTTGTTAATTTCTTCTCCTAACATTTACCGGCTTTGTATTTTGTGGTTCCCATCGGTTTACCTCACGCAACCCTCCCCGCCATCGATGAGAAAGCTTTATCATTCCCATCTGACATATCCGAGGACGTGGCTGAGGAAGATAAAAAGGACATTTGGAGATACTGCTTTAGATAGTCTGCAAGTTAACCTTGGAGTAAACCACACTACAGAGAGCATTGTCACTGGCTCTGATTTCTTTTTACCCACTGTGCTTTGACATTAGGCACCCAGCCACACTGAGGAGACCTCGTAAGAAACAGCCCTGTAACTCATTTGCTGCTTTCCTGTAGGGATGCTGCCACAGGCGTTCTGGGATTCTTTATCAAGTGTGTTTTTCGTGAGGACCTGCTGGGCAACTTCTCTTAGGTCTCAGTGCCCCGAGGGGTTGTGTTTCTCCTCAGCACTGAGTTTGATCCACAGTGTAGATCGCACACCCACACATGTCTTCCGTTAGCAAATCAACTTTATTTTTTCATCTTCCAACATCTCTGTAAGACTACTTTTTTTTTAAGTTTGTTTATTTATTTGGGGCGGGAGAGGGGAAGAGAGAGAATCCCAAGCAGGCTCCGTGCTGTCAGCACAGAGCCCAGTGCGGGACTCAAATCCACAAACCATGAGATCGAGACCTGAGCCGAAATCAAGAGTTGGATACTTAACCAACCGAACCACCCAGGCGCCCCGAGACTATTTACTTTTTAAAATGTTCTCAACAATATGACTAAGACAATTTGAGGAAACTGATAATAAACCTTGTGTCAGCTTAACTGAGCGTGTTTCCTGCAGGAAGATGCCACGGTTCCCACTGGAACGGAAAACAATAGAAGGAAGTAAGAGTAATGTGATGGGGAGAAATGAATGACTTAGGACCTGTCTCGGTTGAAAGGGCTAAGCAGAGTCTGTGCACCTGTAATTTACGTGGGAAGACCTTGTAACCCATCATTATTATGCTCTTAGCATTTATGGGTTTCCCCCTCATCTCTCATTCCTACTCCATTTGAATATTTCCTTTGCATACCGGTCACATTCCTTCTCGAAAAGTGCTGCGGGGAGGAGGAGAGTTCCCTGATTATTTTGTCAGCAAATAATGAGTTTTGAGTTTCGGATGAGGCCGTAGAAAGGGAAGAGTCCTGATTGATTCTGTACAGGGTTATACACCACAGAGGGAGAAAAAACAAAATCCAGTCATGTTTAGTCAACATATTTTCTAAACCATTTAAGAAATCTTATGTAGCCTCCTCTTAAAATACCTGGGAACAGCTCCCCGCAGCTTCTTTTCCTTACGGCAAAGCCCACAAAGAAAAAGAGACTCTCCCCACAATTTACTAATTAATCGTAAAGGGGAAAAGAACAACTACACAATGGAAGACCCTGGCAAGGACCGCCTTACCCAATTTAGGATCACCGAGGACGAGACGAACAGCATCACGGGAAGAGGACACAATACCCCACACCACTTACCCGACAAGAAATTCTCTATGAGTTTGTTATTAGGAATTCAAAGGGTTGAATGAATATCCTGAATCTTATCCTACCGCAACCTCAGATAAACCCAAACAGAGAGATATTCGACAAAACAAATGGTCTGTGCTCTTTTGTTTTTCGTCTTACCAATTTTTGATCTGTGCTCTTCAAAACAATATCATGAAGGACAAAGCAAGACTAAGGACACATTCCAGATGAATCATAACTAAGTAAAATGCAAGATCCGAAACTAGATTCAGAACTGGGGGGTAATTTACTACAAAGGCATCACTGGGGCCATTGGGAGAATTTGAATAAAGATCTGTAGATTAGATAATGGTCTTCTATCAGTCTTCAACTTCCTCATTTTGACCATTGTATCATTGGTATGTGAATAAATATCCCTCTTCTTAGGAAATACACAATGCGGTATTTAAGGGTAAGGAGACACTCTGTCTGCCTTGTGTTCTTCAATGGTTCAGGAAAATGAATCATAACAATAATTATATGCATATGTATGTCTTATGTGTGGCTTTAACTCATCCTCATTATGCAATAGAGTAAAAATATAAATAGCTTATATAGTAGGTACATGTGTGTATATATATATATATATATATATCAAGTATATATATATATCAAGTATATATATCAAGTATATATATATATACTTGGTATATATATATATATATGTTTATCAAGTATATATATATATATATATATAAAGAGAAAGAAAATTTCTACATAATATATAGAGGGGGGAAAGAATATTAATTTTTTTTAACGTTTATTTATTTTTGAGACAGAGAGAGACAGAGCATGAACGGGGGAGGGTCAGAGAGAGAGAGGGAGACACAGAATCGGAAGCAGGCTCCAGGCTCTGAGCTGTCAGCACAGAGCCTGAGGCTGGGCTCGAACTCACAAACTGCGAGATCATGACCTGAGCCGAAGTCAGCCGCTTAACCGACTGAGCCACCCAGGCACCCCAAGAATATTAAAGCAAGTGACAAAAATGTTAAAAACTAGTGAATCTGTTTAAAGGTATACTTTGTACTGTTATATGTTCTTTGTACTATCATTGCAGTTTTTCTGTATGTTTGAAATTATCACACAGTTTTGAGTTTTCATTCTTCTTTCTTTTCTTTCTTTCTTTCTTTCTTTCTTTCTTTCTTTCTTTCTTTCTTTCTTTCTTTCTTTCTTTCTTTCTTAAGAAGAGAACTGCCACAGAGTGTTCTTTTCCTAAGCACTCGTGAATAGTGTTGCCTGTGATGTGGCAAAGCCCATAGCTGCAAAATAAGGTCATTCACATAACAAACATAGTCATCTTTAAAGCGTGATGCCTGGTGAAAACCACTTCCTTTCATGCATAGACTTGGCTAAATCCTTTTAAAAAAAAATCTTGAAGAAACAGAGTTCATTATTTACACCACAGAGTTCTCATGTGGTAGCAACGTTATGCACGCCATCTTTAAAACATGCCTGGACGTCAAAAACCCCTTCCCCCATCCTCTAAATAAACATCAGAACATACCAGAGCATAGGAGTTACCAGCTGGAGTCATATATCCTGTTTTCTCTGACAAGGGTAGCACCATTCCAATCCAGTAGGCCCTTGTGAATGTGCGGCAAACATTAGCTCTCATTTTCACTGTGGAGCTTGATAGAAAAGAACATTTGTTCTTTTTCATTCCTGAACGTTTTCGTGGTGACATTTCTAAATCTGTGGGTTGGGGGGTGGTGTGTGTGTGTGTGTGTGTGTGTGTGTGTGTGTGTGTGTGAGTGTGTGCGCGCGCGCATGTGTGTATGTGTTTATTGCTTTCTTTTCCCTCAAAGAGATCATCCAGTGACCTTGAAATCGGCCCTGGCATTTTGCTGGCAGGAAGGGAAGCTCTCTCTTCTCATTTGCAAAATGAATAACAATTTGATCATCCTTAAACTTCTAAAAGGTTAATTACGCTCTCTCCATGAGTACTGAATAAAAACCTGTTTTATCTCTGCCCAAATGAAACCCACAGGGCTCACCCCCTCCCTCTAACTCCGCCAGGAGACCAAGTCCTTCCGGCTGTCAATTAACCACGATCAACGCCTAGATCTGTGTGAGCTGCAGTAGATTTTCTCATCCAAAAACTCTGACAGCCCTCATTTGCCAGAGCTGTGTGGTGACTTTAAAAATTTCTCAGCAGGAAAGTGTTATCTGGCTGTGGGCAGGGTGGAGGGGAAGGGGGCAGGAGAGGAATGAGCTAGAAAGAAAAGGAAAACAGTGTTGGGCTACTGAAGGCTCACTTCACGCCAGAGGTTTCCAGAAGAACACAAACAACAAAACAGAAGTGTGTACACAAAGGTAATAAATATAACCACCATTAAAATTAAAAGCAAATTTAGGGGCGCCTGGGTGGCTCAGTCGGTTAAGCTTCTGACTTTGGGATCAGGTCACGATCTCAAGGTTTTTAGGTTTGAGCCCCGCGTCGGGCTCTGTGCTGACAGGGCAGAGCCTGCTTAGGATTCTCTCTCTCCCTCGCTCTCGCTTAAAATACATACATACATACATACATAAACTTTAAAAAATTAAATTAAAAGAAAATTTAGAGTATTTACGCTCTGCTGCTCCCAGAAGCATTAGATCTTGGCCAGCCTGCCAGTTCTCAAAGGCCTGCGTCTGTCCACTCAACCATAAAAGCCCATGTGGGTCAACCCTTACGGAGGGCAGTTGACGAACTTTGTACAGGCGAGCTCCAATATCTTCCCAACCTTTATTTTAAAATTTCAAGCTCCTACTATTTCTTCTTCATAAAGAGCCTCTTCAGTTAAGAGCCAGAAACCATATCTAAGTGAGTTACATTTCATTTTTATTACAAGAAAACCACATCGTTCAAAGGAAAGTAATGGCCTAGAATCAGGGATGGGAGCAGAGATAGGAAATCCCTACCTTCTGCCTGATTCCCACGGCTCCTTGTTTTAATAACTAAAAATGTGTATCTTGAACAATTTCAGGTAAGCCTCCCAAACATCATGATATATAAAAACAAAAATAGAGGAAAAACTGGAATAAGTAATTTTTTTTTCTAAAGGGAACACGTTACGATATGCAACAATTTAGATGTTTTAACAGTAATGTAATTATCAAGATTCCACGCAGGGCCTGATATTTTGATGAGACTAAAGGGGGTTATTGTATGTGTGTCAAAAAAAAAAACCCTGTGTAGCTTCGTGCCATGGTCACTGGGCAGCAAAGCAAATACACGTGGGGATGAGGCACCTTTATTCTTATTTCTACCCCAACATGTCTGTAAGAAGATCTAATGGGAATTACAGCTTTGCAATAATTTCATGAAAAATGAAATTATCTTCACCAAGAAATACTCATGCACAATATATAGTTTTTATTGTTCTTCCTATTCTTGTGTGTGTGTGTGTGTGTGTGTGTGTGTGTGTGTGTCCCCAGAGAGCTCCCTCGCCCCTCCCGCCGTATGAGGGTACAAGAAGGCTATGACCTGCCAGAGAAGAGGGCCCTCCCTTGACCATGCAGGTAACACCCTGATCTTGGAATTGTAGCCTCCAGAACTGCAAAAAATAAATTTCTATTGGTTATAAGCCACTCTGTGGTGCTTTCTTATAGCAGCCCAAATGGATTAGAACACCCCAGCCTCTGGTGATCTCTATCCTACTTTCTGTCTTCGAATTTGCCTTGCTAGGTATGTCGTATAAGTGGAATCATTCACTATGAGTCCCTTTGTGTTTGCCTTCTTTCCCTTAGCATAATGTTTTCAAGATTTATCCATAGTATAGCATATATCCGAATTTCAGTCCTTTTATGAGGCGGAATGATACGCCATCATCTGTACATAACACATTTTGTTGTATGCATCCATTCGTCCATTTGGTGGACGTTGGGGTTGTTTCCACCTTTTGGCTGTTGTGAATAACGCTAACACTGTTGCACAAGTATCTGTTTGAGCCTCGACTTCTAATTCCTTAGCGTATACACCTAGAAGTCTCATTGAAAGCGTAGAGTTTTTATATGCAATAATTATGTTAGCCAGGCCCTTATCCGTGAGGTAAGATGTGGAATAGAATTTTATTTTTTAGCAAATACTGGATACTAGTTGCTTGGATTCCATTCCAAAACCTTGTTATTTGTTGTCTTTCAATTATTTCAATAGTTACAGGGAGATCTTGAGTCTTCCAAAAATGAGGGAAGAAACTGTATTCAGCCTCTTTACAACTATCTTCTGGCAAAAATACAGAAATTAGGTCCAAACTAACACCCTAACATGGCTAATATATTCCTCTGATGGTGGATGAAGCAAAAACTTGACATTTCCTAAGGACGGTTCTCATTTGGCTGGGGCGGTGACATAGCCTCCTATGTACCTCTCCTCTCCCTAGAGTGCTGGGAAGGTTTTCCACTGCTCATCCACAGTGTCCCTTACCAAAATGCCTCTCTCACTCTCTCCCCTCTCTCTTCCCTCCAGCCTACGGTGCCCCTTTATGAACCAGCTACGCCCACTGTTCTCTTCCCCATGAATGCTGATTCTTTTCTGGATAGTCCCAAGATTCAAAGACTGTCAGTGTAGACTGGCTAGTTGACCATGATCCCATGATCCAGGTTTTGACTCGCCCATCTGATGTGAACGAATTGGGATCTTGTTTTAGAACAGGCGAATCAGGAAGTGGGGACTGCATCATACACCCACTGAAGCAGAGGGCAACGATTGTTTTGAGAATGCTGTGACGTAGAGTCACGTTTGAAAGCGACATTGTATGTCAACGTTATCTGTAGGCTGAAGTTAGGAGAAGGCAGAGAAAGTCAGATGTTAGAGAACAAATGGATCGGATACACAGAGAGAAATAGAAACATTGTGAAACACCATCATGGCAGAGCCGTTCGCAACAACTGCCTTTGTGCCTTGGGCTTTGTCATTTCGAGGTCTCCTCTGAGTTCCTTTCCCAGTGGACCCTGCTGTTGAGTTAACGGGAGTCTCTGTTCCTTGCAGTTGACCAAGCTTCACTGGAAGTCTTTCCTCTGTTGCTTTTTCTTCTCTATCAAACTCCTCCCGACCTTTCTTTTTCCCCTCTTTTCCTTCCCCTTTGTCTATGCCTCAGGCCTACTTCCAGGGCCCATCCATGTCGAAGACCTTGGAAACTTGAAGAGAAATAATACAATGGGTTTTATGTAATAACAGCTTTATTGAAGAGCGCCTGGGTGGCTCAGTCGGTTAAGCATTGGACTTCTGATCTTGGCTCAGGTCACCATCTCATGGTTTGTAGGTTCAAGACACACGGTGAGCTCTGCACTGACAGAATGGAACGTACTCGGGGTTTTCTCTCTCCCTTGCTCTCTGCCCCTCCCCCATTCACGTGAACGTATGTGTGCGCACTCTCTCAAAATCAAAACATAAATTTTAAAAAATAGCCTTATTGAGATGTAATTCACATACCATAAAATTCACCATTTTCAAGTGTGAATTTCAGTGGTCTTTACTATTTTCAGAGTTGTATAATCACCACCACTGTCTACTTTGAGAACATTTTCACCACCCCCACGAAGAAATCCCATACCCCTGAAGGGTTATTCCCTATTCCCTCTCTACCCCAGCACTAATCTTCCAACCCACCTTCAATCTCTATGGATTTGGGTATTCTGGACATGTCACATGAACATCATAAGTATAAAATACAACAAATACAATATGGGGCTAACTTCATTCACTTAGCGTGATGCTTTGTTTTCAATATTCATCCTATTGTTGTGTAGATCAATACCTACTCCATTTCATCATTGAGTATAATATTCTATTCTATGGATTTACCATATTTTGTTTACCCATTTGTCAGTTGATGATTATTTGAGTCATTTCTGGATTTGGGTTATTATGAATAATGCTGCTTTGAACATTTGTGTGGACGTGTTTCCCTTCTTTTGGGATGATAACCAGAAATGGAGTGGCTGGGGCATCCGTTATAATGCCTTGCATTTAGATGTACTATCTCTCCCTTTTCCTTTCTGCGTCTTTCAAGACCTTCTGGGGCTTTGCTGTATCATTCTCTGTTCTGTAAATTTTCTTTATGTTACTGCTGTCAGTACACTTTCTATTTTTTTTCTTTACCCTTTTACCTCTGCCCATTATTTGAGTTCATTTTTTTTAATGTTTATTTTGAGAGAGACAGCCAGTATGCACACATGCATGCACAAGCAGGAGAGGGGCAGAGAGAGAGGGAGAGAGAGAATCCCATGCAGGCTCTACACTGTCAGTGCAGAGCTCGACAAGGGCCTCAGTCTCACGAATAGAGGAGATCATGACCTGAGCCTAAATCAAGAGTCAGATGCTTAACCTATTGAGCCACCCGGGTGCCCCTGAGTTCATTTGTTTAAGATCATCCTTAAATCACTTTCCTGGATTCCCTTTATCATTCCTTCCTCTTCTGTCCCTATGCCTGATAGTGGTGGACGAAGCCTGATGCAGACAGTGCATGGCAATGCAGAGGAGAGTAAGGCTCATGTGGTCTATGATTCCAGGATGTAGTTCTATGGAGGAAAGACTTGAGAAACAGAAGGACGGATTCAAGGACGCATAGACTGAAGATTATATAATAGCTTGAATTTATTTTTATTTTTTTAACGTCTATTTATTATTGAAAGACAGAGAGAGAGAGAGAACATGAGCATGGGAGGGGCAGAGAGAGAGGGAGACACAGAGTCCGAAGCAGGCTCCAGGCTCTGAGCTGTCAGCGCAGAGCCCAACGTGGGGCTTGAACCCACAAACCGTGAGATCGTGATCTGTGCGGAAGTTGGACCCTCAACCGACTGAGCCCCCCCTCCCCCAGGCGCCCTTATAATAGCTGAAATTTAAATAAGAGTTGTGGTCATATTTTTATTTCTTTATCTGCCAAGTCTGACCAAAAAACTGATGTTGACCCGCAGCTTCTTCCTTCCATCCATCCATCCATCTGTCCATCCGTCCATCCAAACAAACTGCAAATACAATGTGACTCCCAGCTAATTGCTGCAGCCACCGCTGTAGGCTATGTCACCATCAGCAGCACTAACCCTTTGCCTCGGGCACCATATGGACAGTGACAGGTGAGTCGCCCTGATGACATGAAGCCCTGTAAGTGGATTGAGGGAGGCCTTTGACTCGTCCCAGCCCCACTGTTTCCCAGTAGGACGCGCCTCAAGCTCAGAAGCCCCAATTTCGCTCGGGGAGATGATTCAGTATTTTCCACATTTTTTGACAGCTGACCAATTAAAAGCCGGATGACACCGTTAACAAGCTCTAAATAACTCAGGGTGTAGAGCAATCCGAGGCACGGACGCACCTGCTCAACAGCCCTTCTCCGGGTTTGAGAGAAATTCAGTGATAATGACAACGATGGAGATAATGCCGATGACCTGGGGCGGGGTGGGGGTAGGGGCTGGGCAGGACTCAAACCATGACCTAGAAGGCAGCATGTTCTGTTTTTGGCACATATGCCCAGTGAGCCTGCCATGTATTCCCTTTTGGTGCTTTTTGTCTTTAACCTTCTGAGATCTCATCCAACTCCAGTTACTGACTTGAATCCTGACCACTGTCCCTGCATTCTTTGTTACCTTTACCAATGGTAACTATCGCTGTTTCTCACCCTCATACTGAGCCTGGCCATGCAGTCCATGAGGTAGCGTGGCTGAGGACCCTTAAAAGCACAGCTTCATCCACGTTTAGTCAAACCACATGGTTTATACCATTACTGGGAAGAATGTGTTAACAAGCACGCTGCTAAGCCTTTCGGTCTATACACGGGGACGCTGGGATATGTTTCAAAAGGGACGACCACACAAACTCCTATTCCCGAAATTCATGAAGGTACCATGTCGTAAAAGCCATTGGAAAAATCGTCAGCACTGAGACCCACAGAGAGGGGCCGGAGCTCCGAACTGATCGGCATTGCCCTTTACTCATAATTCTGATGAATATTCAGTATGTGGGGCAACAGTACCATTCCCCTTTGTGAATACAGTGGATGGGAACAGCAGTGGTTTTTATTTTTATTTTTGTGCTCTTTATGAGCCAACATCCCAAACCGCTTTCCAAAGAAAGAGCTGGTGCGGGCAGCACTCAGGAATCTTCGATTGGGGAGTGCCTCCTTTTCTCCGGGGACCCAGACTTCAGTGAGAGAGAAGTTTAAAACAAGCGTGGGGGCCGCGAGACTTTAGAAGTGAGCTGCTGGGAAAAAAAGGGGGGGGACACATTAGAGGAGTTTCGGATAGCACAGCATGATGCAAATTGCTACCATACGCGTCCCTGACTGGAACCGCACCGATCTCTGCAGAGGTGGTGGGAGTGACATCACTGGCACTGTGACTGACCCCCCTCAGGAACACGGAGCCCAGCAAGGCACACCGTATGAGATCAAGCAACACGCGGTTGCTGGGGTTCTCAGTTTCATCTCTCAAATTTTATAGCGCGCCCACATAAAAAAATGTCTAAGAGAAATCTGGGACATTTTGAGGCGGTGCTGGGGAGTGGCACGTCAAGCAACGTTTCATTTTTTTCTCATCAGGAAAAAAATATATATATTACCACAAATGAACGCTTTCATAGTATCTGTATTAATAGCTAATGATTCCGGTCACCAATTCTGACACGTGGGGTTTTCCTCCACACCGAGCGATTCTCGGCCGCCAGCTGGGTGTCCTAAAATGCACTCCGATCTGGACACTGTCTCCCTGGAGATAACAGCATCACGGCCCGGAAGTCAAGGGCTCAGTCCTACAGGATGCCGGTCGCCAAGGGCAGGTTGTCAGAGTTGCAGATCGGAGGTTCCAGCGATCCCCTCCTTGGGATAGTGAAATTGTTAGAATCGCCTCTCGGCTGTTTGGCTAAGATCAGGTGTGAAATTGTTAGAGCCTCTCCCAGGAATAGCCAGGTGGGAGAGACACGCAAGGCAATGGACGGGCAAAGGGCAAGGAGTGTCCGTGTTCTCTGAGTGCTCACCAACCCAGAAGTTCTCTGAATCCTGCCATTTTGGGGGTTTTATGGAGGTTTCATCACACGGTTGTGATTGATGAAGTCACTGGCCACTGGTGACTGAAGTCAGTTTCCAGCCCCTCCCCGCTTGCCCAGAGGTCTGCGGTTTCCTCGTTATATTGTTCCCCGCAAACCTATGAAGATCGGGAGCTCACTGGCTAGCACGATGAGGAAAAGGCGAGGAGAGGGAACAGGAAATCCTGACACGGCACAGAGCTCGGTGTGCTGAGCCACAGACCGACAACACTGTGGCTTTAGGATATATCTGGGAGCCCAGGTGCCTCCAACTCAGGCAAGGAGAACAAGGGGGCGGACAAAAGGATGAAAGCATCATCAGAACAACAGAGTCTCCAGCATGCAAAATAGCGCAGGTGTCCAGAGGGAGAGGGAGAGGAAGGTGGTGAGAAGGGAGAAGATGTTCTCCACATAGACATGCTCTATGAAACCAACTCTCGTCAGGGCTCCTGATTATTGCCCTGCATTTTCTTGGTAAGATCCAATGAAAAACATCTGCCCCTTACACAATTCAGTCAGAGAAAGTCGGTTGGAAGGGACATAACATTGTTCTAGCGCCAGTCAGCAAGTTTCCGCTCCTGACGGCTTCAGACTTGTCTATTGTCAGGCAGGTGTTCAGTTTAAAATATCATTGTTCAGCACCGTCACCTACTTTTTGGTCATGAGAGCATACAAAGTCCCTCCTCAAGATGACTCGATTGTAGTTTGGGTTTATACCACAGTTCATTCATGTGTATTAAGAGGAAGTGAGTAAATGGCCAGTCTCTCAAAGGTCCCCACAGACGATGCAGTCTTGGCACTGGGTGGTGAGCTTTTTGAAAAGCCCTATGCCCAGACCCGACCCTCAACAAATTGAATCAGAGTCTACGGGGGCAGAGCCCAGGCATGAGTATTTTTCACAGCTTTCACAGCTTTCACAGCTAAGAGGGGACTCCACTATAGGGACAGGGTTGGAAATGCTGCTCTAGAACAGTCTAGCCACATCTAAAGCAGAAAGCTCTAGGTCATTTGTTTGCATCTATCAACCTATATGTAATTCATACCATAGCGCTTTGCCCTGTGCATATGTCTTTGTTGAATAACAGGCGAATGAATGAATGGATGGAAAATAAATGAGTAAACCTCGGAAAAAAAATTTTCATGTCATTGTTTATGATAAAAATTAACTAAACCATGTCACAAATGAATTATAATGCTTTTACCTAACATTCTCTGTGTCTGTGTGGCTCAGTTAAGCCTCTGACTTCAGCTCAGGTCATGATCCCATGGTTTGTGTGTTTAAGCCCTGCATCGGGCTCTTTGTGGATGGTGGAGAGCCTGGCTGGGATTGTCTCTCTCTCCCTCTCTCTAAAAAATAAATTAAGAAAAAAAAAAAGTGGGACTGATAAAAGATATTTTAAAATAAAATAAAATAAAATAAAATAAAATAAAGTAAGAAAAGAAAAGAAAACACATGGAACAGAGATCAGGGACCTCAACACTGGTTTGTTGTTTTTTGGTTTTTTGGTGTTTTTTTTTTTTTAATTTTTTTTAACGTTTTATTTATTTTTGAGACAGGGAGAGACAGACCACGAATAGGGGAGGGTCAGAGAGAGGCAGACACAGAATCTGAAACAGGCTCCAGGCTCCGAGCTATCAGCACAGAGCCCAACACGGGACTCGAACTCACGGACCGCGAGATCATGACCTGAGCCGAAGTCGGCCGCTTAACTGACTGAGCCACCCAGGCGCCCCGTTGTTTTTTGTTTTTTATTTATGAGTGTTTATTTATTTATTTTTGAGACAGAACGACAGAGTGTGAGTGGGGGAGGGGCAGAGAGAAAAGGAGCCAGACTCCCAAGCAGGCTTCCCACGGTCAGCGCAGGCCCAAACCCAGGAGTTAAGAGATGTGACCTGAGCCAAAACCAAGAATCCTTTGCTCAACTGCCTGAGCCACCCAGGCACCCCTACGCGGGCTTTCTTGCTTAAATCACACCCCAAATGCTTCACCTGCTTTTCTGTAGGAGAAACTTAAACACATTTATGAAGCAATCTAAATGCAAATCGCTTCTAGATTTCTAGGATCTCCTCCCCATAATATTCACAGTTGTCCCCACCATACCTGTTCAACCGCCTTATCCGTACGATTTTCAACACTTTCAGCTTAGTTTTCACTGAAATAACAAGTCTCTTTCCAACTTCGTATTTTATTGGTTCATGTACATTTTAATTAGGTTTTATAATTACAGTAGCAATTACAACTTGCTTAAACAGGTTCGGAAACAAATGTAACCGGCTTCACGAAGCACACATCTTAACTAGGGGGGGAAGGAGGGTACAGGCCAGATTGTAACTAGCATTCAGCCCTAAATTAACTCTGTTCTCTGTGAGTGCCTCTCCTTGACATTTAGCACCCAAGAACCAGGTACCAGCTGACACTCATCAAGAGAACGCCGATGTAATTAACACCCCTCTTACATTTCAGTCGATTCACCACGTAAGTTTGGGGTCTGTGTGCAGAGATTTACAGTCGATTCAGCAGAAGGGATTAAAAATAATGAGATCTGGGATGCCTGATCTGGGATGTTCAGTCGGTTGAGCATCGAGTCCTGATCTCAGCTCGGGTCGTGATCTCACAGTTCGTGGGATTAGAGCCCCGAGTCCAGCTCTGTGCTGACAGCGTGGAGCCTGCTTGGGACTCTCTCTCTCCCTTTCTCTCTGCCCTATTAAAAATGATGTCCTGTTGCAAATATTCGGGCATTAAGACACAGCCTGTCTTACATTTTCCTCTTACATGCATTGACGTGTGCTTCCTAAACAAAATGGTCTCTTTTTGTACCCCCTCCGCAGAACCGGTTTGTGTTTCATCGAATTAAATTCCATTGATTTATGGCAGTGAACTGAATTGAGGTGAACTGAAGAGAGCCATATGGGAATTGTTGAGCAGTTGTTAAAACATATCTCTATTCTTGTGCCAATGTGGTGCCTTCAGTCTCATGGGCTTAACAATAAAATACAAAGACTCATAATCTTTTTTTTAATGTTTATTTTTAAAAGAGACAGACAGAATGTGAGTGGGGGAAGGGCAGAGAGAGAGGGAGACGCAGAATCTGAAGCAGGCTCCGGGCTCTGAACCGTCAGCACAGAGCTCGACATGGGGCTCGAACTCACAGAGTGTGAGATCATGACCTGAGACAAAGTCCGACGCTCAACTGACTGAGCCACCCAGGCGCCCTGAACTCATTATCCTTTAAGACAGCTGAATCGCCTAAAGCCCCATCCCAGTGAACATTCTACCCAAAATGTCCAGAACAGGTAGGCTACACCATTACGATTCTCTCAGTAGTTGACTGAATCAGAAAAGAATTTTTTCGTTATTTTCTTGATGGGTATATGCATTCCCTTTATTTTCAGAATTATCACTCCTTCATATCTTAATCTATTCTTGAAATCCTGGCCCTTCTAGGAATAGAACTGCATCTAATAAATATTTTACATACCAAAATCTGCTCTTAGGAAAACTCAGGAAATCTGGAATGAAATAGTCCAACTGCTTGGCCTGTTACAGCTTCTCACTGACGGGCCCCTGTAGGGGCACACGGGGAGCTGCTCTTGAATTCTTGAATTCTGAGTGAGCAGCAAGAGAATGTCATCACTCTCTCTGAAACAAAAGGGTCTCCTCTGCCTAGTAGTTGCCACTGATAATCCCTAGGTTGGCATTCTTTATCCAACCAGGAGAGTTTAGAAGCTTTTTACCACATTTTCCCGGTGTGCCTTTATTTCACTTCTTCCTCTGGAAACCAAAGCTTTTTAATACACGTCATGATCGAGCTCCCGGAATGTGCCCTGCAAGGGAATCTACGTTTGAAGAGCACCCTGATCGTCTTCTGAAATAATCAAGCATCCAACATGCCAGGAGGAGACGTGTATCCTGTCTACACAGCAATTTCACTCAATGGAAGGGGGCTTGGGAGCAAAAAAGATAAATTAGAGCCCTGTCATCTATAGAATCAAGACAAACAAAAGCAGTGGAGAAAACTTAAACCCCTATGGCTGGTAGCTGGCCACCATCTGGCTTCCATAAATCCCTTGGAAGCGGACAAAGCATTTCAGATGCTAAGTGGGACAAGGGTTACAGCCCATATGCTGAAATCAGTGCATTTACAAATAGCTGTCCCCACAATTACAGTTATTTGCAAATGGCAGCGACAACAATGAACGCGTCCCAATAGTTTCTCCCCTTATTCGGTGACCGAGTCCTGACTTGATCAGAGTATATCCAAGAACTCAGATATAGAACTCTATTTTTCAGCCTCCCTCGTAGTCGGATGTGAACACGCAAGGACATTCTGACCAATGATACAAAAGCCACACGTTGTATGGTATGCACAGAAAGTGTCCTTGCAAGGCAAGCAAGCTTCTTTGCCGTCTTCCTCGTCCTACCGTACATCACGTGAAAACGTAGAGCCTTCCTGGGCAGAAAACTAGAAGGAACCATGTCAGCCTTGGACTGACTACTTCAGGTTTACCTTACTTAGAAAAGAATCTAACTTTTATATTATTTAAGTCACTGTTATTTGAGGGCTCGCCAGTATTTGTAGAAAAAGCTAATCCCAGCTAATTCAGATGGGAAGAGAGAGCCCAAGTAGAGGAGAGGGGGACAGAGGGGGAGAGAGAGAGAGAGAGAGACAGAGAGAGAATCTTAAGCAGGCTTCATACTCCATGCAGAGCCCAACATGGGGCTCGATCCCGCGACTCTGGGATCATGACCTGCGCCAAAATCGACTCAGATGCTCAACCAACTGATCCACCCAGGTGCCCCAGACATAGATCGATACAGTGCCTAAGATGTACTGACATCGCGGAGGGGTGGATCAAGGTTGTTTACACAATCTAATGGGAATGATTTCAACTTAAGTGCCCTAGTCAGCAAAAGGGTAAGGGGATAGCAGTGGGACAAGGGGAGCCATGCCCAAAGGCCAGAAAGACAATCACTGCGCTCGTTCCCCCCTGGGCCTGAATACAGCCTCATGAAATTTCTCAATTCAGTGAAGATTCAGGCCACCACAGCCAAGTCCCTGGACTGGACACAAGCCAAGAAAGACGTACTGTACAAAGGCTCTTCGGCAGTGTTTCTCAACTTTTTATTTCACGCCACTTCTGGTAAACATAAAAAGCTCCAAGCCCTTGCCCTTGAGATAATGATCTGTCCCTGAAGGGTTAGTAACCCGCCCCCAACCATGCCCGCTGAAAATAAGTAGAACAGAGTTCCCGACTGCTGCCTAGTTTCTACTCCTGAAGGTACTCGTTAGGGAGTTTTGTTCTTTGTGTATAAAGCAGTCCTCAGCTTCCCCCCCCCCCCCCCCCCCGTTTCAAGAAACAGAACAGACCGTATTCGCCATGTGAAACACCCGTGGGCATGCCCAGAGTGAGAAGAAATTCCCAGCTTGATCAGTGGAACACCATCATTTTCTGTCCCGCTCCAGAAAGCGTCTAGGAATCGGGATGAGAATGACATTGTCACAAACCGTGTGATGATGTGACAGGCTTGAATTTGCTTTAATATACAAAGATATGAAATCATATCAAATCTCATAATAACTAGTCTTTGTTAAAAGATCATTTGTAACAACTTCCATGGAAACAGTGTCAGCATGCTGTGATTCCTCCGAGAAGGTTACTCATCTGTGGGACTCTCTACCCTTGCCGAAATCATCCTGAAGCCTGCAGACTCTTCTCAATGATTTCCAAGCCTGAGAGAGGCTACCAACATGGAAAACCATTCACCAGGTAAATAGCTGAGCGAGCTTCCTCATGCAAATGAGTTCTGAATAAAAATCTCTTTAATGATAATAATGAGGATGCTGATCAGAGCCAATTATTTCAAGCTTCATAATTTGTATATTAACCAAACATCCTCATAATTAGGCAAGTTAGCCTAGGGAAATGCCATTCATTAAAGACTCTGGTGTATTTTGCTTTTGAATTTTCCGCTCTCAAATATTCCTGTGACTAAGAAGGAAACTTGTCTATAAGCAACAGGAAGCTGAAAAGAAGAAGCTGAAACAAATGTGGGGTGGGATGATCATTATTTTTACGATTTTCACGTAACCAGGAGTCTAGAGGGGAGCTGCCCAGAGCTGATACTCCAGGCTTTTTTTGTGTTTGTGTTTTGTATTTCTGCTCAGCCTGCGCTTAGGGTGCCCTCATGACTACTTCACTCCAACTTCATGCCGTATTTCAAACAGGAAGAAGGGGGCAATGGGCAGCTACAGCTAGGTCACGTTCCTTTCTTCTTTTTTTTTTTCTTTTTAATTTTTTTTTTTTTTTTTTTTAGTGTTCATTCATTTTTGAGAGAGAGAGCACAAGCAGGGGAGGGGCAGAGGAAGAGAGAGGGAGACCCAGAATCCAAAACAGCCTCCAGACTTTGAGCTGTCAGCCCAGAGCCCGCCCAACGCGGGGCTTGAACTCACGAACCGGAAAGATCAGGCCCTGAGCCGAGGTCGGATGCCTAACCAACCGAACCACCCAAGCGCCCCTAGATCACTTTCCTTTCTGAACGGTTTGCCTGGAAGCTGTACTCAGCAATTTCCACCTCCACATGGGTGACCTGAACGATGCTATGGCCCCCTCTGCCTACAGAGTGTGTGTGTGTGTGTGTGTGTGTGTGTGTGTGTGTGTGCGCGCGCGCGCGTGAGTACGTGCGGGGCGGGGTTTTGGTGGGGGAGGGTGGAGAAATTGATGGTGAGGAGGTAATAGATGAAGAAGAAGAAAGATGTGAAAGTTTGTCAGCAGGGCAAATTGTTTTTCCCCTAACAAAATTAGAGTTCTATTTGGAAGGAAGTTGGGTAACCGAGAATGGGTGAGCAACCCATAGCCACTTACCTCCTAGCAGTCCGGAGGGATAAAGAGGATCATAATGGAGAAATCCTAAAAGCCTTTTAGAGAAAAATCTATGAGTCCACCAATAACAGTCCTCAAACCCTATCTGGAAGACCATACCATTGGGATGCTTGCTTGTATCACTTTGGAACTGGAGGAAGGAACTCGAATCTGTCTGTCTGCCCCGAAGTAGCCACAGACCCAGAGAAGATGAACCTAAAAACAGCTCACGAAGCCTTTAGCAATGTAACAATTGTGAGGAATGTTGTGTTTCTTTTCCTCAAACGATGAAAAAAGACTAAAATGTAATTCTTGGTGTATTAAACCTCCCTTCGTTTTTGTTTGTCCCTCAAGCACCCTTGTTTTTATTTAAACTTTCATTTTCTCCATGGGGACACCTGAGTGGCTCCGACAGTGAAGCATCCAACTCCTGATGTCAGCTCGGGTGGTGATCTCATGGTGTGTGGGATCAAGTCCCACGTGGAGCTTTGCACTGACAGCATGGAGCGTGCTTGGGATTCTCTCTCTCCCTCTCTCTCTCTGCCCCTCCCCTGCTTTCTCTCTCTCTGTCTCTGTCTCTCTCTCTCTCTCTCTCAATAAATACATTCACTAATTAAATAAACTTTTGTTTTTTCCTTTTTTTTTATTTTTTTTAATGTTTATTTATTTTTGAGACAGAGAGAGACAGAGCATGAATGGGGGAGGGGCAGAGAGAGAGGGAGACACAGAATCGAAGCAGGCTCCAGGCTCTGAGCCATCAGCCCAGAGCCTGATGCGGGGCTCGAACTCACGGACCGTGAGATCGTGACCTGAGCTGAAGTCGGACGCGCAACCGACTGAGCCACGCAGGCGCCCCTGTTTTTTCCTTTTTGTGTTAAGAAAAAAAAAAGTTCTGAAAAGGCACCATAATTGCATTTTTCTTATACATTTTTTTCTGAGGTGCATCGTTCTGATCGGTTGGACCCTTCTTTACAACCAAACTGCGCAGGCGTTTACTTCTCAATAACGGAAACCCGGCCTGACATCTGACAATCAGGCTCAGTCCTTTCTGCTTTACACATCGATAACACGGGAACAGTTCTGGAATTAGGGCTTTGCTGTCAGCTTTGTTAATGACGGTGGAGGCAAGGAGGAACACAACCTTCTCTTCTGGGACTATGATATATTGACTCCGCAGAGCTGACAATAGGAAAATGTTGGTTTAATGCCAAATTCACCCTTCAGATATGTCATAAGTTTTAAACAGCTGAAAACAGAACCAATAGAGCTTAACCCTGTATTAGCATATTGTGAAAAGCTGAATTTAAAAGGTACCTCCGTAAAATGGTTTTTAAAATTATTAACCGTCAGAAAATCTCCGTTCGACACAATGACAGAAGTACTTTGCTCTCATATAACATGTTCCCATTCAAAATAAAAATGATAATTTGCTAATTACAACAACCCCTGAAGTAAGCCTAGACAAAGATTATACCATTCCTTAAATAAATGGACACAATGGCTTACATGTACAGTTTAAGGTATATAGTGCCCTCATTTTTTTGTAGAGAATCAGGTCATATCCTTTAATCTGTAGGCATCATGCTATACTTTGCCAGATTCAAGCAGCCTATAATAATGGATTGTTTTCTTTTCTTCTCTTTTCTTTTTTGTTTGTATTTTAGGAAGAGAGAGCACAAGCAGGGGAGAGGGGCAGAGGGTGAGAGAAAGAGAGAGGGAGAATCTTAAGCAGGCTCCACATTCAGCTCAGAGCCCTCTGTGGGGCTCAATCCCACAACCCTAGGATCAAGATCTGAGCCAAAATCAAAAGCCAGACGCTGAGCTAACCGAGCCACCTAGGTGCCCCTAAAATGGAGTGTTGTCTTATCCGGAGTTCCAATTCTTAGTTCTCATTCTTAGATCTATGCCTCCCGCTTTCTTGGTAGAATTTCTAACTATTGATTTATGAGTGGAACAACCCAGAATATGCTAGGTTACTCCTTGAATCTTTGTTCACAAGGGTGGTGAACACGTCCGTCCAAAATGCACACATGCCGTGAGAGTACTCACATGCGGCTCTGGGGAGAAGATTCCATTGCCTTCTGTACTTAAACTTCCCTGCTGTCCATCCACTGGAATAAAGGCACTCCTGATCTTTTCCCCTTTATCAAAGAGATTTGATAAATCTATCACGTAAACTGCTTACGTGGATCAAGCACCTATCCGCATTTTATTTCTAGGTAAGTTTGAGAAGCTGAAAGTATCACTTCAGCGAAGTCAATATGTGAAAGGGCAAATCAAACAGAGTTTTTTATTTTTAATTTTTTTAATTTTTTTTTAACGTTTATTTATTTTTGAGACAGAGAGAGACAGAGCATGAATGCGGGAGGGTCAGAGAGAGAGGGAGACACAGAATCTGAAACAGGCTCCAGGCTCTGAGCTGTCAGCACAGAGCCCGACGCAGGGCTCGAACTCACGAACCGTGAGATCATGACCTGGGCCGAAGTCGGACACCTAACCGACTGAGCCACCCAGGCGCCCCAAGCAGAGTTTTTTAAAGGATGAAACAATGGCGCGATCATAAGAGCCTGGTCCGTCTTTTCACACAGAGCAAAGATAACTCCGTTTTTCCATGTATTTTTTAGTTTTTATGTAAATTATTTTGAATTGGGGCGAAACATGCACAATGTAAAATTTACCATCTTAACCTTTTCTTTCTTTTTTTTTTGAGAGAGAGAATGAGTGAGAGCAGGAGAGGGGGGAGAGGGAGAGAGAGAGAGAGAGAGAGAGAGAGAGAGAGAGAGAGAGGTGGGGGGGTGGAATCTTAGGCAGGCTCTGTGCTCAGAGTGGAGCTCATCGTGAGGCTCGATCCCACAACACTGGGATCATAACCTGAGCCGAAATCAAGAGTGGGCCGTTCAAGTGACTGAGCCACCCAGGCACCCCCACCGTGTTAACCGTTTCTAAGTGTATAACTCAGTAGCATTAATACGTTCACATGGATTTGCAACCCTCACCACGATCTACCGCTAGGACTACATCTTCTCCAGCTGTGACTCTGTGCCCGTTAACCAGTAACTCCCCATTCTCTCTTCCCCCCAGCCCCTGGAATACCATCTTACTTTCTGTCTCTGGGAACCTGTTCCTTTCGGAACCTCGCGTGAGTTGAATCAGACAGCGTTCATCCTTTTGCGCCTGGCTTCTTCCATCTAACGTAATGTCCTCAAAGTTCATTCCTGTCATAGCATGCGGTAGGGTTTCCTTCCTTTTTATGCTGAGTAATATTCCACCACATGTGCAGACCACATTTGTTTATCCCTTACCCATCTATGGACATTTTCAGCTTTGGGTGTTGTGAACAATGCTGCTATGAACATGGGTCTCCGAGTATCTCTTCAAGTCCTTGCCTGCAATTCTCTTGTTTCCCATGTATTTTTTTTTTTAATTTTTTTTTCAACGTTTTTTTTTTTTTTATTTATTTTTGGGACAGAGAGAGAGCATGAACGGGGGAGGGGCAGAGAGAGAGGGAGACACAGAATCGGAAACAGGCTCCAGGCTCCGAGCCATCAGCCCAGAGCCTGACGCGGGTCTCGAACTCCCGGACCGTGAGATCGTGACCTGGCTGAAGTCGGACGCTTAACCGACTGCGCCACCCAGGCGCCCCTGTATTTTTTTTTTAAGTTTATTTTTTTGAAAGAGAGAGAGCATGTGCCCACGCACACGCGCAAACTGGGGAGGGACAGAGAGAGGAGGAGAGAGAGAATCCAAAGCAGGCTCTGAGTTGTCAGCGCAGAGCCCGATGCGGGGCTTGAACTCATGAACTGTGAGATCATGACCTGAGCCTAAATCAAGAGTCAGATGCTTAAGCGATTGAGCCACCCAGGCGCCCCTTCCATGTATCTTTAAATAGTAAAGTGGAATAGTGACATTTGTTTCATCTGTGCGGGGGGCGGGGGGGGGGGGGGGGGGGGAGACACTGCCAGAAACATTTGCGAAAAATTTTCATTCTCGTGGGTAGCACAGCAAGAGCAGAGGACAGTGGAAAGAATAGACTCATCTTAGTGACTTCCCAGCTTTGTGAGCTTTTGAGACACATATGAGGTCTAGTTCCTCATCTGTAAAATAAAAACCTCTAATTATGTGATTCCACTTCTGTAATTCCATGATTTAATGGCTCTAGCCAATTCAGGAGTTCTGCTCCCCAAAGCTTATGTGATGGTTCATGATTGATCCAAAGTTTGAGGATTTTTTTTTTTTTTAAAGTTCACTTGTGAAGCTCTGAAATTTCTTCTCTCACGTGGAGGGAACAGGAAACTAACAGGACATTCATCTGAAAAGCAACTGACGTTGCTCCAAAGAAACCGCTGGACAGAGAAATGAGTGCCCAAGGCATAATCCTCGCAGGTCATATTCTTTCTGGAAAGTGAAGCGTATTTACTTGTAATATCACTGTTAAGTGTTGTGAGAATTGGCAGAGTGTTCTAGTGTTATTTTTCAAAATTGTCCACCGATGTGCTCTCCTTAAATACGGTTTAGCCAAAAGAATCCCAACAAGTATGTTATCTGCCCATTACATTTCGCTCAGAGTTGCGTGCATGCGAGAGTGAATGTTTTCCTCTGAATTGTGCAGTGAACGTCCTCGCCCCTTCCCACAGTGCGTGGTCCGTGTCTGAGAGTTGAATTACCCAGTTTGGATGACTCCGTGGTCGGTAGGAGCTACATAATTGCACAACGTTTCTATTAAGTAAACACAGAGGTTGTTAGTTAAAGCGGTGGTTTTGTAATAGGACCAAGCCCACTCTCCTGTCCTTGCCCAGAGGCCACTGATCCCGAGTCCTGGGGGCTGGCTGCGCATCCAGACATCGGAATGGGCTGGGAAGAGTAGAACAGGTTCATGCAGCCGCTTTCTGGGGCACGGGGTGGGGGCCATTGGCTCTGCTGTAAGCCTTTCCATTCTGTGACTGGGACATTATTTCTGATCTACACACATCCTACCACCTCCATTTTTTTTCTACTCCTGTGAAATTCAAGCGTGCCCAGACTCTGAGTGGCTGCCTGGTGATGTCATCTTAACCTCTGTGAGCCTCAGTGCTTTCATCTGTAAAATGGGCGTGATAGGCATCTACCACCCCTTAGGAGGTTTTTAAGGATCAATGACTTAATTCCTCCAAAGTGCTAAGATCGCACGGTGAGCTCTGGGTACACGTTAGTGAGTGTTACTATTCCCTACCCTAGCATCTGGTCCCTGACTGCCCCACGCTTTGATTTTACACGGAACCCCCATAATGTGGTCTGATTCTGTGCCTCTTCGGTGGCTCCCGGAGCCACCTTCCTTGCAGCTTGCCTAATGCTTTGGGGCACTTATGCCAGGTTCCGACCAATTTCCAAACCTTACTTATCACACTCTCCCAGGCCTTTCCCCTGCTCCCGTGACGAGCTGTCCGAACCTGTTCGAGCATTAACAGTATTCGAGGTTTGGTCTTGATGAAAAGCTCTCTTTTCACAGCCTGATCTGCGGGGAGACGGGCAGTGGCACATGTGGCTTAGACGTCAACCGAACAACCTTCTAATCTGATGAAAAATAAGAATGCCTGAGCCCTGTACAAACCCACGCACCCCTCTGCCCCCAGGTCCTGCTCCGTAATGAGTGTGGGGTTGAAGCCATGTCTCTTGTCCTGAATCATACAGGATGTCAGTGCCAGAGCCAGAAATCGGGGCCAGCTCTTGGCTTTCCCATGGTTATATTCTACCCGCTCAACTCTATGCAAAAAAAAAAAAAAAAAAAAAAAAAAAAAAGACACCGCAGACATTTCATCAACCTGTCTCTTCTGTCAAATTGCGTTATTCTCAAATTGTGTAAGCCTTATGTAAACAATCTCGCTTCACACATGGGGTTCCATAAGTACATTTTCTGCGTGTTTCTCACACAGCAGGTTTTCTATGGATGGGTATATAAAAAAGTGCCAAGATTTCAAACTTAAGAAAACACTTAAAGGGCAGCCGTCCAGCAGCATTACAGTCATTTTTTTTTTCTTTTGCCCCGAGGCACAGGAGCGTAAGTTCTTTACAGCTAGGCTGTCATAGGTGGTACTCATTACCAAGTGCTTAGAGCCCCGCTGCTTCCCTGCTCTGCTGATTCACTGAGACCTAACCACTGACAGATTGGACTGACTTTTGAGGCACATTATTTTATACCGTCATGCTGCTTTTCTCCCCTTTCTTTTTCTTCTTCCCTTTTTTTTTTTAACGTTTATTTATTTTTGAGACAGAGACAGAGCACGAATGGGGGAGGGGCAGAGAGAGAGGGAGACACAGAATCGGAAACAGGCTCCAGGCTCTGAGCCATCAGCCCAGAGCCTGACTCGGGGCTCGAACTCACGGACCGCGAGATCGTGACCTGAGCTGAAGTCGGACGCCCAACCGACTGAGCCACCCAGGTGCCCCTCTTCTTCCCTTTTTATACATACTCTTCTCCTCCCTCACGTCTACCGCTCAGAATACCATTCTGTCCCTTCTCTTCATTCCCCTCCTCCACCCTCTTCCTTTCTCTCTCTGTTTTTTCAAAGTTTATTTGGAGAGAGAAAGCGTGCATGCGCACACATGGGACAGGGTCGGAGGAGAAGGGAGAGAATCCCAAGCAGGCTCCCCATTGTCAGGGCAGAGCCTAATGGGTGGCTTGATCTTATGACCCTGAGACCATGATCTGACCCCAAATGGAGAGTCAGACGCTTAACCCACTGAGCCACCCAGGCCACCCATCCTCTCTCTTAAATAACCTGCATGACTACAAATTCACATATATTTTTTTTTGAAGTTATTGTGTCTCGGAGGGAGTGTCTCTTTTAAAGCTCCTTTAACACACCAAGATTCATTCTAAAAAAAAATGGTCCTCGACCTGGCCAATGTGTGTTTACAAGGTTGCTGAATTTTTACTGGCTACAAGTCGTTAAATTAGCATTCACTTTAATAAAATGAAAGCATTTAATTGATCGTTAAAAAACTTAAAGCAGACTCACTAAGTATATTGCCACCGTCTAATACACTGTAGCATAAAATGAAGATGCTAACACCCTGACAAAGAACAGCTTTGGAATTCAGCAGCAGGCATCATAATTCATATATATTATGCTGATTGAGACATTAGGTTGAAAAAATAGACTTTCCTGCCTTCCATCCCTTCTCTATCCAATCTGTCTAACCCATAGTTGCCAGCTTAATCTTCCAGAACCGCCACTTTAGAGCATTCCTTTCCTTTTGGAAATCTTCTGTGGCTGACTGTAACGTAGAACACTGGTCCTCCAGTGAGCATCAGAATCTCCTACAGAGCTTGTCACAACTGATTACTGAGCCCCAACCCAGAGTTTCAGATCCAGGAGGACTGGAATGAGGCCTCACAGTGGATATATATAACCAGTTCTGGGGTAGGGTTGATGCTGGGTCTGGAGACTAAGCTTTGAGGACCATTGACATTAAAATTTAGATTTTTGGGGGGCGCCTGGGTGGCTCAGTCGGTTAAGCGTCCGACTTCAGCTCAGGTCACGATCTCGCGGTCCGTGAGTTCGAGCCCCGCGTCGGGCTCTGGGCTGATGGCTCAGAGCCTGGAGCCTGCTTCCGATTCTGTGTCTCCCTCTCTCTCTGCCCCTCTCCCGTTCATGCTCTGTCTCTCTCTGTCTCAAAAATAAATAAACGTTAAAAAAAAATTTTTTTTTTTACATTTAGATTTTTTGGTACGACCTTCAAGACTTTTTCTTATAATAATGTGGTCTTCGTCTGCCTCTTCAAATGGCTATCCATGAGTCTCCTTCGCAGGAACCTCTTTGGCTGAAACTCTTCCCTCCGCTATGCCCCAAATTGATGCCCCCATCTGTATTGGAATAGTTTCTTCTGCTTAAAACACATCCTTATTCTTGCTGTAAAACAATTCCATAGTTTCTGTGAACTCTCCGAGTTCCATAGGACTTAAGCATTTCTCCAATTCTGATAGGGCAGCATTGATTTTTCTCTGCTGTGTATTTGCCCATGGTGTAGACTACCTTATATTACTACTTATCTGTCCATAAAGGTGATTGAATTGTTTGTTGTGTAATACAGCCAGTAAGTTTGAAGACCTTACACTAATTTTATATGACAAAACTAAACATTAACTGCTTTTTAATTTCTCCTTTAATTACCCTAATAATGGGGGGGGGCGCCTGGTGGCTCAGTCATTTAAGCATCCGACTCTTGATTTCATCTCAGGTTATGTTCTCACGGTTCATGGGTTCAAGCCCCACATCAGGCTCTGTGCTGGCATCGCGGAGCCTGCTTCAGATCCTCTGTCTCCCTCTCTCTGCCCCTCCCCTACTTCTGCTCGCTCGCACTCTCTCTCTCATGTGGTGATCCCACAAAGTGCTTTGCCGTGTGCTAAGATCCTTTTACCAATCTATCAATATGGATTTTTTCCCCCAGTGCTTTTTCTACATGACATGACTAAATAATAAAATTGATTTCCGTAAATCATAGACAAATCACTCACACTGTGCTTCTGATGGGTAGGTTATCACAGCTTCATGTTCCAGTTTTGATGTGTGTATAAGTCCAGGGACACGTTTACTGTGACAATAACAAAGCTTCATCTTCAGGCCTAGAACTTGCACCTGGAATGGGCCCCTTGGGCAGCTGGGTAACGAGCCCTAAGATTGAGTTCAAGTGGTCACCTGTTTCTGTAAATTTTGCATAAATAAAATAATTTTTAAGACTTTTTTTCCTAAAGAGGGCCCTCCAATTTGTGAAATCATCAAATCCTACATAGCGTGGATCTGGCCCTGGAGGTGGTCCAAGTTTATGGGTCAAACATGATTAAGGCAACCAAATCAGAAGCAAAATGAAGGCCCTCAAAAAGAAATAATCTCTCCTTCCCCAAGTTCCCTGCTTTCCTTTGAATCCATAAAAATAACTGTGGAACCGTTCCATCAAATGAAGACACATGTTTGGCTCTTTGAAAATTGGCAACTGATCGTGCTCATTTGTGAAAACGGACAATATTAATTTGTATTCTCATTGATTTCATGTGATCATACTATAAATAACAGTCCTTGAAATACAGGCAATTACAATTTAACACTGGTTATCTCTGTAAATCAGTGTGGATCCCAGGGAAGTAAAAATCACATGTTTATGAGCAGCTTGAAGAACTAAACAGCATAAGCCAATCAACAAAGCATTGCGTGTTTGCATAATGAGGACATGCGAAGGAATGATGTCTCACTAGCAAAGATGATACATGACAACTCTTTGTCGCCACAAAGAATAGAAGTAGAGGGTTTAGAAAGATCTGAAAGGAACAAACAAGAAGAGACAAAATTGGGCCTTTTAAGTTTATGGTCAGAGAAGATGATTTACAGATAGTGGAATATGTCTAGTACTTACACAAATTTGTTTCAAAAACAAAAAATAGTGTTTTCTTTCAAAGCAATTCCTTGTGAGCAATTTGTCATCACAAACAGCTTCTGGCACTTGACCAATTCTTTTCAGAGGCTTGCTTTAAAACAAATGGCCATTAAAATCTTACAATGTCACAATAGAAAATTCTTACTATGATTCATTCTTAATGCAAAATTTGCTTAAATTACTGTATTCACTGGGAGATTACTACAGTTCATTTCATAAACAAAGTCATTTTCATAAGCCGTATATTGTAATTTTGATTTTTCTTTACTTTCATCAGATACATTTTTGGTTTCCCATGTGTAAGATGGTAATTGTTCAAACATTAATTTCTAAGAACAAAGAGTTTCATTTTTAAGGCTCACTTCTTGAAGAAATGATGGAAGTCAAGTGAAATTTACATCAGTTGGTACCTTAAAAACTAGGTTTGCATTTTTAAAGCCAAGATACATAAAATGTTAAAGTTAGGGGCCGTAAAAAGTATCTACTAAAGCCCACTGTAATTGAGGTTAAATGGGTGCTATTAGATAATCAGTATGTCCACATTCAATGGCACAGGGATAATGCTGGGTAAATGCTGTTTCAATGATTGACTGATGGATGTGTAAATTACCAGGGGTGAAATTAACAAGATTTTGAGGTGTCGGCCATATACAACAGAAAAATGTTTATCACATTAATAATTGAAAGATGGTTATTTATAATGCATTTAAATGAAAACTTTCTAACTTTATCAGTGGAAACAACTTGAGTCTACATAACAAATCTTCCTGAACAACCCTTAGCTACCATTCATTTGCTATTCACACGTTCACGGCCCCCAAGTCCAGACGACTGCACCCTCCTTCTCCTATGTGTAGACATTTCTTCACAATGTAGTCTCTTTTGTGTTAAAATGGTATATAAGCCACCAGGTCCAACCAACTCTTTGGATTTTTGCTTGTTTTCTGTGAAGCCTCCATTCATGTAAAAATGTTCATAAAACTGATATGACCTTTCTCCTACTAATCTGTCTTTGTCATTTTAATTTGCAGTCCCCATAAAAAGAATCTAAGAAAGTAGAGGAAAAATTTTCTTCCCCTACACTGCTTTGGAGTTGAGATTGTGTCTTGGAAGGGAACTCATGACAGGGAAAGCTTTGAGAAACTGTTTAATGTTGGGGCACCTGTGTGGCTCAGTCGGTTAAGCATCTGGCTTCAGCTCAGGTCATGACCTTGGGGTTCTTGAGTTCAAGCCCTGCATCGGGCTCTATGCTGACAGCTTGGAGACTGGGGCCTGCTTTAGATTCTGTGTCTCCCTCTCTCTCTACCCCTTGCCCACTCATACTCTGTGTCTCTCTCTCTCTCAAAAATAAACTTTAAAAAAAATTTTTTTAAGAAACTGTTTAATGTTTTAAACCTGTGCCAATTAGGAGAACAAAAAGATGTTTGCTTCTGACCATCTGCAGCAATATTTACCGACTATTTACTATGAATTTCCTACCCACATTGGGGTATCACATGGTCTTCAGCTGAATACATGGACTTACAAACACACTGAGACCAGAGTCCAGAAACCAGCAAAAACAATAGTAGTTAAACAGAGCTCACCTTTGAATTTAATACAGAGGCTGCTTTCTTTCTATTTTAAACTTCCCACAGGCTAAGAGCATCCCTCGATCTAGAGGTATTGATTATAATCAGAAATAAATCAGAGACTTCTGTGCCTACTGAATGTTAAGAGATTTCAGACTTCACACTCTTGACAAGCCTGCCTGGGCTGAGGTCTGTGCCCAGCCAACACAAATCATTTATAAGCAGCAGTGAGGAGGCACTTTCCCAGCATGGCCACAGCCATTCAAAGCATTAAGCCCAAACAGTGGCTCAGTCTCAAAATTAGGAGCATCAGCATGATCTGACCATACCCATACCTACAGAATCAGAAACTCAGGGAGATGGGGCTCCGTACAGGCATACCTTGAAGGTGCAGTGAGTTCAGTCCCAGACCACTGTAATAAAGCAAATACCACAATAAAGCAAGTCAAGAAGCTTTCGGTTTCCCAATGCGGATAAAACTTGTGTTCACACTATACTGTAGTACATCATATGCGTAATAGCATTATGTCTAATAAAACAGGGTAAATTAAATTCTTAACTTAAATAATTTCATTGCTAAAAACTGCTAGCCATCATCTCAGCTTTCAGCCGGTCATCTTCTGGTTGCTGGTAGAGGGTCTTGCCTGGACATTGATGGTTTGTGGGTGATCAAGGTGGTGGTTGTTGAAGGCTGGGTGGCTGTGGCAAGTTCTTCAAGCAACAAAAATGTATGGTTGTCTTAAGATAACATTGACGTTTGTGAAATCAATGGACTCTTCATTCATGAATGATTTCACTGAAGCCTACCATGTTGTTCGACAGCATTTTACCCACAGTGGTACTTGTTTCAAAACTGGAGTCAATCCTCTCAAACGCTACCAGTGCTTTATCAGCTAAATTTATGCTATCGTCGAAGTCCTTTGTTGTCATTTCAGCAATCTTCAAAGCGTTTTCACCAGGAGGAGCTTCCATCTCAAGAAACCACTTTCTCTGCCCATCCAGGAAAAGCAATTCCTTGGCAATTCAGCTTTGATCATGAGATCACAGCAAGTCAGTCACATCGTCAGCCTCCACTTCTAATTCTAGTTCTCCTTGCTATTTCTACCGCGTCTGCAATGACTTCCTCCACTCAACTGTAGAGCCTCTCAGAGCCATCCATGAGGGTTGGAATCAACTTCTTTCAATCTTCTCTGAAAGTTGATATTCTGACCACTCTCCATAAATCACAAAGGTTCTTAATGGCATCTAGAATGGTGAGTCCCTTCCAGAAGGTTTTCTATTTACTTTGCCCAGATCCATCAGAGAAATCACTTTCTGTGGCACCTGTAGCCATAGTAAATGTATTTCTTGAATAATAAGACTTGAAAGTTGAAATGAATCTTTGAACCAGGGGCAGCGGAATGGATGTAGTGTTTTTGCAGGCATGAAAACAACATTCATCTCATTGTACATCTCCATCAGAGCTTTTGGGTTACCAGGTGCATTGTCAAAGAGCAGTACATTTTTTTAAATTTTAATTCCAGCATAAGTAATGTACAGTGTTATAATCGTTTCAGGTGTACAATAAAATGATTCAACAATTCTCTATATGCCTCAGTGCTCATCATGATAAGGTACTCTTAATCCCCTACACCTTTTTCACCCATCCTCCCACCCATCACCTCCCTGGTGACCATCAGTTTGTTCTCTATATTTAAGAGTCTATTTTTTTTTGGTTGTGTCTTTTCTCCATTGGCCGTTTGTTTTGTTTTGTTTCTTAACTTCCACATATGAGTGAAATCATATGGTATCCATCTTTCTCTTACTGACTTATTTCACTTAGGATTATGCCTTCTAGATCCATCCATGTTGTTGCAAATGGCCAGATTTTGTTCTTTTTTATGACTGAGTGATATTCCACTGTATGTTTATGTGTGCGTGTGTTTGTGTCTCTATGCTTCCATATCTTCACTGTTGTAAATAATGCCGCAAAGAACAGAGGGGTACATACATATTTTCAAATCAGCCATGTTTTTGTTTTCTTTTTTAATTTTTTTTGTTAACATTTATTTATTTTTGAGACAGAGAGAGACACAGCATGAACGGGGGAGGGGCAGAGAGAGAGGGAGACACAGAATCGAAAGGAGGCTCCAGGCCCCGAGCCATCAGCCCAGAGCCCGACGCGGGGCTCCAACTCGCGGACCGCGAGATCGCGACCTGAGCCGAAGTCGGACGCTCAACTGACTGAGCCACCCAGGCGCCCCTGTTTTCTTTGGATAAATATCCAGAAGTAGAATTGCTGGATCGTATATTTCTATTTTTAATTTTTTGAGGAAACTCCATACTGTTTTTCACTTTGGCCGCACCCATTTATATTCCCGTCAATACTGCGTGAGGGTTCCCTTTTCTCCACATTCTTGCCAGCGCTTGTTGTTTCTTGTCTGTTTGGTACTAGACATTCTGACAGGTGTGAGTGATATCTCATTATGGTTTCTATTTACATTTTCCTGATGATGAGTGATGTTGAGCATCTTTTTATGTCTGTTGGCCATCTGTATGTCTTCTTTGGAAAAATGTTTATTCAGGTCCTCTGCCCATTTTTTAGTCAGATTGGTTGCTTTTTTGGTGTTGAGTTGTATGAGTTCTTTATATATTTTGGATACTAACCCCTTATGAGGTCTATCATTTGCAAATATTTTCTTCCATTCAGTAGGTTGCTTTGGTGTTTTGCTGATGGTTTCCTTTATTACAAAAGCTTTTTAGTTTGATGTACAAGAGTTTACTGTCTGTTCTTTCTTTTAGGAGTCTTATGGTTTCACACCGTGTATTTAGGTCTTTCATTCATTTTGAGTTTATTTTTGTATATGGTATAAGAAGGTGGTCCAGTTTTATTCTTTTGCATGTGGCTGTCCAATTTTCCCAATACCATTTATTGAAGATACTGACTTTTTTCCATTGCATATTATTGCCTCTTTTGTCATAGATTAATTGACCATATAATTGTGGGTTTATTTCTGGGTTCTCTGTTCCGTTCCATTGATCTATGTGTCTATTTTTGTGCCAATACCATACTGTTTTGATTACTATAGCTTTGTAGTATAGTGTGAAGTCTGGGAGCTTGAAACCTCAAGATTTACCCTTCTTTCTTAAGACTGCAGTGGCTCTTCAGGATCTTTTGTAGTTCCATACAAATTTTATGATTATTTGTTTCAGTTCTGGGAGAACTACCGTTGGTATTTTGATAGGGATTGCATTGAATCTGTAGATCATTTTGAGTAGTATGAACATTTGACCAATATTAATTCTCCCAACCCACGATCCCAGTCTATCTTTCCATGTATTTGTATCGTCTTCAGTTTCCTTCATCATTGTCTCATAGTTTTCAGAGTACAGGTCTTTTGCCCCCTTGGTTACATTTATTCCTAACTAGTTTAGTCCTTGTGATGCACTTGTAAATGGGATTGTTCCCTATCTATATGGTGGATTTCACTGGTATCCCATTTTACAAATGTCACAAGTGAGAGTCAGAGCCTGTTTTACACCATGTAGCAAAGCTGTTTAAGTACCTGCCACTGTGCTGTAGTGGGCACTGGCACCCAATGAGGAGCAAACACATACATGACTCTTCTAGTGGAATCCACAGTCTGTGGTAGCCACGAAGAACCTAATCAAACAAATGAGAAGTGTGAGGCAAATTCTCTCACTGACCATTGGTTGAAGACCTCAGTTCTCCTTCACATGGGCCCCAGGCTGCTTGAGCATCGACCTACACAACACGGTGAACAACCCCGAGAAGAAGGTAGAGGCCAAAACGCTCTTCGTGGCATTGCCAGATTTAGCAAAGAAAAATCCCGGACACACAGTTAAATTGCGTTTCAGATGAGCAAGAAGTCATTTTTTGGTGTTGATATGGCACAGGCAGCCTTTGGTGTGTATTTGTACTAAAAGTTTTTTTGTCAATTATCTGAAATGTAAAATTAACTGGCATTTGATTCGGCCACCGAACTTTTTCGAGCCAGGTTCAGAAAGCAGATCACCATCACCTGTGCCATAGTTTGGGGCCGCACAGAGCAGCTCCGATTCAGTGTAGGAGGAGACCGCAGAAGGATGTTGTGCCACAAGGGGAAGGTCGGTGGGGTCTCTCTTGGAGCCTGGCTACGCGGACAGACCTGCCACCTTGTCAGCAAATGCCTTCCTCAAGAATCCACCCCGTTTCTTCACATTCCACCCCTCAAAAAGTGATCTTTCAGCATGGGTTATCACAGCTGTATAGTCCTAAGGCACAAAGTAAGAACAGTAAGAGTAATTTTGCCTGGAGGGAGAGGCAGGTGAACAACAGAAGCCTTTTTCTGAAGCTCCCTCCTCCACAGTGAGGTGCATGTTAGCCTCTGTGTCTGACCTTGATGTCTATTCAAAATTATACCTGTCCTTCTGCAAAAGGTTTTCAAACAACAGTGATGCTTTTCTTATGTTCCATTTACGGTTTTAAGTGACCCCCTGTAGGTATTTATTTCATCAGCTATGTAGGCTTTGGAAAGTAATTGAGCTGAAGTGGGAATATGAACTAACATTTTTTGAGGCCCGACTAACGTTTGGGAACTTTTCGTACCTTTCGAGTGTCACTGAAAATCATACCTTGGTTTCCTTTTTCCCAGTGAATTTCATCCCAAGAATACGTAAGCTGAACATATCATTTTATTGAAGGGTTTCAGAGCCCAGGGTTTAAATACCTGCTTCCTTCTGAGTGACTGCAGGCATTAAGGAAGAGCGGGCCTGAGACAGAGCGGGGGTAGAGAGTGGTAACCTGGGTTTCATAGTAAGGTTGGCAAGGATCTGAAAACGAGGACATCATCGTCAAGTGCTGAAAACCAATATAGCAGCATCAGAAGGCAAGATATAGTTTGAAAATGGGTAAAGGCCATTTCTGTTGTAATGGGTCAAAATCTAACGCTGCCCTTTTATCACATCGTTCTAAAAACCTTCAATTAGAATTGACACGCACATCTCAACTCCTATAAGAGTTCTTTACCTGTTTGATTCTGCGTTTTATTCTGAATAATAAACACTCATTCACTGAGCACATTGCATCTGCGAGGCATTGTCCTAAGTGCCTCTATAGATCGGCACGGTCTAATATAGGGTGCTCTATAATACTGATCTTCACATCAGCTGAATCTGATAATAATACTGATCTTCACATCTTTTCATATATGGGAAAACTGAGGTTCACAGACACTAGCCCGAGTCTGCAGAATCATCAAGTGTGGTAGTTGTAGCATGACCAATTGTTTTGCTTTGTCCGGAATGGAAGGGCTTCCCAGGATACAGGACTTTTGTTGCTAAAACTAGTACAGTCCCCAGAAAACAGGGAAGATGGGTCACCCTGCATAGTTGGGTTCAGACTTCAGATCCTTTTGAATCCAAAGCACATGTTCTTTTCATTACTCACCATTTCTTTGTTGAGTGGTGTAGTGTCTGTTTACTCCAATTACAACAATGCTTAGCGCAGTGCTTTGTACATAACAGCACTAGGTAAATATTGAATCAATGGAGGGATGGGTAGATAATTTCTGTAAGTACAGTTGTGTAATGATAATGTCTATGGTATGTGTAGAAAAGATTACAGTCATGGGGTTTCCCTCTTCTTTGTTTTGTTTTGTTGTCCAATTACGTTCAAATAGAAAGCTGTTAAATGTGCTGGGGAGTGCCTCACAACTTCTGGAGGCAAGAGAGGACGGGTGTTTGGGGGAGGGAGTGGGCAGGCAGCCCTGAGTTCTTTGCTGAGTTCCGGCAATGGCCTGTTTCAAGCTCCCCGCGCGATGTCACTGAGCATGGATGGGGGGAGCAATGAAGTAGCTCGTCATTCTATTTCCATCTTGCAGACACGATCGATGTAAATAACTGCAAAAGGATAGGTCATAGAAATGATTAGCGAGTGCTAACTTGTGGTGCGTTACCTTCGATTATTTAATATATTTAATTGTACATTTACATGACTGACTTTTTAAGAATGACGGTGTTTAAGAGCCAGCTCACCAAAATCCTCAAAACTGAACGCTCAGTTCTTAGAAACCTTCGGTTCCACCAGTTGGGAAGCTGCTGGCCTGACTAGCGGCCCTGCAGATTTTTCCCAGGGGAGAAATTAGTCCGGAATGAGCTGCTTCAGACCAACCCTATCATCACGCCTATACATAAAGAGAGAGAGAGAGAGAGAGGGAGAGAGAGAGAGAGAGAGAGAAAGAGCTCAGAGCAGATATCTCTGTGATATATCAAAAGAACAGGGCGTATTTTCCAGAATGAAGTACCAAAACCATCAAGGTAAGACTTTGGAGGACTTTAGAAATTTGGTGGGCAGTTAACACTTATGATTGGCTACATTTCATAGAGGAAAGCAGTACTCCCACATAATTGCATGTCTTCCCTTTAATTGACTGGCGAAAACAGAATTCAGCCAATTTCCTGGAGAAATGTGCTGATGTAGCTTAACCTGTGTGTATTTATGTTTAGAGTGCAAGGATTTCATTATAATATTATTCCATCTACATACTGAGATATAAATAACTAAAGACAACCACAGTGTTTGTGATATTCTGTTGGTTCTATACCACTCTTTCCTCAAATGGATCTTATATAATAAAATTCACAATTAGGAATAGGAGTAATTAGGGAGGAGTCACTATAAATACTTCTCTAGTCTAAAGGAGATTTATATATATAGCACTTTGTCAAAACAGTGACTATAGGGATAGTATGCTTTTCTTGTTTCGAGATCTGAGCTCTATTGGAAAAAGAATTAACTCTAAAATTGTGTCTATGCAAGCAAAGCAAAATGAATCCCCAAAGTAATTACCCATCACTATCGAAGCAGAAAACATAATGATGAAGCAAATATGCTTTTCCAGGTACATCGACTTTGCTCCTCATTTTTTCCAGGATGGGTTCAAGGTACCAATGTTCTTGTGTTTGGCGAAAGTTATGTCCCAGTTCCTTACCACCAAGGAGATGGTGTCTAGAGCATCTTGGTGACTACCCTCTGGATGAAAGAGGATCTAAAATGCCCAGAAGATTCTATCTAGATCATGTCCTAGAACAGACCAATGCATGGCCAGTAGCACCAATATCTATAAAGATCTTTAGGATCCTAAAATATGGCTATGCATATTGGCTACCTTTGGTACAAGAATGATATAGAGTGAACAGGGTCACCTGGGCGTTGTGCCCCAGTAGACCATTAGGGACCCTCATGTTGTCCATCAACAGGTACAAATGTTCCCTGGCCATGTGTCTGATACTCCACCAAGCCCTGGGTTTCTATCATGAAAAAGCCACGTGAGTATCACCTCAAAGCATTCCAGGTAGACGATCAGACCCTGCCTGGGCGGAACGCTCTTGAAAGGACTCAAGCATAAGTTTTTAGCAATAGCTTCAGATAAGGTTATACACTCATGGGAATATACTGGCAAGATAGTAACCTTTTTTTAAGTCAAGTTTATTGAGGTAAAATTTTTACATTAAAAAAATCATTCTTTTTAAACGTACATTTGATAAATTTTGACAAATGCTTTCAGGTGTGTGTGACTCCTATCATCCCACTCCTTTAAGCTTTCACTGTGTTACTATGAATGAAAATATCTTTAATCCTGCAGTTATCTTATGAACAGCAAGAATATGATCTGCGTTTCATGTTTTACCAGTAGAAGCATTAAATTTGTTCAGTGTAAGTCTCTCAATATACTCTATTTTTTTCAGCCTGTTGGACCATGCTTCATTATTTTCATTATAGTAGGGCTATCAACAAAGCAAGGCACTCCTGGTGTCTTTCCTATGTGGAAAAGATTTGGCCAAATCATGTGGCCAAAACCTACATGTGGTAGGTTCTGTGCAACTAAAAACACCGAAAAACTGCTAAAATAAAAATAGAAAAGCAAAGCGCTCACACACAAGACTTTTTTGCAAAAAGCTAACTTGGATTTCTCTTGCACTATGCTCCTTCAACCTCCAGTTCTCCAGTCGGTGCCCCCAGTATAACAGTGGCAAGAAGTTAAGTTCATAAGGTAGTATTAGAAAGCTAGTGGGTTGGGGCGCCTGGGTGGCTCAGTTGATTAAGTGTCCAACTTTGACTCAGGTCATGATCTCATCACTCATGAGTACAAGACCTATATCAGGCTCCGCCATGAGAGTACAGACCCTACTGGAGAGTCTCTCTCCATCTTTCTCTGCCCTTCCCCCACTTGCACACGTATGCGTGCTCCCTCTGTGTTTCTCAAATTAAATAAACTTTAAAAAGAAAAAGAAAAAAGAAAACTAGTGGGTCTTGGCATTCTTTTTTTTTTTTTAATATTTTTTTAAACGTTTATTCATTTTTGAGACAGAGAGAGACACAGAGAGACAGAGCACTAGCAGGGGAGGCGCAGAGAGAGAGGGAGACACAGAATCTGAAACGGGCTCCAGGCCCTGAGCTGTCAGCACAGAGCCCAACGTGGGGCTCGAACCCGCGAACTGTGAGAGGGTGACCTGATCCGAAGTTAGACGCTTAATCAACTGAGCCACCCAGGTGCTCCTGGGAATTTTTAATACACGAGACACAGGGAATGGCCTCTCAGTTTCATCTCCTCTTCACTTGCCCCGTTCCGGCCTCCCCTCCTCCAAAAGAAGTGAGGCCATGTTAGTGGATATTACTGAGATTTTTCCAGGTCTGTTCCAGGTCTACCTCATAGATACGTTCCACCTCAAAGAAAGTGGCCCCACCCAGCGTAAAGTGAAAAAAAGTCAGTCACCTGGGCAAATGACTGGGTAAAAGGTATGCACAGACATTTGACAAAGAGTTGCCGGCAGGCATAGTAGTGGAAAGATACAACCTTTGGGTGGATCTTTCCCCGGTTCGCTTCCCAGTAACTCACTGTGTGGATGCGTGGCACGTACTTGATCGTTGCATGCTAGAGGTGCTCATCTGTAGGATGTAACCAATGTGCATCTTGGGTGCTTGTTGGGATAAGTCAGTGAGGGTGACCTAAGGTTTTCCTCAGCCGAACTCCGAGCACATAGAACATGCTCGATCATTCCCGTTCCTTCCTCCTTAAAAGTTAGTATCAAAACCCACTTGAAATGGTCGAGACTATCTATAGACCCCAAACCCCCCATTTCAATGAAGTCCGCTTAGTAAGAAGACAGTCAAGTAATGCTGACCCTTCGCCTGGGTGGCGCAGTCGGTTAAGCGCCCGACCTCAGCCAGGTCACGATCTCGTGGTCCATGAGTTCAAGCCCCGCGTCGGGCTCTGGGCTGATGGCTCGGAGCCTGGAGCCTGTTTCCGATTCTGTGTCTCCCTTTCTCTCTGCCCCTCCCCCATTCATGCTCTGTCTCTCTCTGTCCCAAAAATAAAAAACAAACAAACAAACAAACAAACAAACAAAAAAAGAATGCTGACCCTTAGCAAAAGTCTGAGACTACTTTGAAGGCACAGATCCCCTCTGGGTGGATTTTGTGTCTCATAGCTTCTTATTTCGAGTAAACAAGAGCCTTTTGTGGTAATCTCTCCCACGTGAGCGATGGGAACAGATTGTCTTCCATCTAAAGCAAACGAGAAATTGCTTAAGTAAAGGTAGTGACTGTATGAATCATAAACCACTTTCTCAGATAACAGCCATTAAGCAAGTCTGTGTACAAATTTGACAATTTTTATTTCACTGCCTTTTGACAGCCCTTTAGAAGGGTTTCGGAGAACAAGATCTGACTACAGCTTTCAAAAATTCATCGCTGAGTATTTGTTAACCTTGCTCCCAGTGATAGCTGAAGAACCAGGATAATGCCCTTCAAATGGAGATAAATTACAATCTTTCAAAAGATTATCACGGTCTTAATCGAGTTTGCTCCAGCAGCTGAACAGCCTGTGACCTTGTTAGTTATACAACAAACGTATCTGCTACTTTATGTTTCTATAGGTAGTAGTGTAGAGCCTTTAATCTAAATGTTTTCTGTATAGAGAAGGTTGGCTTTACTTCAGTTTCTGCTTCGGGAGATAAAACAGAAGATTCGCCTTATTGAAAGGGTGCGTATCAAGCTAGTTCGGGTATGGTTCAGATTTTTCTTTTTTCTTTTTTTTTTTTTAATTTTTTTTCTTTTTTTTCAACTTTTTTTTATTTACTTTTGGGACAGAGAGAGACAGAGCATGAACGGGGGAGGGGCAGAGAGAGAGGGAGACACAGAATCGGAAACAGGCTCCAGGCTCCGAGCCATCAGCCCAGAGCCCGACGCGGGGCTGGAACTCACGGACCGCGAGATCGTGACCTGGCTGAAGTCGGACGCCCAACCGACTGCGCCACCCAGGCGCCCCTGGTTCAGATTTTTCAAAGACGTGCCCTGTTCACGTCATTTCAGAATTCCACAAAAGTGGAGAGGATGATACAGAGGCTCTCTGGACACCTCTCACTCCGGTTCCCCCAGAGGTTACCTCTCATAGATGTGTAGCATGATTTAAGGGAAAAGGGAGGTAATTCTACGTTCCGAAACAGGCATGGTCTTACGCCGTTCTGTGATGGTGTGCTGTTACACAGATGAGACAAAGGTAGGGATTTCACAAGCAAAATAGTCAGGAGGATGTTAGGGAAGCCACATGCACAATTTCTTTGAAAGAACCCATTAGCCAATTTTTCTATATAAATGTAACGAACTGCAGGTATAGAGGCAAGATTCCAACATAGGGCCCCGTTCGTGAAAGGTACAATCCGTACATCTTGGGAAATGGAAGCACTTTTATCCTGAATATAATGTTACAATGGCATGGCAATGGGCACGCCGGCCTTCCCGGATGTCAGCACGTCAGCAGTTAGGCCAAAGGACCAACTTTCAGCAGAAGGGAGGGAGAGTTTGAATGGTATTAATTATTAAACGGTAACATTTAATCCTAGATGCTTCTTGTCTGTGCCAAGAGAGAACATCTGTGGGCGCTGAGAACAGGCAGGGTTGGGACAGCCATGCAGATTCTGTGAGGTCTCGAAAAAGCCTCCCAGGAAACAAGGTAATTTAGGAAGCTAAGCACTTATTCTCACACTTAGACTCTTAACCTCTCTCTGCAAGCGGACGACTGTGGTGCCGAGAAGGACGTTATGACTTACCCCGCGTGGCGGAGAAGAAAGGGAGGGGAGCTTCCTCCCGTCTTGTCAGGGCTATGCGAAATGCTTACAGTGTCCATCGTCCCAAAGGAGAATGCTCAGCATCACGGCCACGGCCACTCTAGCAGCGGCCACCATTTGCGTGACAGCATCCATCCATTCTGTTCCCTGCCTCCCCTTGCCACTCCATTTTAGTGTTCCTTTGTAAGTGTTCCTGACACTTTGTTTATCTTTCTTTTAAACACCCTGCCAAGATTATGTCTGAAAACGAGAAAAAGCCCTCCATTTTTCACTTGTTACATCTGTTGCAAGGGAAACAATTTAGCACCGGTCTCAAAACACGAAGAATGTTTCGAGACTCTCCAAAGTCTCTGGCAAACTGCTGGAGCCCAAACACAAAAGGGACAAAATAAATTTTCACACGCGATGCTGCTTAGGTGAAATCAGACGTTTACTTGATGTTCTAATCTCTCCATTATTGAAAGGGTACCCGGTTGTTGAGGAAAAACCCATTTTCCCTCTTAGCCTCACAAGCAGACACATCCCTCCAGCTGCCATACTTCCCTTGTGAAAGGAGCATATTAATGAAAGACAACCCGTGTGGATGTCTCTGGAGGACTTTGGGATAAAGCGTTTTTATGACTTCGTAAATCCAATCTGGGATTTCCTTGGTTAACCTAAGGAAGTTCGTTAACCTGATTTCATTGGTCGCAAACATGTGGCAAGGATCTCTTTTCTTTTGCTGACGGCATGGCACATAGTCATTCCTTTCTTTAGATTTCACCGACTTGCTTAGAAACCGGTGCCCCAAATGCAGGGCTTAAGCAGTCTCTAGTGACAGTGCTGTGGCTCATATGGGCAGAAGGAAGTTTATAAGGAAGTCGAAGAAAAAACATGTTTCGTAAGAGAGTCTAGAGACCGCTTTGGAATCCTAGGCTTAATTCACCATTGTAAATCTGATTTTCATGTTATCAGATTTCAGCTCCTGGCTTTTCATTAGCTAGACTGGCTGGATGCCCTCCCCTTCCCCCACTCCTGACCTCTCCCTGATCCCTTCACCTCTTGATATTTGAACCATACCTTTTCTTCCCAAGAGTTGGATAATACTTAGAAGGTAGAAAACTCCTAACAGAATGGCCGGAATTTTCCACCAATGGCTGTGTCGTCTGTGTATTAATACCGATCAATTCGTGACCAACATTTTGACCAGTTTGGGAGATGTATCTCAACTAAAGAAGCACAGCCAAAAACGTAACTCCCTAATTGTTATCGGTCTCTTTCTCACTCTAAACATCCAAGAATGTTGGCGTGCCTGCGTGGATTAGTTAAGCATCAGACTCTTGATTTCGGCTCAGGTCATGATCTCACAGTCATCAGACAGAGGCCTGTGTCAGGCTCAGCACCGAGCAGAGTCTGCTTGGATTCTCTCTCTCTCTCTCTCTCTCTCTCTCTCTCTCCCTGCCCCTCCCCTGCTCATTCTCTCCCCTGTCTTTCTCTCAAAATAAATAAAAACTAAAAAAAAAAAAAAAATGGTGCACCTGGGTGGCTCAGTCAGTTAAGCATCCAACTTCGGCTCAGGTCATGATCTCACAGTCCATGAGTTCGAGCCCTGCATCAGGCTCTGTGCTGGGAGCTCGGAGCCTGGAGTCTGCTTCGGAGTCTGTCTCTCCCTCTCTCTCTGCTCCTCCCCTGCTCACACTCTGTCTCTCTCTCTCTCTCAAAAATAAACAAAACATTAAAAACATTTTGCATTCCAAAAAATTTTTAAAAACCAATCCAAGAATGCAGTTTTCCTTAATTCACTGAAAACCTCTTGCCCTTAGATGTATTTGCTAAGCCCGAACATTCCTGGCAGCCTCTCCCTTCACTGTGCGAGCTTTAAGCTCTCTGTCGTCACAGTTTCGTGGCGTCCTCTTTGTCGTTCCTTCTTCACATCATTTGGTGTCCCATGTGACATGCTCTTTATACATTAACCCCTTTTCCTAACAGAGCTTCTTAAGACGTGGTTCTGCTGTAGCTGTTCGACCAGAAACGCTCCCGTGCCTCCTAGCATTTCTACATGCATACACCTGTTAGGCGGCTGCCCTTGGATGGAGCCCCAGTAATCGTCATGAAGCGTTTCCCTCGCTTTCCTTCCTGCCTGCTATACCGAGCCCTAGCGCCTCATGTGAAGCCCACCACTGAACTCTGGGAAGCCCCGAGGCTCGTGTCTGAAGTTCTGATAAACAAGACTTACCATCAAATAAATATAGCTTGTAATTAGATCTTTAGCCCACACAGGTGTGTGATCGTAAGCAGCCCGTTGCCGTAGCGGGGTGAGCAGGGTCTCTCAGAAAGTCACGTTCATCCAGAACCTCAGAATGCAGCCTTCTTGGGAAATAGGTAGACTTCTGGCCTCCAGAAGAACCCAGCGAGGACAGCCCCTACCCCCTGAAAGTGTTGGAGAGTTTAAATAAGAGAGTGCATGTGGAGAGTCTGGTACCAACCAAGTTCAAGTCTCTATTTAACCAAATGTTAGTGATGGTAGAGAACATTGCTCAAATGATCTGAGCTCGGTAACCTTGACTGTAAAAAAACGGGGATTATGATAATCTCCACCTGCCTTCACGGCAGGGTTTTTGTGAGGAACCAATGAAGTTATAAACGTAAGAATTCCTGGCATGTAAGAAACAATCATGAGGCGCGCCTGGGTCCCTCAGTTGGTTAAGCATCTGACTCTTGATTTCAGCTCAGGTCATGATGTCACGGCTCGTGGGATCCAGCCCCGCGTTGGGCTCTCTGCTGACAGCACAGAGACTGCTTGGGATTCTCTCTCTCTCTCCCTCTTTTTCTCTCTCCTTCCCCTGCTCACGCATGTGCTCTCTTTCTCTCTCAAAATAATAAATAAACATTAAAAAGAAAACAAACCATGAAATGTGCCCATCTGTGCTCTTCCTCTGCCGTTTCCCTCCAGCCACTGGCAGCACTGGAATGAGGGAGAGAATCAAGATAAGCAGAATATAGTCACTTCAATCAGGAGAATGACCACCTGCCTACAGCAGCTCAGAATCCTGGTAGTAACTTTGTTTTCACTTCTTGGTCTTGTGCGGTTGTTAGTCTTTAAATATCATTTTCAGAAGGGTTGATATTGACATCACTGAACTACAGCAACCTCTGTGTGGACAAAATTGGTAACATTCGTATCAGCATTTCTGTCCATTCCGCAAATCCAGATCTTCCCCCCCATCCATTCCGTCTCCGTTGGGTTGCACTGCCCTGACGTCATGAAGAGTGATCGCTCTGGAAAGGAAGCAGCACCACGCTGCTCAGTGCGACTCATCAAACTCTAACCTTGACTTGGTCAAAGAGCACTACGAATGCAATCTTCCTGGGCGCTATGGCAGAGGTCACTAAGAGCTGGGACAGATTGCTTCATAGATTGCAGAAAACGTGCCGCAGAGAGACAGGGTAGTAAATATTTGTGAATAACTCACTAAACCTCAATGATCCACAAGCCCAGGTTGGGGGCTGTCGCCAGGCTGTAATTTGGTCACATGTGGTGACCACAAGACAAGATGAGACCACAAAAGTGCTGTAGAGGAATCAAGTCAGGGAAATACGTGACAGGAACACAGCTTCATGATCAGACATTTGTTCAGTGACCTAGAGTTTTCCACAGTCACCTGGGAGAGGACCAGGCAAATGTACCACCGGCTCCCGTGAGCCTGAGGTGAAGCACGAAAAACCCAGAGACGGACGACCCAACATCCAGACGCCAGAAGGCTGCCCGTGTGATGCCAGCTACTTGTTCAGCAAAGAGACAGTCTGAGGGGGTTGCAAACGTCCAAAAACCTTTCCAGGGGAATATAAAGGGATAAAAATATTTCTTTTAACGTTTTTATTCAGTTGGGGGAGACGGAGCGCGAGCAGGAGACGGGCAGAGAGAGAGGGAGACACAGAATCCGAAGCAGGCTCTGGGCTCTGAGCGGTCAGCACAGCGCCCCACGCAGGGCTCGAACCCACGAGCCATGAGATCATGACATGAGCTGAAGTCGGACGCTTAGCCGACTGAGCCACCCAGGTGCCCCAAGGGATAAAAATATTGAAGGTATAGAAAATATATGGCTTTGGAGTCATACAGCCCTTGGTATGAATCTGGCTTTGACATGCACTAAAGTGGCCTTGGAAATTACTTCTCTAAGCTTCACTTGACCCAAATGTAAAGTGGGGATAAAAATAACCTGCCTTGCAGGCTTGTTGTAAGATGTGACTGAAGTTATATATGAAAGCACCCTGGGACAGAAGATTAGGAAAAAAATGATTCCTTCCTTCCTTCTTTCCTTTCTTCCTTCTTTCCTTCCTTCTCCTTTCTTCCCTGAGTTCCTATAAAGTCACTTTCCCAAGATAAAGAAGAAAGAACTTTTACCTTCCTTATAAAACAATCTTTTTCTTGTCCATTTGACATTAAGATTCAAGTGGTCCTTTTCTTAGTAAAAGCGAGAGGGGATTTTGGTAACGTCTGACAGACACCCCTAGATTTCTGAAGTTGGGGGACCATCTGAATGTAAGCTCCCTCTCCACTTGTCACTGGGCAAAGCACCGCTTGCTATAAACAAGAATGTGCCTTATAGATCCACTTCGATGTTCCTCAACGCTAATTTGCGATGGGACAGGCGTCAACAGAGAAAAAAAAAATGATAAAAATGGCAAATCAGTAGTCACTAAGTTATCTGCGGGGGGAGGGGGGTCATAGAGCTGAAAATGATACAAGGAAAGAGGAGGCACACGGGAACACCTCCTGACGGCAGGGAGTGACTTGGGGCGTCCAGTGAGAGATTCCGACTTCAAAAGGCTGGATGGCTTGGGAAGACGTCAGCTCGAAGTACTAGGAAGCTTGGCTTAAAATAGCGGAAACAGGGGCGCCTGGGTGGCTCAGTCGGTTAAGCAGCCGACTTCGGCTCAGGTCACGATCTCGCGGTCCGTGGGTTCGAGCCCCACGTCGGGCTCTGTGCTGACCGCTCAGAGCCTGGAGCCTGTTTCCGATTCTGTGTCTCCCTCTCTCTCTGCCCCTCCCCCGTTCATGCTCTGTCTCTCTCTGTCTCAAAAGTAAATAAACGTTAAAAAAAATAATAATAATAAAATAAAATAGCGGAAACAATGGATTTATTGGCTCATCTATATGGAAGTCCAGGTACAAGTGAGGCTCTGGCTTTGGTGGGTCGGCCTATAGACATAGGCTATTTGAGTCTTCCTTCTCTGCAGAATGAGTGTTTGCTCGGCATTAGGGCCCCCTACGCAGGATTGCGACTGTAGCCATCACAGCCATGGAGTGTTCTTATTCTCATTTAGTGGTGGGAGGGGGGACCAGGCTTCTCATAGTTCACACACCTCCCGAAAGTCTGTCATCACTTTGCATTAACCGGATTTGGGTCACATATTCATTACTGCGGAGAGAAGGCAACTTAGCCCTCTGCCACTCGGCTCTCTGCTGGGCTATGTGGGGGTCAGCTTCCCTTGAGGAATGGGAGCTGTGTCAAGGGACTCAGATACTTGAATAAAACTGGAATTTATTGGGAAGAAGAAAGTATGAAGGGGTCCAGGATAGGCCGGCAGCCTTTTATCCTGCAGAAGATTAGAGAAGCACAGTTTACAGATTTCTGAGGGTCAGTTTTTCCTATGGGAGCTGGGGCGAGGGGGGCGGGGTGCGGGGGGTGACAATGTCACGTGGAATGACTGGCGAAGTCACAGCTGGACATTCTTCTTAAGTCCCGGGCAGTACATTTGCTTGACTGTTGTGTTGTTTGGTTTTAACTGTATTACCCGGTCTCTTAAACAATTGTACAACCCCCCCCCCCTTCCCCACCAGCACATACAGTAAGGGATTTCCAATTCTCAACGTTTATTTATTTTTGGGACAGAGAGAGACACAGCATGAACGGGGGAGGGGCTGAGAGAGAGGGAGACACAGTATCGGAAACAGGCTCCAGGCTCCGAGCCATCAGCCCAGAGCCCGACGCGGGGCTCGAGCTCCCGGACCGCGAGATCGTGACCTGGCTGAAGTCGGCTGCTTAACCGACTGCGCCACCCAGGCGCCCCGGGATTTCCAGTTCGCAAGTCCTCTGCGCTCTGTCCCTGAGCCCGTGCGTCGGGTAGTGCACTCACTACAGTCGGGGGTCCTGGGAGTTTGATCACCTCGTCAAAATCAGTAGTTCTTAGGGGCTCCTGGGTGGCTCAGTCAGTCGAGCGTCCAACTCTTGATTTTGGCTTAGGTCATGATCTCACGGTTCGTGGGATCAAGCCCCACGTCAGGCTGTGCACTGATCGCATGGAGCCTGCTTAGGATTCTCTGCCTCCCTCTCTCTCTGCCCCTCCCCTGCTCACACACTCTCTCTGTCTCTCAAAATAAATAAATAAATAAATAAACATATTAAAAAAAAAAAAGATCAGTGGTCCTTTTTTTTTTTTCTCAAGTTTATTTATTTATTTTGAGACAGAGCAGGGGAGGGGCAGAGAGAAGGAGAGAGAATCTCGAGCAAGCTCCGCGCTGTCAGCGCAGAGCCTGATACGGGGCCAGAAGTCACAAACGGTGAGATCATGACCTGAGCTGAAACCAAGAGTAGGACGCTTAACCAACTGAGCGACTCAGGTACCCCAAAAGATCGGTGGTTCTTTTTTTTAAAACCTCTTTTTCATATTTTAATTTATTTTTTAGCAAGAGAGAGAGAGAGAGAGAGCATGAGTGGAGGAGGGTGCAGAGAGAAAGGGAGACACAGAATCCAAAGCAGGCTGCAGGCTCTGAGCTGTCAGCACAGAGCCCAACGCCGGGCTTGAACTCACAAACCTTGAGATATCAAGACCTGACCCAAAATCAGATACTTAACCGACTGAGCCACCCAGGTGGCCCGATCGGTGGTTCTTAACGTGACGAAGTATAGGATCTCTTGGAATCACCTGTATGAGAGGTATGAGATAAGGATTGGATACCTATATATTTTTAAATCCCAGACAAGAGGGAATTAGAGGCTGGGAAACCGAAGGCTGAGATGGAAGAGAACATTTTTTCACTGCATATTGTTTTATGTGGCTTGAATTTTGTTTTTCTGTCAAGTGTATTTCATTCTCTTTGACGTGGGTGTTTTATTCTCTTCCTCTCCTTACCTTTTTCATGCTTCCGATGTTTCTAAGGTGCATGTATATGGTCAAATATTAAGCTTTGCATTGGATACTCCAGAGACCAAAAGTGTTTAGAATTTTTTCCCTTTCTTTCTTTCTTTCTTTTTTTTTTTTCCAGAGTCATAATGGAGCAGGTTGCCTTGTTAGGTCAGTGCCCGTGCCTGCCTCAAATTCTCGGATTCATTTCTTTTCTGGTTTGTGCACAGACCACAAAATGTCAAATCCAGCCCATTTCTTCCAACGAGAAAATGTAGATGACCAGGGAGTTTTGTTGACAGATGCCGAAAAGGAGAGTTGCACGGAAGGCTGTTCGGCTTTCTTTTGAGAAAGCAAGCGGAGGAATCTCTTGCCAATACAATCCCCTCTGTGCTGTTCCCATCGGCCCAGGGACCCATGTGTGTCAGTGACACACGGAAACCAGTGTGAGACAATCTCCTTGTTGTTGTTCGTTCCAGAAATCTATTCTAATTGATCAGAGGCTCCGCTCCCCTTTGAATTACAACCCTAAGAAGCAGGAATCACTGACAGGTTGTTTTAAGCCCCTTCCCGCTAGCAATTTAAAGAGCTAGAAGGTTGATGGAGAGAGATGGGTTTAGACGTCATTAAAACGGGAGACGTTTTTTCAGAAAAGGACATGTTTTGTTCATCTTTTGTAGTTACTTCTAGTCCGATGGAAATCACCCATCGATGGAAATTCAGTGTAGCCAAGTGGTCATTTTCACAAGAATAGTCCAGACCGCTCGTGGCCCAACCAATTACTCTCTTTCACCTGTATGTACGTTACCCCGGATACTTTTTAACCTGCGTGTAAATTGCCTGACGAATCTCTAGGCGTACGTATCATTAATGGTGAAATGTGTGCCATACGTATACTGAGTGACTCCGTCTGAGGGGACACTGACTGGGGCCACTGGTACCAAATTTCCCACAGCTCTCTGTTTTGTTTTGTTTTTTATTTGTTTATTTTGAGAGAGAGAGAGAGACAGGGCAAGCCGGGGAGGGGCAGAGAGAATGAGAGGGGGAGAGCCCACGTGGGGCTTAAACTCCCGAACCGTGAGTTCCCGACCCGAGCCCAAATCAAGAGTTGAACACTTCACTAACTGAGCCACCCAGGCACCCCTCCCACAGCTCTCTTAAAGTTAGCCTGCACCGAGGGCCTGGGAGTCCACCCACGAAGGACAAAAGATTCAGATTAGTTTCAGGAACTGAGAAGAGAAGGTAGAAGAGACCAACATCTTCCTCAGGCTACTTCCCCTTCCTGAGTTATTGACAGGAAGGAAGCCAAATTTTGTGTTTCTCTCTTTTTTGTTTTTTTCTGCTCCCATTCATCCACCTATGCCTTGAATGTCTAAATACGCAACAGAGGATATCGTTACGACCGAATCAAGTTCTGCAGCATACATATTTTTTATTAAATGAAATTTGATATTTAGCATTCTACAGTGCTTTAAAAATTGAAGAACTTTTTTTCCCCCTTTCATTCAGAGAAGGGAGCAGAGAATTAACATGTCAAGTTCTGGGGCACCTGGGCCGCTCAGTCAGTTGAGCATCAGAGTTCAGCTCAGGTCATGATCTCGCAGTTTGTAAGTTCGAGCCTCGCCTCGGGCTCTGTGCTGACAGCTCAGAGCCTGGAGCCTGCTTCAGATTCTGTGTCTCCCTCTCTCTCTCTCTCTCTGTCCCACCCCAGCTTGTGCTTTCTGTCTCTCTTTCTCTCAAGAAGAAATAAACATTAAAAAAAAAAATTGTTTTGGGGCGCCTGGGTGGCGCAGTCGGTTGAGCGTCCGACTTCAGCCAGGTCACAATCTCGCGGTCCGGGAGTTCGAGCCCCGCGTCAGGCTCTGGGCTGATGGCTCGGAGCCTGGAGCCTGTTTCCGATTCTGTGTCTCCCTCTCTCTCTGCCCCTCCCCCATTCATGCTCTGTCTCTCTCTGTCCCAAAAATAAATAAACGTTGAAAAAAAAAAATTGTTTTAATGCTGAGTTCCTATTGTGATTCAGACATATGGTGGACTTTTTTATGTTTTCTCGTTTAATCCTTGTAACTATCCTGCAAATTAGTTATATTGTACTATTTAATATTAATCCCAGATAGGGTCTACTGTGTGTTGTCTCTGTTAGGGCCCTTTCGGGTGCTGAGGACATTGCGATCCTACCAAGAATTCAATCTGATGGGAAAGACAACATATGAATGACTAACCACAAAACAGACACAAAGGTACCTTAATAGGTACACAAACAGAAGGCTGTGGAAGGCATGCTTTTAACATTAAAGTCTCTCCAATGGAAGCACCAATCAAAACTGTAAACTTATCCTCAAGGCAAATTCTGAGGTAGCTGCAGAGGGACTCCAATATTTTGATACAATCAATCTACCAAACACAGGTGGATGATTAAGTAGGAATATCAGCCGCTGTTTTTTTTTTTTTTTTTCTATTAGGCAACATGGAGAAAGTTTCTGAATCTCTGGTGGTTGTTGTTTTAAGAAAATAACTTAAAACGTTCTTAAAAAATATTTTTTTAATGTTTATTTACTTTTGAGAGAGAGGCAGACAGAACACGAGTCAGGGAGGAGTAGGGGGCAGGGGCGGGCACAGAATCCGAAGCAGGCTCCAGGCTCCATGCTGTCAGCACAGAGCCCTGATGCACGGCTCAAATTCACAAACCGTGAGATCATGACCTGAGCTGAAGCCGGACGCTTAACCGACTGAGCCACCCAGGCGCCCCAGTAACTTCAAGTGTTGTAAGGAGACTTCACTTATTCATTTATACCCCCACATTATTTTTTAAATAATTTAACATGGCTTACAAAACTACATACCGCTGCCCAGGGTAAATGAAAATATTCAGTAGCAACATGACTGTATCTCTGTGTGTCAATTTCCTCTTAATATCTGTTTCCTCCTCCCCGCAAATAACTGTTTCCTTTTTCCTGGTTGCAGATCTGTTTTAAGTCACTGTAGCTCTTCTGGCTCTCTTGGGTTTCCTCTGGAACTGATTTGGTGCCTCCGACAGGCCCCAGACTGCCTGACTTATCTGCCCATGGGGACTGTGTGTCTTCTTCCACCAGGACAATTAAGTCTCCGAACTACTTAGGCAGGACCTTTTGTCTGAAGCAGATCTGTTTATCAGAGAGCAATTGGGTTGCATGTATAGGAGCCTCAATCAACAGGATATTCCATCTCAAATTTATGGCCTCTTGGCACACACAAGAATGCCTCCCAAGGAAGCACGATTCTTGAGAAAGCCACGGTGCGTCATCGACCACAGTTGCTGAAAGGAACAGGCGAGGCATTGGCGCTCCCAGGTTGAAGTACAACAATTAGTGCCTTTTTTTTTTTTTTAATTTTTTTTTTCAACGTTTATTTATTTTTGGGACAGAGAGAGACAGAGCATGAACGGGGGAGGGGCTGAGAGAGAGGGAGACACAGAATCGGAAACAGGCTCCAGGCTCTGAGCCATCAGCCCAGAGCCCGACGCGGGGCTCGAACCCACGGACCGCGAGATCATGACCTGGCTGAAGTCGGACGCTTAACCGACTGCACCACCCAGGCGCCCCAATCAGTGCCTTTTTAAAACGTGTGCAACTTTTGGATTAATTTCGGGATGGGAAATCATTAGCATTCTTAATTTAAAGAGGAAACCTCTGGACAAGAGTTTGCAGCTATAAATCAATAATAAAGATTTTCTCTGAATTATGATGTTTTCACCTGACTCTGGAATTGGATTTTTTTTTTCCCTCTCTTTTCATTTTTGAGGCTTTGAATTTGACTTAACATACTGACTCTGTCAGGCTCCTGTGGTGAATTGATAATGAAATTAGGCGAGACAGGGTCCATTGACTTGCAAGACCAATGCCATTAGTTGTCTTCTCTCTGTTTCTGCAACTGGTTTGACACCCGCTTAGTCACCTTGATCTTGGCACTTGCCTCTGACACTGACACTCAGGAGAACAGAGCTCAGAATGGGGGTGAGGAGGTAGCACGGTAAATAGATGTTATTTAAAAAAAAAAAAAAAAGGTGAAAATCAATACTTCCATTAACATCTGGAAGCAGACTTTTCAAAGAACGTTTGTATGTTTAGCTGACAGTAATGTACCAAGAAGACCAGTTCCTTTAAGGGTCACAAATTACATGACTATCACTTTGGTGTCCCTTCGTTTTTCTCTCCATTTTGCCCAGAAATGTCACCGGTAGATTTTTAAACTAAGACAAAATGAAAGCAAACAAATAGAAAACTCTGCCTGGCAAAAATACTAAAATAATGGTTACCGGTTTCAGGAAAGACGATCTGATGACATTCTAGTGCTATCCGTGAAAATGATTAGTCGTGTGCAACAAAATGAGTATGTTCTGGAGGTGGGTCGTCCTAGGCATTGATTTGTACGTATGTGTCCCTTGTAAATTCGGTACTATTGCAAACATGTAACTGAGATTATCTGCTGCCCAGTGGATTGTAAATTCCTGGTTTGGTTGTCACATCATCCTCAACTTTAGGATTCAGGCCCGGCTTTTGCATTCCCTGGTTCCGTGACTTAGAGAAGTCCAGCAACGTACCTGAGGCGCCATTGCCTCATGTGGCAAAATGGCACTGGAAGGAACAAGTGATCCGTGTGTGGAGTTGCCCGCACACAAAAGCATCTCAGTGGATGCCAGTCCCCTCCCGCTCCGTCCATGGTTCATGGTTTTTCATTTCTCCCATGTTAGTTCCCTTACCTCCTCCACATTGCTGTCTCCACTCTACAGCTGTAGAGCGATCCTTCTGGACAGAGGATGATGGCAGTAGTCAAGGACTTTGGGAAGCGATTGACCTGGGAGCCTTCCCTCCAGCGAAGGAGGCTGGGTACCTCTCCCGCGGCTGCCTCCCCTTCTACTCCTCTGGCATTCTTTGCTGGTGCCTGCTCACAGGAGTCAAAGCTTGGGAGGACCGCCCATTGTATTAGGTAGTTTGGGGAGTGGGGCCCCTCTGGCCTCTGGGGACAGAGGTCCTCAACCCAGCAGATAAAAAAGAGATGTAGATTCTCAGCTTGGATGTGGAAGACACAGTTACTCTCAACCTGATTCTTTTTTTTTTTTTTTAATGTTTATTTTCGAGAGAGAGAGAGAGTCAAAGTGGAAGAGGAGCAGCAAGAGAGGGAGAGGGAGAGAATCCCAAGCAGGCTCCACACTGTCAGCGTAGAGCCTGCTGCGGGGCTGGATCCCGTGAACCACGACCTCATGACCTGAGCCGAAGTCGGATGCGTCACCAGCCGAAGCATCTCCGCTTGATTCTGATCTTCAAGAAAGGGCACGTGTAGGGGCGCCTGGGTGGCGCAGTCGGTTAAGCGTCCGACTTCAGCCCAGGTCACGATCTCACCGTTCGCGAGTTCGAGCCCCGCGTCGGGCTCTGGGCGGATGGCTCGGAGCCTGGAGCCTGCTTCCGATTCTGTGTCTCCCTCTCTCTCTGCCCCTCCCCCGTTCATGCTCTGTCTCTGTCTCAAAAGTAAAATGAACATTAAAAAAAAATTTTTTTTTTTTAAAAGAAAGGGCACGTGTAGAACAAAGCAGTGCTGAAAAACTTGAGAGGAAATGAGATCTTAGCATCCAAATGAGCAAAAGACAGGAAAGTTCATCAGTATCTGACAGGCATCCTAGACCGTGGAAAAGCAAATTTAAAAAAGTTCAGAAACAATACGCATGTTTGGTCCCACGGCCACAGGGTTTCCAAGAGGCAGAGATAGGTCCAGAAGGGATAGAAAATGAAATTCTAACTATATAATAATAAGGAGCCGAATATGTTAGAGAAACTGAAGAAGTCGATTCGGTTGCTGAGAGAGCTCTCCTTCGAGCAGCGAGTTTGGAAAGCCTGTTGGAAAGATCGAAGAACTTGCGGCCAAGAACGAAAGCAACGCAAAGGCACAAACCTGGAAGAATGGTAGTATAAAGGACGAAGTGAGAAAAACAGGCTCAAGTTTGCTGGGGGAGGGGGAGGGGGGAAGGGATAAGGGAAAAAATGACTTGGACCAGCGTGTAAGGAGCAGAACAAGGAACTCTTAGTCACAGTGTTGCGACTGTGACGTCACGTCAACAAGACAAAGAGGCAATGGAACTATTCGGCTCTTGCTGGGTTCTGTCTTCTCCGCCAGAAGAATGACCTCAGACCCAACATGGGAAGATGCCTGGCAGATGCGCCGAGGACTGAAAATGCAAAGCGGTAAATGCTGGTGGCGAGCGCCTTCGTGACTTTCTCTAGGGGGACGGCAGCAGGGCGCAGGACCACAGAGGGGGGACATCCAGGAGCCGGGCCACCACACGAGGTGACGAAGGAGAGGTGCCAGGGCACAGAGAAAGGAGGTAGTGGAGAGAGCCAGGGATGATAGAATTACCAGAACAGCCCATCAGAAAGGTCCTAGAAAAGATGTGCATGTGGGGCTCCGTCGGTTGGGCGTCCGGCTTCCGCTCCGGTCATGATCTCTCAGTCTGTGAGTTCGAGCCCCGCGTCGGGCTCTGTGCTGACAGCTCGGAGCCTGGCACCTGCCTCGGATTTCGTGTCTCCATCTCTGCCTCTGACCCTCCCCCGTTCATGCTCTGTCTCTCTCTGTCTCAAAAGTAAACATTAAAAAAAATTTTTTTTTTTAAATAAAAAGATGTGCCTGTGCTGTTTGAGGTGGGCGTGGAAAAGGGAAGGGTTTCGCACATCTTCTTTGGAAGCAGAAAGCAGACGGGGGAGGGAAGGATGTGGGCAGCGGGCAACCGCATGAGCCTAGTCATGGAGACAGAAGTTTGGGGTAAGTGTCACACACAGCGAGAATCCAGGTTGGCCAGAGTCACGGGTTACGTTCCGGAAAATAGCTGGATATATAAAGCAGCCACGGAAGGAAAGATAAAGTCTAGGTGCAAAGGGTTTATTATCCGTCAGAAAGTTCACAACAAGGGCTCCACATGCGATAAGGGGCTGAGAGCGCGCTGGGGCAAAGAAAACGAAGAGAGCCATTCATAGACCTCTTCCTGGGGACACCATGTGATTGGAATACACAGCTCAAACCTGAAGGCATCGAGAGGTCTGCAAATTTTATCGTGCTTTGTGTGGGATTGCCTCACGAATGGTACAACTGTTGAACACGAATAGGACCACTTCTTTCCCTATTAAAGGCGGGCTATCCGGGTTACTTAAGTGTTGAATTACAGGGAGTTCATGCTAATAAAGAAAGCTCTGTCGTCCCACCAGAGCTTATAATAAGGGCTCCTAGGGGCCCCCCCGGGTGGCTCAGCAGGTTAAGTGTCCGACTTCAGCTTAGGTCATGATTTTGTGGTTCGTGAGTTCGAGCCCCGAGTTGGGCTGTCTGCTGTCAGCACAGAGCCCCACTTTCGATCTTCGGTCCCCCTCTCTCTCTGCCCCTCCCCCCTCTCAAAAATAAATAATCATTTAAATAACGATAATAAGAAGAAGACCTCCTAAGGTAAACCAGAGATCAAGAAAACTTCCCCCGAGGACATGATATACGGGCTAAGCGCTTGCAGAAAAGTAGAACTTAGCCTTAAGTACTGCACACCCTGGGAGTGCTAAGTCTTTCTTGGGATCTGGGTGCCTCGCTCTCCCGAGAAATGTTGCCACTTGGAAGCTCTGCCAGGTGAGAAGCCAGAGGCAGCTAGTTAGGAGTCACTGACACAGAAGGAGAGCTGCGTTATCAGATCTATGAACCCTTCCTCTACGGAGGGGGAATTTGATCTCATACTGAGGCAGTCAAGCATCCGGATCAAGCTCAGGGGCTCCAGACCCAAATATCTGGATTTGAATCCAGGCTCCGCCATGAATTCCATTGATTTCCATTATGTCCTATGTTTATGTGGTATGTTTAGCAACTGCAACATTTTGTAATATATATTGCATAGCACTGCTGGCCGCATGAGACGAATATATAAACGCAGGTCAGGGGTCTATAATAACAGTGCCTGGAACACAGCAGTCATTCAATACGTATTAGCACCTGGTGAATAAAAGTTACAATATTGGGGCGCCTGGGTGGCGCAGTCGGTTAAGCGTCCGACTTCAGCCAGGTCACGATCTCGCGGTCCGTGAGTTCGAGCCCCGCGTCGGGCTCTGGGCTGATGGCTCAGAGCCTGGAGCCTGTTTCCCATTCTGTGTCTCCCTCTCTCTCTGCCCCTCCCCCGTTCATGCTCTGTCTCTCTCTGTCCCAAAAATAAATAAACGTTGAAAAAAAAAAATTAAAAAAAAAAGTTACAATAAAACAGATAGGTTTGTAGCGTTATCTAATAGAATGTTTTCACAGTCCAAATTGTAGAACAAGGTAATCCGAGTTATCTGAGAAAAAGAGCCCTAAGTGTTCAGCCAGAGATGAGATGATCATCCGGAAGAAACAAGGAGGAGCAGACACCTGCCTTGGTTGGGCATTGAATTGGACGATTGGTAAACTTTGTGACTTTCTGATTCCATGGTTTCATGTATAAGAATGGGTATTTCAAGAGATCTTCATTTCAGCTGAGATCCGTTCCCGGTAGCAAATTATTCATTAAAGGACTTGTAGGGGCTTCCTTATCAGGAGAAAATATCTTTTTCAGGTTCATAAGCCACAGGTCTTAACCTAGGGCCTCGCTGTGCCTTTCTCCTTGTGTTGAGTCAAATCCCAGGGAACAGTGGGTATTCATTCACTCAACAAGGTGAAAACAAACCTTGAAACAAACAGACTTTTAAAAACCACTGCATTTCAAAATGTGAAACAAGGGATTGTGAGTTGACTATCAAACTGCCACGAGCATTTTTGAAAACACTTCGTGGTCATTAGTGAACTGGTGGCATTACTTTATCATCGAGTCGGCCATGAGCGATAAGGATCGCGTAGGAAATAGAAAAAATATTTTTTTTCCTTCAAGGACTTTCCTCAAAATTCTTGATCCCAGTGCCAGCCCTGATAATCGGTGGATTATCTGGGTTCTCGAAATGCAGCAAAGAATCAAAGGCGATTTATAAGGAAACAGCCCGTTTTACTGAGAATTCAGCCAGGTTGATTGGCTCAGTGGTTAGAGTCACAGCCGCTGCGCTGAGCACCAGAATGGTCAGTGCAATTAATGCAATTAAAGTAATTAGTCCTGGCAGCTGTAAGGTCAAACAGAGGTAGCTTTGTCACAACAATCTGCCGCTGCAAAATTACTGACATTTCCAACTAAATTATATTCTCTAAATTGTTGCCTTAATGCTAAATAAATAAAGTTATGCTAATGTAGGGACTGATTACAGATTGAAATGAGCACAATTGCTTGTTCTCCAGTCTGCGAGGGTTAACATTTTTTAAAAACATAATTAATGGCCTTTGCTTACTGTCTCTGGTTATAGACCCTGCAGTCCCATTTGCATTCTTTTGCAATCTGCTGACAGTGCTAAATGTCTACGAAGAAAGATCTCATCTGCAGGCGGAAAATGCGCTTTTCACGTCATCAAGCTAAAACTTGTTATGGTTTCGGGCCGGTGTTAATAACAAAGAGGACCAGAAAGGGAATGGATACGAAGGAGGCTAGAATCCGTTTTTCTTTTCAGTCTTGTGATCCAAGCCTTTTCTGGAGTCAATGTGAAATGTAATTGCTCTTTTGACCTCTATCTTCTCTCTCCCCAGGTCTGAGGAAGAGCTACACTGGTTGATTATTGCAGGAATGAAAGGCACTCTGACCTTGTGGACCGACCGCCTCGCAGCTTTCAATGCTGCCCATTATACCGAAGGCAGGCAACTCCTGGAGAGAGGCGGAATCTACAGGAGAGCTGCTCCCTGGGCAACTTGCCAGAAAAGGCCTTCATCAGCTGCAGTTCAGACATGGCCAGACAGCTCAGGCAGCAAAGGAAACAGCTGGGGGGTGGGGGGTGGAAACAGAGTATATAAAAATATTGTTAGCACGCAGTCTAAAGAGCTCTCCGGCATCTATGCTTTAGAGCGCCTTTGCGAATGTGGCCCCGCGTCATCTGCTTGAACTGAAGGTCCACCTGGGCAGTTTTGCTGAGGAAGGAAGCAGTAACCAATGTAAGTGCAGCTACCAATTTCCTAAAATAGGCTGTCCCGCACCCGCAAGGGTTTATGACAATACTCCCGTGCGAACAGCAATGTAAAGTGATTTTCTAGAAAAAGTAGGTCGGGATATTGAGTTACAACAATGGCTCTAGAGTGTAAATTATTCATGACAAGTCTGGTTGGATTCTTTTAGAATTTACGGTTAACGCATGGATTAGAGAGCAACTGGGGATGAAAACAACCTGCCATCATCTTGAAGTTCTACAGTTCAGGGAGGCGTTGTTTCAAATCAGCAGGGGTGCCTTTGCATAGCTCCTAGTTCTAGTCACCGGGGTTTTATTGAGTGTTTATTATGTGCCCAAGCATTGTTGGAAAATAAGTGACGTGTGAAGGGTCTGTATGCATCAGTGAGATTGGTTGACCAACCAGACACAGAAATGGCACCCTTTCCTTTGTCATTCTGTTTTATTCACTGAGGGCCTGTATGCGTGAGGCACGGTGTTACAGCGGCTTTACATTCTGACTCTCATTAAAGTCTTAGGGTAACTTTCAGGTTTGTGTTTTCATCCCCTCCCCCACCCCCACCCCTTGAGGAAGAATGGATTTTCTGTAGTAATAAAGGCTTTGAAGTCTGGAATTAGCCACACTTTGTTTCAAATTCCATTCTGTTACTACCTGAAAAAAAAAAAGACCTTGAAAATAGTCTTCATTTTTTCTGGGCTTTGGTTGACTTAGTTCCAGTAATGGAGGGGACTAGATGAACCTAATACATCCCAACTGTGGCCCGTTGTGCCCATGAAAATATATATGCCCATCAAATGCTGAATTCAGAAATCCCAATCACCCTCCCTGTAAAAAGAAGGAACCATCCGAGGGAGGGAAAGAATGAGGCGGGAAGGATGGGGAGAATGGTGTTAAAACATAATTTTCAAAAAAGGGTAACATCATGACCCTCTGAGATATAAAAACATATACATGTTAAGGATCTGATTCTACTCATTAATCAAAGAAGGACCCAACAGATGTGACAACCAGCTGAAGAGAATCTGAAGCGACGCGTTTACAGACCTGGAATATTGAAATAAGTATGCAAATGGCTCAAAACTGGTTTTTCCCAGGGGCAGTGGGGGGAAATCAAGTGAACCTCTACCAGCCAGGGAAGCACCTGCATGTCGCTGAGTTACCTGTAACAGGTGAGTTGTGAAATGGCTCAAAGACAATGAAAGGCGAGAATCAGGTAACAGGAAGGGTGTGCCGTGTGCAGACCGCACGTAGTTTCCCACTGAAGCAAAATTGTTTTCCACCGTGAAAACAGTCATGTGGAATCTGGCATTTCATTGTGATTTCTGATGCTTCCGTGGGTATCTGGGGAAGGATCTCAGTGGGGATCTTGGTGCGAACAGGAATCACCTGAGAATGTTTCAAAACAGAATCACCCGCTCCAGCCAGCACTGGGGATTCTAATAAAAGGCTCGGAACAATTAGAGGGCCTCTCCAGCTGTTTTCTGAGGTTGTGTGCAGTATTTTTAGGCGCAGTATTTCTATCTGATCCTTTGAAGAGCCTTTTGTGACTTTTCTTGATGTAGTTTAAGAGTCGGGACACTATTGAGTGTTTGGTGCACCAAGGGCTAAGGACCAATGGGCACAGGGAAGGCACAGGAAAGTCCAAAGGAAAAATAAGTTTAATAAGAGGGAAGAATAGTATACGAATGGAAATAGGGAATAAGGGGAATCAGCTGGGGCAGAGGCTGGCCGAGGATGTCTCCCGATCGTGCTTTAGGGCTATGCTGTTAATAAAAGCACCATTTCCAACTCATGCCCATGAGGAGTGGGAGTAAGAAGGTTTTACTTCGAAGGCTCTGCTGCCTTGCAGATTTCCCACCTCCGTGGGAAATGTAACACAATCATATGGTTTACAAACTTATCAGAGAGCTTATATCCTAATCCCACGATAATATACAAAATGCTCCCCACACATGGTCTCCCTGCAGTTTTACACTTGGGGTTTTTTCCTCTTCCACACTTACGTCCCACCCCACATGCAATTTTTTTTTATTATTATTAAGAAAAAGATCAACTGAAAGCCTAAATGAAGTTTTCCATCTTAACGTATTTTAAAAAAAAAAAAAATTTTTTTAACGTTTATTTATTTTTGAGACAGAGAGACAGAGCATGAATGGGGGGAGGGTCAGAGAGAGAGGGAGACATAGAATCTGAAACAGGCTCCAGGCTCTGAGCTGTCAGCACAGAGCCCGACGTGGGGCTTCAACTCATGGACCACGAGATCATGACCTGAGCCGTAGTTGGCGGCTTAACCGACTGAGCCACCCAGGCACCCCCATCTTAACGTATTTTGAAGAACACAGTGTTGTAAAGGAGCTAGTTATTTCTAGTTCTGAAAGGGAAATCTGTGAAGTTGCCAGTTGAGGCTCAGCTCAGCAACTAAAATGAAATGTGGGGAACTTGGTGGTGCTCCTAGGAAGATTGGGAGTCACTCCAGATTGGTAACTCACATGGAGGAAATATGGCGCACGGTCAGCGCATATTAGACCTTGTATTTCGTGAAGCTTTACAAGCTTCTAAGAGAATAATCAAGCGTCATTCTTGAGGTAGAATTTGGAGAAACAGGTAACCCTCGCAGCTGAAACAAGACATCTCAAGACGGGAGGCAATGCTCTCTCGACTAAAAACTTCAGAACGATGGGCACCAGAAAAGGAGGGCTCATGGTTTCTCTAGGTGATGAGGTTCAGCTGGCCAGCAAACCCCGCGTTGCCAGTGAAATCCCTGTGTTTGGACAAGTTAGAAAGGGTTAAGCCAACTAACACCTTGAAACAAATGAAAGAATGCCACCAGGGCCTCTCTGAAGTCCAAGTTTCAAATAAATTGTTTGGTCCAAAGGAATAGTTTCTTTTTCTTCATTGTTCTTAACCTAAGAGATGAAGAAAAATAAATCAATGTCAGATAAAAAAAAAAAAAGCTTCTGGTAGCTCGACACAATATATTAAAAAAAATGAAAATATCGTTTGCTTGTGGGAACAGGAGAAAGCCAATAAAACTTAGAGAAGCTTCCTTCTAATAGTACACATTGTTAAAAAAGGAACTTTAGAGCTATTATTCCTCTTTTGATCTTCCCCCAAAGCTGTGAGGTGTACAAAATCTACCCGAATTGCTCTGCTTTCTAGCTGTCATGTTTTAAATAATATCATACACATACCTTCCAAGTTTTGAAAAGCCCATTCAATGTTTTATATAAAGGGAAGTTACCAGAAATGGGCCAAGAGCACGCTACTAAATATAGCAACGTAATTACTGTCATGTAAATGATCTCCTCTATGTAACAGTTAGAACAATGAGATAAAAGGTTTATCTTGACAAAGTTTGAATAAGTAGAGGTGGAATTAATTCAGAATATCCATAACTTCTCCATCCACAGGCAGTGGGGGCGGGGCGGGGGGGGGAAGCTACAGTAATTTAAGCGGCAGCACGTTGTTGGGTTTTTTTCCCCCTGTTCATTTGCATTTGGGGAGTTTTTCCACAGTGTATTCATTTGCTGGTGAGATAATGTGTCCCTGCCTGATCAGATAAGAGAGGGATAGAATTACTAATGATGAAAGGAGGCAGCCCAAGGGCAAGAAAGCAAAGCTGCCCTTCCTTCTTTCACCTAATCTGGAAAGATCTGAATTTCAACCATCCCGCCCCCCCCCCTTTTTTTTTTTGCCTCATGGTGATGGTGGAGCCATTTGCCAAAGCTAGGTTAGGACCCTGCAAACTGAGTTCCACAGATTCTTTTTTTAAAAGCGCCTTTCAAAGAAAGAATGTGATGTCATCGTGCTGACTGGCTGTTCCATTCTGGCTGTTTGTATGTACTTGGCAGTGAATACATGGAAGGCAATTGAATTCTACCGCCAGTCAATAAGCATCAGCTGTTTTCGAGGTAGTGTGGAAATCATCAACAGCAACAGAGGTCTCGTCCTGGGGAAAAAAAAAAAATCTGAAGAGAAAGTTTCAAAGCTGTGATTCAGAGGAATGCTTCAGTTAATGATTAGAGTAATGAGGTGTCTCTTACCGGTAGTGGAACCATCAGAAGAATATAGATAGAAATATAAACTCGGAGGAGTAAAGGTAATGCCTTATCTGTGCTCTTTTAGACTGTTAAGTAACAAAGAGTCAACGGAGTGAATTTTGAAGATCTAATTGGCTTTATTAATCAGTTCATGAATGGGGCAGCCTCCCATGTGGCAAGTAGAGGGGCGTTCCAAAGGGCTACAGAAAAGGAAAAGTTTTCAGAGGTAGCGAGGGAATGGGGGAAAAAAGGAAATTATTAGCAAAGAATCCATTGTTTTAGGCAAGGTCGCCCTGCTAAGGGGAATGGTAAGGGTCTATCAATAAATGTCCTCGTGCTGACCAGGAAATTCCCTTGTTGACTGGCTAAAGGTCACATTCCTAGGAGTTGAAACTGCACTTAGGTTAGGTATTAAGTCTCCGTGTACTAAGTGATGCCATTTGGGGCGTGGTGTTCTGTTTAACGTGGTAAATGTAGGTATCTACATCCAGTCCTTGGTAGACAGCACCATATCCCCTAGGACACGTCAAAGTCAGGAAGCCAACACTGGGCCCTGGAGTTGAGAAATGGAATGGAGAGCTCTCAGGAGTTCAAGTCCCTTTGGCTGGCAAGCTAGACAATGAACTCAGCTTTCATTTTCCTTTACTGCAAGCTTCCAGAAAGTTTCAGAGCAGGAAAATGATGTCCTTTTAGGAAAAACAGGGGAAGCCAACAGCCTGATGATCAGCATTTCGCTGGTGTGGATAATATAGAGACCAACTACACACATTGTTACATAATGAAAAGGGGGTAGTAATACACAAGGAGGAAGGACTGTTTTGCTTTGGTTTACCCGGGAAATTTTTTAATTTATTTTTATTTATTTATTTATTTTTTTAATTTATCTTTATTTTTTGCAAGAGAGAGAGAGAGTGCACGCGCGAGTGAGCGAGCAAGCCAGGGAGGGTCAGAGAGAGAGAAGGAGAGAGAAATCCCAGCAGGCTCCGTGCTGTCCGCCCAGAGCCCGACTCAGGGCTCGAACGTTACAAACTGTGAGATCATGACCTGAACTACCGAGACCAAGAGTCAGACGCTTAACTGAGCCACCCAAGTGCCTCTCCCTGGGAAATTTTGTAAAGGTGGCTCAGAGACACTCGGTTGGATGACCCGACTGGGGAAAGCTTAGACCCTTTGATCTATCGCCTGCTGCCCTTTGGGCCAAGCACTTCCCTGGGATGAAGGAAGACTGGATTTGGAGGACAAAGACCATGAGAAGAATCAGAAAAGAGAAATGTCCTAAAAATACAGAAATGGGAATAGCAAGTTGAACCAGGGTACAGAGAAGAGATGATAAGGAACCAGCTGGGCATATAGGTTGAAGGATTAACCTGAGAAAGAGAAAATAAAGACACTCTTCCCCTAAACTGGGCAACTCCTTTCTTTAAACAGGGAGCTGACATTTATTGATGGTTTTGCATATCCGTCATGTGATACCTTAGCACTTTCTCATAAGTGAGGGTGCTGTTAAAAGAGAGCAGGATATCATCTGACAGCCTTTATTTTTTGTGTCTACAGGATGAGGTCATTGGCTAAGATTGCAAAAAAAATAGAGATCTGATTAAAAGTTGGGGAGGCAAAAAAAAAAGTGGGTAGGCATTTGGGGGTATGCATTGGGGAAGGTGAACGGAAAATGACGAAGAATAAAAAAAGGGAATGCAAAATAGTACATCGAGCCCTGAGAGCTGGATATGCAGAGGCCAGCATCTTTTTTTTTTTTTTTTTTTTAATTTTGGACAAACTAAATGCCAGGTTGACATAATCCAGGATCTGTACCAATTACAATGGAAGCAAATTGCTTTCTTCCTTCTTAAAATGGTTACATTCTTTAAAAGCAGGGCTGAAGGGGGGCAAAAAAAAAAAAAAAAAAAAGAACTGAGAAAGTGGAAGTAGCTGGCATATTTCTAAGCTACTTCTTCAAAGTATGAAGGATTCTTAAATCCCTGCCCTTCCCGGGTCAATAGGTTAAACACAAGTCTGTGTTACGCTGGATCAGACACCCTGCAGTGTTCCCAAGGGTTTAATTCTACAAATTAGCAACAGTGGGCCATAGGGTTCTTGCATAACTCTGTGAGCTCTCTTACCAGGGGTCTGATGAATCTCAGAGAGGTACAGTGCACATGAATAAAAGCAATCTGGCCCAATTTCCTGAAAGCGCTATATATTCTAGCAAAAATAGTTATAAGTCATCTCTTACAATACCCGGTCGAATAAGCTGGCTTGCTCAGTTTAACATTTACCAGGCACCCCCAGGTGAGAGCCACAGAGCAAGGCCTCGGGTGACACTGTGATAGTGACCATGGTGACCATAGGGGTTAACCTTTGCAGAGGGCTGACCGTGCCCCAAGTACTCGTCTCAGCTCCCTGCACATGTCCACCTCACTAGGTGCTCATAACCACCTTATACAGTAGGTCTAATCTCCACTGTAGAGAAGCGGTAACGGTAAGGGGTGGGCAGAGAGCGGAGACACAGAATCCGAAGCAGGCCCCAGGCTCTGAGCTGTCAGCACAGAGCCCGACGCGGGACTCGAACTCATGAACGACAGGATCATGACCTGAGCCGAACCCTTAACCAACTGAGCCACCCAGGCACCCCTCCCATGATCCTTTTAAGTGTTAGCATGGAAGCTGACCTCAGAAGTTTCCAGAGAAGTGGACTTTTTCTTAAAGTCTAAACGTGGAGAAAACCAGCCATTGTTTTATTACCGTATCGCATGAAATCATGCCGTAGCTTATCAGACTACCTTGATTATCGTAAGGACATATTTAGAAGTGTTACAAATAGCCTTGAAAAAAATGGTCTTTTTGATTGTTGATCGTATTGGTTAATGGCTAACTGCTGAAGCCAGCTGGAGGCAGCCTGTAGAGACAATCATTCTTTTTTTTGTTTTGTTTTTAAGCCTTACAATGTCTGACAGACGTATGAATGCTTCTAATGAGAACAGGGGAGTGAATGTGTAGAAAAGCATGCGTGAAAACCTTCTAAGGTGATAGTTCATATTTTATTTTGGTTTCTCCTAAAAAAAAAAGAAAAAGAAACCATGTCTACTGAGAAACATCCAGAAACATTGTCTATTTCTGCCCTAAGATAGTTTTAGGAAGTAAACGACTGAGATTTTTCAGGGTTATTTCCATATTGAAAACATTCCTTCATTAAAAAGTCTATCTATCATACCATTTAATTGCTGACATTGGATTTCTTGTAACCTCACTGAAAACATGTCAGCTCCCACTTGCTGCCTCAAGAGCTTATATAAATGTGTTTTACCATCTTTAGAAAAAAGCTTGTAAATTTTTTAAGTGTTTATGCTTAGTTTATTAACATTATTTAAATAGTGACATAACCAGTGTTGATTTGCTGCCACTACCTTGGAAATATTTAAACATTATTATAACTTAGCTCCACATTCCAGTTTTATCTCTAAAATTAATGCTTTTAGGCTCAATTTATGCCTGTCAACAAGTAATGATCACAGATGTAAGCTGGCTCATAATCCAGAGGTACTAGGTTACAATGTGTTACCATGGAAACTGTGTTTTATTGCATTTTCTCATCTTGATTTAAGGCATTTGACAATCATAGCAAGTGTTTGCCAGTCTTCCCACATCATAAAAAATTCAAAAACACAAACAACCAATAGGGGGGAAAAAAAAGAAGGGGGGGCTCTACTGTTCTTGGACCTCTCTAGAAACATAAAAAGGAAATGACAGCCTTATATTTAACATAGACCTTTTGTGAATAGTTTATCTCTCAGAAAGTCCAAGAGTGTTGGGAAATTCAATCAGTGGTTAGTCGCCGAATGGACCTGCCTGCCTGTGGTTCATTTTGTTTATTGCACCATGAATCTTTTATGATCACTGGGACTTTAGCCTGAAACAGCATTTTCTTTAACAAGAGCCATGTTTCCTTTAACGTTGTTTATTGCATCTGAAACATTACCCTTTGAAATCACGGTACATTTTCTATTGAGCAAAGGTCTGCAACCGAATCTTGCATGAATGTGTTTATTCAGGATCTAGAGTGAAGAAAAAAAAAAAAAATCTCGTCCAGTTCATGTAACATTAATCACTTTGCCGGTGTTCAGCTGAGGTCAATGCCACATTCCTAGCGGTATTAAGGCAAGTCAAGATTAATCACGTACATTAAACCTTGGAAAGGGAGCACGGGAAAGGGATCTCAAGTTAGACATTTCCTAAAAGACAGAAGGGACTGTAGCAAAATGGACTTACTCTGTTGTAGCTTGTCTTTATAACTTGCTTGCTTTTAGTGCGTGTGGTCAACACAACCATGATGAACCTGCAGGCTTCCTTTTTCCTCCTTTGGGGAGTTTGTAGGTCAAAGTTAAGTCTTGCTGAGTATTCAAAATGAAGACTCATTCACTGAACATTTTTTTTAGTACATGTTAACCACCATGCACCGGCTAGGAACTGTCCGTGCAGAGATGAATGAGACCCATTCCTCTCTCCCCCACCTCCTCCAAGAAGTGCTTGGCGCGCCCAGGAAGACTGGGACCAGATGTGCACGCTCTGAACAGAGTTTTGTGGGAGTACAGAGGAGGGAATGATTAATTGTGGTGGGAAGTCTGCAAAGACTTGACTGAAGTTAACTGTACGGGGGAAGAAATGTGAGAAAAGCAGTCTAGGCAGAGGGATGGGCCTGGAGTCCTGGGGAGTGTTGTCAGACTATTCAGGGATCAGATGGTGGGAGCAGAGGGCTCTTGTAACTGAAGGGAAGAGCAGAATGTGAGATTGTACAGTAAGCCAGAGCCAGATTACAGAAATCTCTGAACGTGTACTTTATTCTAAAAGCAGTGAGAAGACTGTGAAGAATTTTAAGGAGGAAAATTTGAATAATCAGATCGTATTCAAAACCTATTATGATGAGGGTGAGGGCAGGTGGATGACGGGTTAGTTGGGAACAAACTAGAATCACTCCCTTCAAAGAGGTAGAGAATACAGTCGTCCAGAAAAGCGAACGCAGGTTAAACACGGCCACGGAATGGAGAGAGACGTATATTATGGAACCAGGTGTGAGTTGAAACCGAGGGGAGCCACAGAATAGATGAGGGGGAAAGAGGAATCCGAGTTGATCTAGCTGGGTGGGACTCGTAGATGATGAATGCCATCAACCAAGGCCCCTGAGATCATTGGGACATTACAACAGTGATTTCCGTTAGGATGTTGGACATAATATTCTGGCACTGATGAGTGATGGTAGAACCGGATACAGTGATTTGGGGTCATTAACTTACACGTGGTTGAAGCATAGGGGAAGATGCGAGCGTCCACGGGAAGAAGGTAGAAATAGGAGGAAAGACAGGCTAGGAAAGGGGCTATGGGAGACTCTTAATCACTTGTATGCCAGGGTTCACATACAGAAAAAGGCAGGTAGAGGCTCGGGGGATTTTTTTATGTTTTTCTCTATCTAAATGAAAAGTAAACTCGACACGTAGAATAGTAGTTTCTAAAAGAGAACATGCAAGAACAAATATTTGGGGCTCCTGGGTGGCTCATTTGGTTGAGCATCCGAGTGTTGATTTCAGCTCAGGTCATGATCCCAGGGTCGTGGGATCAAGCCTCTCACTGGGCTCCTTGCTGAGCATGGAGACTGCTTAGGACTCTCTCCCTCCTTCTCTCCCCACCGCCCCCCCCGCCCCGCTGCCCGTCTCCCCCACTTGTACTCTCTCTCTCTCAAAAAAATTAAAAAAACATTTTTACCACTGGTTGCTTATCTACGTAAAATGTCATCTGTATTTAAGATGCCGGTGGGCTCATAACATTTCCTGTAAGAGGCTAATATTATTTTGAACCATTGCAGCTTTACATGTTCATAATCTGCATATTTAAATACGTTCTTATATTGTATGTGATAGATCTACATACTTCCCATGTCAGCATCATACACTTCCATTAAAGATTTATTTCTTTTTAAAAATATGTTTTATATACCCATAAAAAGGAGAAATTAAATCATAAAAATACACACAAAGTTAGTGTTTACAGTCTGACTACTACTCTATCACATGCACATACACACACACACACACACACACACACACACAAACCCATCAGACTTGGTGGCTTTCTTTCCCATGTTGAGTATGGAGAGAAGGCTCAGGTAAGAGCTTAGTTTTTTCTCAAGGAGCTTTGCGTTTCAAGGACTCAACTTTCCTAACAACCTAGATACAGCAAATGGGAGATCCAAAAATGTCACCTTCCAAGAGATCAGAAGGTTGAAATTGGATTCATCTGTGCTCGGCCTCACCTTCATTTCATATTAAAAATTTAACAATTGGTTATCGTCCAGTAGCAAGAAATTGTTGGAAAGGTCAGTGATATATGGCGACCTCAGAGACCCGATTTGTGAGTGGTTTATGCATTCCAGCTAGTTTTCTCTTCACTCACACAATCATGTATTCGTTCAATAAGACTTTGCTGAGCAGCCATAATGTGTCAGATTCTGTGAATGGATATAAGGCGGGGACATTACCCTTAACATTCAGGGAATTCATACCCTTGGCGAAAAGACGGTATAAATTTGCAGGTTGCTATTCTGATGGGCTATGCATGCTGGGCTCTGTAGAGTTTCAGAGAGAGCCTTTCGTGTATAGGCTACAGCATAACCTTGGAACAACCACACACTGGGCTGCAGCCTCTTGGTATCCCTATCTGCCTGGTCACAGAGATTAGCTCAGGGATAGGCATGTGACCCAATCAGAGCCAATGAGATGAGGAAGAGATGTTTGCTGGCCCTTCTAGCAAAAAGAAGTTCCTGAAAGCTACCCAAAGAGGCCTGATTTCTTCTGGATGATGTGGCGTGAGGATACGAGGTCAGGAATTGCCTTAGGAAGGAATGGCCCCTGGGAGCTATGAGCCTGGGGCTGTCGAGTGAAAGATGTCTGCAGTGAAGTGGACCAAATAGGGAGAGGGAGCATGCGGGTCCTTGGTGACATCCTGGGAGCGGTGGGTCCAGCCTCCCACAAAGCCAGGACTCAGTTCGTAAGCCCATAAATTCCCTTGGTTTGCCTAAGCCAGGTTGAGCGGGATTTCTTGCCACGATAGTTGCAGGACCCCTGACATGGTCACCAGCGCTCACACCTGCCCTGCGTGTAACTTTTGTGCCTATTCGGCTATCGACTGCTTATGTTCTCCAGATGTGTCTTCCGGCGTAGGGTGAGATGGGTCCCAGCGGAGTCAGTGAGAGAACGGATAAGTTCAGCCACTTTGAGAGCTTGACCTCTAAGCTCAGAGGTGGAGCCAACTGCTTTCCGATTCATCAGTTCTCATTCAACCTGCTGCGGAGATGATGACAAAGAGAATGGATATTAAAAAAAAGTAGTTAACATTCAAAGCTAGCCTCCCAAGCTGACTTGACACTATCCTCCTAGATGTGGAGGCCTTTTGTCTTTTATATCCTCAGTGACACGTTGCACAGGACTTAGCATTCATGCCTTGCTTAATCCCGAGCGGCTTGAATCGGTTTTTTTGTTGGTTCGTTATGGGTTTGTGGCAAAATCTACCTAACGTCAGTTGACCATTTTAACCCTGTGCAGCGTACCGTTGAGTGGCCTTAAGGACATGCATCATGTGCAAATATTGCCACTATCCATCTCCAGCATTTTTTCATCATCCCCAGCTGAAGCTGTTTGCCCATGAAACACCAACCGCCCCCCCCTTCTCCCAGTCGGCCCCAGAAGCCTCTGTTCTACTTTCTGTCTCTATGAATTTGCCTATGCTAGGCCCCTCATGTAGGTGGCAATCACACGATATCTGTCCTTCTGTCTTTTATTTCACTCCGCGTAATATGTTCAGGTTTCATCCATGTGGTGGCCTAAAGATCCGCTTCCCCCAAGAACGTTTAATGTCTGCTATTCAAAAAAAAATACCCTGTAAATATGGAGTTAATGTATTTTTAACTGGAACATACTCCCGAACTGACACATATTTTGGACCCGCCAGGGACCAGGCAATGTACCAAGGCATTTGCAGACAATACAATCTTGAGTGAGCGCGATCCTAAAAGTTACGTTACTTTTCAAAGACTGGGACTTGCAAGATCACGTGGTACTTGTAACTAGGACACAATCCCAGTTCTCTCTGACGCACAGCCCATGGCTTTCCCGTTTTGGAGCGTTGTAATGTTCCAGATCCTCCCCATCAGCGCGTGGTCTAACCGTGAGCCTACGTCTAGGTTTTTAATGGCTTTAAAATGTCCAGGGTAATAGATTTCTCCTTCTATGTAGGCTTTTTTTGTGCTGACGAGAAAAGTGGTTGATGCTAGCTGGGTTCATGTAACTCTTTGGCTCATGGCTCCTCCCTAGAGGGAGAGTCTCCCCTGGAGAGTCAGGCTTGTTGAGCCCCGGCCAGAGCTCATGACAGACACGACACACACATTCGCAGATTGCCGTTTGTCTGCATGCCTGCTGTGCTCCGCACACCCTAGGTACTCAGTACACTTGCACTGAACACGTGGTGTCCTTGGCCCGTCAGAAAGGACCCAAGCTCCCTCAGACGGGAAGGCTGGTAACTTCTGTGACCGTTCTTCAGCAACCTCTAGCGCCCCTGGAGATTTCGCGGGCAAGGTGGATTTTGTGCGTCTGCCTTCCCTGCCAGCTGCAGTCCCTTCGGGTTCGCTTTTCTCATTCCGATTGAAAATGAACAAATGCCAGGCACCCTGGTGGCTCAGTTGGTCACACTGTCCGGAGATCAAGCCCTGTGTCAGCCTCCACCCGGGATGTGGAGCCTGCTTGAGATTCTCTCTCTTTCTCCCTGTCCCCAACTTGCACGTGGGCTCTCTCTCTCTCTCTCTCTCTCTCTCTCTTTAAGAGATGGGTCTCTTTAAGAGAGAGAGAGAGGGGCGCCTGGGTGGCTTGGTCGGTTAAGCGTCCGACTTCAGCTCAGGTCACGATCTCACTGTCCGTGAGTTCAAGCCCCGCGTCGGGCTCTGGGCTGACAGCTCCGAGCCTGGAGCCTGTTTCAGATTCTGTGTCTCCCTCTCTCTGCCCCTCCCCTGTTCATGCTCGGTCTCTCTCTGTCTCAAAAATAAATAAACGTTAAAAAAATTTTTTTTTTTTTTAAAGAGAGAGCGGGAAAGAAAAGAAAAAAAGAGATAAGCAAATGCAAAATTACTCGTGATTTTCAGAAGGCTTGTCATTGTTACAGACCTCACCATTCTTCCTGCCCCTCTGTGCCCCACAAGCATCCTGCCCAGCAGCTCTAAGAGCAGAAAGACCAGGGCCACTCTCCAACTCAAATCCTATGGGATGGCTGGAGGCTCCAGAAAAGGCTGGAAAAAGGCATCTGACAAAGGTATTTTGTTTTCTAGAAGCAGCAAACAAGTGGGTCAGGGTTCTTTTTCCCGAATCTAGGACGAACCTATTTTTTTTGGCGAAGGACGTTATGTGACTTTGCTCAATTTAACAAGCCAACCACATTGCCACACAGCCAGTTCTAAGAGAACGGGTTCCCTGAGTTTGGATCATTGCTAAACGTGCAATCATGCATTCTTCACTCACATATAGCTTAACCTCGTTGATGGCTCTTTTGGGACGCTTCGGGAGAATGAGTGTATATCCTGGCAAACAGACAGTGCAGTTAGCAAACTTGGGTTAGAATCCCAGCTCCAACGCTGGACTTCCCATGAGGTTATAAGCGATTCGCTGAACCTTCTGATAGCAATTACTTATTTATTGCTGTGTAACCAAGCAGCCCCAAATTTAGTAGGTGTGAAATAATAATCTTTCTTAAAAATTGTTATTATTGTGTGGGTCAACAATTTGGACTAGGCTCCACTGGGCAGTTTGTCCAGTCTCTTCTGGGGTCAGCCATGCAGATCAAGTCAAACAATGTCTTCAATGGGGCTGCCTAGTCTACGACGGTCTCCCCCACATGTCTGTCCGGGGTAACTTGATTTTCCCTATAACTATTCCACTAGGCTGAATTGGCTTATTCACACAGTGGTCTCCGAGTTGCAGCCACAAGCAAAAGAAAGCAAACCCATGTGGAAACGATTTCAAACTTCTGCTTACATTTGTAATGGCCCATTGGCCAAAGTGAGGCTCCTGGCCAAGCCTAGATTCAATGGGTAGAGACATCAACAAAGTCACAGTGCAAAAAGCATGAGAATGGAGACGGGAAGATTGTTGCAGCCATCTTGCTATGAAATGGGGACAATAATACATGGAATATCATATCATTGTAAAAACTGAACTTACTCCCTCCTTTCTGGTGGCTGGATCTACAAAAAAAAAAGGGCCCATAAATGGAAAGACTGTAGGGTAAGGTAAATTCATATCTCATCATGGAGGGTTCTGAATTCTCAGTTTATATGTCTCAACCAGCAGTGGGCACTTACTGATACATCATGTACAAGTTGAGTGACATCATCTGAATTTGTTTAGGGAATGATCAGTATTTAAAGTGATCTCTTTTATTTAGTTAGCTTATTGTTTTTGATCTGTTTTCATCTATCCACTAGATTATAAGTACCATGGGACAGAATAAGGATTTAGTCCAAGGGCACCTGGGTGGCTCAGTTGGTTAAACGTCCGACTCTGGATTTCCGTTCGGGTCATGATCTCATGGTTCGTGAGTTCGAGCCCTGCGTCAGGCTCTTCCCTGATAGTGTGGAGCCTGCTTTGGATTCTCTCTCTCCCTCTCTCTCTCTCTTTCTCTGTGCCTCCCTAATGCGCTCTCTCTCTCTCTCTCTTTCAAAATAAATAAATAAATAAACTTAACTGGATTAATTCCTTATTCTTTTTTTGTTGTTTGTTTTTTCTTTTCTACTCTGTCACCATCGCCCAGAGCTTTGTCTGGCTCAAGAAATACGTGCTGCGTGATTCACCATAGGTCACGTAACTTGAAGATTCCGCTTACAATAAGACTTCCAGACTTCTCTGTGCGCTCATATGTTGATGCATGATGTCCTCTAGTCCTGGGTGTCCTCTTGTTCTGTATACAATTCCCCCTGGTAGACTCGGTGACAATTCGGGAAGAGTAGAAGCATCTTTTGATCTGGTTACTTCACTTTTATTAATGGAAGCTAAGACTGAGTTACTTGGCTCGTATGGAACTAAAATTCCTAGGGTTTTCTCCTACCAACTTCCGTCAATCCAAATCTCAGTCCTATCCCATCCCAAAACTGTCCCTAGAAACAATCTTTAAAATACTATAAATACATAAGTGTTGTCCTTGTTCACTTTTTTTAAAGTTTATTTATTTATTTAGAGAGAGAGAGCAAGTGAGCATGAGCAGGGGAAGGACAGGGAAAGTGTGAGGGAGAGAGAGAATCCCAAGCCAGCTCTGTTCTGTCATTACAGAGCCTGACACGGGTCTTGATCTCACGAACTGTGAGGTCATGACTTGAGCTGCCCTCAAGAGCCGGAGGCTTAACCAACTGAACCACCCAGGTGCCCTGTCCTTGTTCACTTTTAGCTTCCGTTTCTGGCTCATCGTTCTATTCTGTCAACATTGTTCTAAATCTACATTATGTCCTCCAGTACATTCGTGGACTTCCCAGTTTTATACCACATTCAGATTTGATTTGTACACTTCCTTTGCCTTCAGCAACGTAGAGGGTAAAATGGGTTGGGCAGGGCAATCCTTCTATGGAGACCTGCCACTATTCTACTGCTAGAAATCCCCCTCGGTGCTTAACCGCCACCTTCAACTCTCCTGTTCCCCAATTTTTAGGTCTCCATTCTTTCTCAGCAGCTAATTGACAGTTTGTCATATGTCTTCCTAAAATTCAGATATCAAATGTTTGTAGACTCTATTTTATATCTGCCTATTTAGTCAACCCCCCCCCTTTTTTTAATAAAAAGAAATTAATGGGTCATGGCTTGCTTCTATCATCTTGTTGTCTGACCTTCAGGCTCGCCTCCAATTGGACCCATCTTCTTTAACTTAGCTCTTAAAAAAGAGGACGTTACAGGGCACCTGGGTAGTTCAGTCGGTTAAGCATCCGACTCCTGGTTTCAGCTCAAGTCACGATGTCAAGGTTCATGGGATCGAACCTTGCGTCGGGCTGTGCGCTGAGAGTACAGAGCTTGCTTTGGTTTCTCCCTCCTTCTCTCTCTCTCTCTCTCAAAACTAAATAAACATTAAAAAAACAAAAAGAAAAGAGGATGTGTCCAGGGGAAAACACCCCTAATTTGACTGACGTCTCACCCTTGTATCGTTTTGCAAACTTCAAGCGTTCCCCCCCTCTTTTGTAACATCGGTCCTCCTTCTTCATTAGATGAGAGCCATCACCACTGCAGTCTTGGGTCTCAAACCTGATTTTTGTGTCAGAAGCACCGAAGGGCTCATTAAAACACAGATTGCCGTGTCTTACCCCCCAGAACTTCTCATTCACTGGATCTGGAATGGGAGTCAAAAACTTGCATTTCTAGCAAGTTCCCAGCTGCTGCTGCTGCTGCTGGTCTGGGGACCACATTTTGAGAAGCACCAAGCCAGTATATTCAATCTTACTGAAAAAACAAGGAAACAAACGACCAAACGACAAGTCCCCTTTACTTTTACCAATGCCTCCCAAAATGGTGCCCTAGTTTCCTCTTGTCTTTCAGAACCACACTTTCTCAAAACACTACCTAATCTCATGATTTCTGTTTTCTCACCTCATGTTCAGTCTGACACCACGGAAACCTCTTTGGGCAAGCTGACCGGTGGTTGCCATATTGCCAGATTCCAAGGTTGCTTCTCTGACTTATTCTCTCTCTCTACCACATGAAGATTAGTAACATGCTTTTCTTCTTCTGTTAGTTTCCAACATGCCATGTTCTTTGATGTTTTTCCTCCTGATTCCCCAATTGCCTCTTACTCTGTTTCTGCCCACCTCCCACTCCCAAATTCTAGACGCCAGAGTGCGTCTTGGGGCTTGATTCTAGACCTTCTTCTCTATCTCCTTCTCTTTCTGGGCAATCAATCATACCCGGTGCCATGGTTTTATGTACCACTGCTTGTACATTTCTACCTATTAGCCAAGACGGCTCTCCTGAACTTTAGACATAACTGGAGTTCCAGTATCCACACTGGGTATCTCCCAGTCATCTCAGAGTTAAATCTCTACTTACCATCTTAAACCTTGTCTTCTCCTAGTTACCCCTGTGGTAAGAAGAATTCTTGCTCTCTCCAAGATGTGCACATACAATGCCTGCAACCTGCGACTATGTTCTCTTCTGTGGCCAAAGAAAATTTGCAGATGCGAGGAAGATTAAAGACCTACAGGGGCGCCCGGGTGGCTCAGTCATCTGAGCATCTGACTCTTGATTTGGCTCAGGTCATGATCTCAGCATCGTGGGATCGAACGCTTTGTTGGACTCTGTGCTGAGCATGGGGCGTGTCTGAGATTCTCTGTCTCTCTCTCTCCCCTGCTCAAGCTGTCTCTCTCTCGATCTCTCTCTCGATCTCTCAAAAAAAAAAAAAAAAAAGCCTTGAGATGGAAAGATTATCTGGAATTATCTGAGGAGACCCAATGTCATCACAAGGGTCCTTAAAAGTGGGAGGAGGAGGTAGAAGAGAGGACATGGAACAAGGGGAAAGAAAACTAGAGGTCATGGCAAGGTGACCATCCACATGGGCCCAATTGAATCCTTCAAAGTACAGAACTCTTCCCAGCTCTGGACAGAGGGAGACAAAATAAGAAGAGAAAGCTCGGAGGGAAGAGATGCAAAAGAAATCTGATGAAATGAGCCAAGAAGCATGGGTGGTCTTTAGAGGCTAGTCCCGGCAAGGAAATAAATTGTCCCCTAGAACCTCTAGAAAGGGACACAGTGCTGCCCACCCCCGATCTGAGCCTCCTAAGAATCATGTCAGACTCCTCATCCAAGAAGATGATACGTTTGTGTTGGCTTTATTTTTCTTTTACTTTTTTAATGGTTTTATTATTTATTTATTTATTTATTTATTTATTTATTTATTTAGAGACAGACGGAGCGTGAGCAGGGGAGGGGCAGAGAGAGAGGGAGACACAGAATCCGAAACAGGCTCCAGGCTCCGAGCTGTCAGCACAGAGCCCGACGTGGGGCTCAAACTCACAAACTGTGAGATCATGACCTGAGCTGGAGTCGGACGCTTAACCGACCGAGCCACCCAGGCGCCCCTCGGTTTTATTTTTTGAAGTTTATTTATTTTGAGAGAGAGAGAGAACACGCATGAGTCAAGGACAGGGGCAGAGAGAGAGAAGGAGAATCCCAAGCAGGCTCTGTGCTGTCAGTGCAGAGCCCGACATGGGGTTCGAACCCACGAACAGCAAGATCGTGACCTGAGCGGAGTTACAGAGCTGGGCACTCACCCCACTGAGCCACCCTGGTGTGCCAGATTTGTGTTGTGTCAAAGCTGCTAAGTTTTTGGTTGTTTATTACAGTGGCAGTAGAAACCTAACACGGCCCTCTTCCCAGGAAGTGGCACCTGTATCTGCCCAGCTGCCCAGGACAAAAATAGGTGTCATCCCTTCGCTGTTATCCACTTTCTACCTACCTGATTCGGTACACATTCTGACTCTTCTACCTTCAAGGTGGATCTTGAATCTGTCCATTTCTCTCCGCCTCCTCTGCCCACACCCTGACCCAGGCCATCATGATCTTGTATCTGTTCTACTACGGCAGGCTACTCGTGGTCTGTTTATTCCTACACCTCCCTCCGCTGCCCTGCTCCTCTCGCATCGGTTCTTAGTTTGTCCACAGTAACTATCTTTTGAAAAATGCATGTCACTTCTCTGCTTAAACCTCTTCAGTATCTTCCCAACACAACTGGAGTAAAATCTACGTTTCTGAACATGACCTACGAGATCCTACGTAAACTGGCTCCTGCTTACGTCTTTGATTTCAACTCGTCCTTTTCCCCGGAACTCATTTTGCTTTACCAGTTGGGTTCATTTCTGCCAAATGACCAACTCCTGCCTTGGCGTATGTATTTTTCTCTCTCTGAGTCATGCTCTTCCCCTGATGTATTTCTTTCCTTTTTTTTTTTTTTAATTTATGTATTTATGTATTTATTTATTTATTTAGAGAGAGAGAGAGACAGAGCGAGCGGGGGAGGGACAGAGAGAGAGAATTCCATCTTCCGCTGATGTATGCTTGTTTTTCAAGACTGAACTCAGTTGTCATCTGCTTAGAAAGGCCTTCATTAACCCCTGCAGCTAAAACATCCATGCCACGGACTCTGTCAGGTAACTCTGTTTGTAACTATTGACTTGGCTTGCTTTCTCTGCCCCTCAGCTAGAGCACAAGGTCCCTGAGGCGAGCCTAGCTAACTCAACACGACAGCTCTAGCCACTACTGCATTGCCTGACACAGAATCAATGGTAAATAGATGCTCCTTGAAGTCGTAAATGGATGAGTCAAGGGAGTGATAAATAATGTGATCACAATTTGTTTTCATTGAGGTGAAGTGCAAGACACGTAAAATTAACTTTTTTTGAGAGAGAGAGAGAGCGTGTGTGAACGGGGGAGGAGGAGCAGAGGGAGAGAGAGAGAATCTTAAGCAGGCTCCACGCTCAGGGCAGAGCCCCAGTGGAGTCTCGATCTCATGACTGAGAGATCATGACCTGAGCCGAAGGCGAGAGTCGGGAACTCGACCAACTGGGTGCCCTAAAATTCACCATTTTAAAGTGAATAACACAGTGGCATGTAGTCAGTCCACAGTATTGCTTAGGTGCTATCTCTCTCCAGTGCCAAAACATTTGCATCACTCCAAATTCAATCCCCTTACCCGCTAAATCGTTACATTTCAGTCTCTCTTCCCCCAGCCCCTGACAAGCACCTGGTTGCTTTCTGTGTCTATGAATTGACCTATGCCGTATATTTCATGTAAATAGATTCATATAGTACATGACCTTTCACGGCTGGCTTTTTTTGCTTAGCATGGTTGTGAGATTCATCCGCCTTATAACATGGATCAGTACTTTGTCCTTTATTGTGGCTGAATAATATTCTGCTGTGTGTGTTTATATGTGCATGTGTGTGTAACCAATCTGTTTATCCATTCGTCTGTTGATGGACATTTGAGTTGTTTCTGCTTTTTGGCCATTGTGAATAGGGCTGCTGTGAACATTCGTGGACATTCTTTTTTGAACAGGTCCCAACTCCCACTTTGGAATTTGGGATATGAAATCTCATATCAGTTCTTTCAGTTCATTCATATCAGTTCATTTCAGTTCATTCATATCAGTTCATTCAGTTCTTGCCTGCTTCTGATTTTCTACCTATCTCTCATGCTCTAGGATTTCTCAGAATCATTGAAAGTAGCTTTGCTTCATCATCATAGAATTCTTTTTTAAGTATTTATTTCTGGGGCGCCTGGGTGGCGCAGTCGGTTAAGCGTCCGACTTCAGCCAGGTCACGATCTCGCGGTCCGTGAGTTCGAGCCCCGCGTCAGGCTCCGGGCTGATGGCTCGGAGCCTGGAGCCTGTTTCCGATTCTGTGTCTCCCTCTCACTCTGCCCCTCCCCCGTTCATGCTCTGTCTCTCTCTGTCCCAAAAATAAATAAACATTGAAAAAAAAATTTAAGTATTTATTTCTAAATATCTATTTTTGAGAGAGAGAGAGAGCAGGGGAGGGGCAGACAGAGAGTGGGGCAGAGGATCTGAAGCGGGCTCTGCACTGACAGCAAAGAGCCCAATGTGGGGCTCCAGCTCACGAACCGTGAGATCATGACCGGAGCCGAAGTCGAACGCTTAACCCACTGAGCCACCCAGGCGCCCCTCATCGTAGAATTCTTAATCAAATTGTTTACTATGTGGATTAATACAGCAGGTTCCAAATTAATATAACGGGGGTAGGTGGGAGGAGATTCAGAGTGGTGGGTATACTTACAATGATGACTTTTTTAAAAGAGGCACATTACAAGATAATCGATTTATTCATCTAGTAATGAACTCTGTGTTTCCCTCGGAAAGGCTGGTAGCTGCCAATGTTTTCTGAATTAGATACACGGAATCCCGTGGTGGTACGTTCACTGCCATCTCCAGTGTTCGAAAGTTTTAATCTGCAATTAGATATATATTAAGCCATTAAAATATCATTGCATTTTAATGATTTGAATCTATGAAAATATGTAAATTAGTAATGGCTTATTAAACTTTACAGTTTCGGGTTATTGCACAAGAAAGATCTGTACGTAGGAAATGGGGGGGGGGGAGCCTTTTGTGTATTTTATGACACGGTCCTTCAGCGAGGATGACGACAATGAAAATGTTTATGCAATTAATAATTTTCAAAAATAAATACATCCACTCTTACGAATAGAAACGATTTCCGTGAAAGCCAAGTGCAAACATTTGTTTGGGTGTAAGCACTTTATCCTGATCCCTGGCACTCTGTTTTGTGCTTTGGAAAGCTCTACTCAATTCAAAACATAAATTTGGAAAAGGCTTCCTCCCTGGAACCCTCTGAAAGCCTGTAGTTATGGCGGTTACTTAAATATTATTTCCATAGCTACACTGGCTTCTAGCCACATCTGAAATGCATATCAACAAGCCTGGTGTGAAAATGGGAGAGGAGGGGAAGGGAAAAAAAAAAAAAAAAAAAGGAGACAGAGGACACTAATTTTCCTTCTTCAGAGTAGGAGGTATAATGTCTTTATAAAGTAATAATTAAAAGAAAAAACAATTACTAGAACCTTATCTGGACCATGCAGCTGTACGTCCTCCGTTTGCATTAGCAGTGTTTCTAAGGTTATGACAAACCATGAAAATTGCATCTTTCGAGGAGTTTTATTCCTTTTCCTATGATTTGATTGAAACAGACAGCTACATTTTGTGTATATATAATTAGGCAGTAAAATAGGCTTTGAAGGCAGGTTTCCATTTAGTATGTGAGTCACATGCATAGCAGCCTTTCATTCAACAGCCAGAGACTGATCTTTTTAATGTCTCAACTGGCTCAACATGGTTTCTGAATGCTACATCTTGCACTGAAGGGGGGAAAAAGGGACGGGGGGGGGGGGGGGGGGGGGGTGGAAATCAGCTTTCAGCCCATATTTCTTTCTTGTTTCATCTTCTTTACAAAGGAAAAACAATCTGAAAAGCCAATCTAGGAAGTCTTGGGTGATTTAACCTTCCGACAAACTGATTTTTATCGTCCTTTTTCCAGATTGTCGTGGGGGCACCAGTGAATGCTGTCCCACTTCTCGGCGTATCTAATCCCGCTCATAAAAGGCCATTGTGGCAGCAAAACTGAGACCAATAGGTTTTCCATTCTCCACCGCTCAGCTATCCAGAGTAATGGCACTGGGTCTCCTTATCTTGTTTTTCTTTTCAAATGCATCGTTTCTCCCTTTAACAAGGTCTTAAAAAAGGAGGAGGGGGGGGCGGGGGGCGGGGAGCAGGAATAGGATCCCATTTTCTCAGTGCTGTCCCCATATGTGGCACTGATTTTTGATTTCCCTGAACTTAGGAAGAGCATTTGAGGTACAGCCTGTTTTTATGAAAGAGATTTTTCTCTGAGATCTCGAGTACGAGAACAACCCTGGGTGTATTTTTTTTTTTTCTCATAACGGAAAATCAGGCCTATCAGCTATGCATCATCAGGCCTTGCCTGATTAAAAAGCAGCCAGTCCCTGTAAATCTCTGTTCTTTTCGTCTCACTGTATGCCATTTGCTATCTCCCGTGCCATTCTGGCAAACCCAGTGATGGAGGGAAACGATATCAAGCTCCTTGGCTGATTGATGCAAGTGATAGTTTGTGTTTGCAAAACGCCTTTCATGTGAGGACCTCAAAGGGCTTTAGGAACATTATCACGGTGGCAGGGCCCAGCTCCAACATAAAGGGCACAGAATGGCCGCGGTCATGTAAATCCGAGTTTTGAGAGTGATTAGTACCCTGGTAACCGAGAGCGATGAACTGGGTTCTCATTTTTGATGTGAAATTCGGCGTCCGTGCGGGAATTTCAATTTCCCATCCGGGCCACATCGCGAGATAAACCACTCAGTATTCAATTTACCTCCTGGGATGTCCCCCTGGGGAGTCGGCTCCCCAAGATGAAGGGCTTTACATGACAGGCAGGTGTATATATTTCTTCAATTGGCCTAATCTAATAAAGCTGGACATGATTTATATGTGCAAAATGTTGCCATGTTAAATAATTCAGAATGGAACTGCCTTTTCTAGTTGTGCTACAAATAGATGTCAATCTGCATTTGATGGGGCCTGCCTCCCACAGGGGCCCTGGACCGACTGAGAGAAAATACGTTCCTTGGGCTGGTTCTGAGGAAACACACCGGGGGCCAGGTCTCCTCACAGAGTCTATGTGGTCTGGGTACAAACTGAATGAAATCTTTCCCGGGGCACCTGGGTGGCCCAGTGGGTTTAGCTTTCGACTTGAGCTCAGGTCGTGATCTTGTGGTTTGTGGGTTCGAGCCCCACGTCGGTTTCTGTGCTGACAGCTCAGAGCCTGGAGCCCGTTTCAGATTCTCTGTCTCCCTCTCTCTCTCTGCCCCTCCCTTGCTCCTGCTCTGTCCCTCTCTGTCTCTCAAAAATAAATAAGTGTTAAAAAAATTTTTTTGTTTTTATGTTAATATGTGAAATCTTTCAAAGGTGACTGATCTTGCTGGTACTGTTGTCCTAAGAAGAACAGCGACCAGTAAGACTGTGGTAAACCTGATACAGGGAACTCCCTGATTGTAAGGAACATAGGTGCACAGGGTCACAGGCGTTCTTCCCCTAGTGGAGCCTCTTTGCTTACGAAAAGGAAAGGACAGCGTTATGAAAATGACCCGGACAATATGGAGAGCTTCCTGGTGACTTCAGAATGCCAGTCTGTGTTATCAGCTTAGCCGAATTTTATCTCTGCGTCCGATGGGTATGATAGAACAAAGGAAACTGATGCGCTGTGCCTTCATTTGGAACTAACCAGACCATAGCAGTTATTGTTACTCTATCTTTGTTGAATAGCTGATTGGAATTCCAACGTTGTTTTGCCTCCCAACGAGGCAGCCGCACATGGCCAATGACGGAGTGGACAATGCCTCGGGAGCCCTTTCTTGTGCATCCCTTGGCCACACAGAACCAAGATACGATTTTTCTGGGGCTGCTTCTGTTTCAAATGTTAGTATTCCCTTTAAAGCAAGCATATTTTTGGTGCCTATTTCAGAGGAACTCAGAGGAATGAATCATGTACAGGAAAGGAGATCGTTGTTGGTTTTTAATGGAGTGGGGGCAGTTAGGGAGTTAAAATTCCTCCTGCCCACATCATGTTCCCGCGCGCCATTTTCTTCTATTTTCTTCATAACAGTTCTTTATTTTTTTTTTAATGTTCATTTTTGAGAGAGCGTCAGAGCATGAATGGGGGAGGAGCAGAGAGAGAGGGAGACACAGAATCTGAAGCAGGTTCCAGGTTCTGAGCTGTCAGCACAGAGCCCGACGCGGGGCTAGAACCCACGAATCGTGAGATCATGACCTGAGCCGAAGTCGGACGCTTAACTGACTGAGCCACCCAGGTGCCCCTTCTTCATAACATTTCTTACTATCTGAAGGGCACCTGGCTGGCTCAGTCAGAACAGGCACCTCCTGATCTGGGGATTGTAGGTTCGAGCCCCACAGTGGGTATGGAGATGACTTAAAAATAAAATATATTAAAAAAAAATTTCTTACTATCTGAAATTATCATATATATTTACCTGTTTACTTTCTTATTGTTTCTCAGCTTCACTAGAATACAAATTCCATGACAGCAGGGACATTGCTATATATAACAGATATAGCTGGTGCTTATAACAGAGGTTGACACACAATAGATGCTCAGTCAAGATTTGTTGAAAGGGGCATTTGGGGGGCTCAGTCATTTAAGCATCCGACTTCGGCTCAGGTCATGATCTCACAGTCAGTGAGTTCGAGCCCCACGTTGGGCTCTGTGCTGACAGCTCGGAGCCTGGAACCTGCTTCAGATTCTGTGTCTCCCTCTCTCTGCCCCTCTCTCGCTCGTGCTCAGTCTCTCAAAAATAAATAAACACTAAAAACAAAAAAAGATTTGTTGAAAGAAGGAATGAATGAATGGTGGTCCTCTGGTGAATGTCCACAAATAGCTTCTCCTAAAATGATATATCAACAATTGATAAATTTCTGACCCTATAATTCTATAAATATTTAACTCGTATAGAAATGACCTGATTATGCTGATTGTTATTGGGTGTAAACATCAATCCACTAGGATTAATTGCAAGCCAGTGTCCATGGCCACTTTGTAACCACTTCATCATGTCTACACTAAAATGGAAAACCATATACATAGGAATTACACTGATTCGGTGCAGGATGCTAATATGTGAAGTTACAATTTTAAAAAAATTTTTTTAACGTTTTTATTTATTTTTGAGACAGAGAGAGACACAGCATGAACGGGGGAGGGGCAGAGAGAGAGGGAGACACAGAATCGGAAGCAGGCTCCAGGCTCTGAGCCATCAGCCCAGAGCCCCACGCGGGGCTCGAATTCACGGACCGCGAGATCGTGACCTGAGCTGAAGTCGGACGCCTAACCGACTGAGCCACCCAGGCTCCCCTGAAGTTACAATTTTGAAACAAAGTGTTAACGTAGGTTCTGGGTAGTTTATTGTATACAGATTCATTGATAGCGTGTGGAAGTCATACAATGCACCCCTACCAAGAAACTTAGGAGTCAAGGTCTGGTATTGCTAAACCCAACACATATTCTCTTACTGTCCTTCCCTTTTTTGGAAGTCATGGCCCAATGTGGTTCAGCATGTGGATGTTGAACTTATGCAAGTTCCAGTTCTCCCACTCTGCCTCCATTTCCTCCTCCCCCCAAATGAGATAATAGTTGCTTTTTCAAGTTTGTATATATGTGTGAGATTTTATTTATTTATTTCTAATGTTTATTTATTTACTTAGAGAGAGAGAGGCTGATGGAGAGAGAGAGAGAATCCCAAGCAGGCTGCACGCTCTCAGTGAGGACCCCGACGTGGGGCTCAAACGCACGTAACGTGAGATCACGACCTGGGTTGAAGTCGGATGCTTAACCGACTGAGCCACCCAGGTGCCCATCTGTGTGAGATTTTAGAAACAGAATTAAGAGGGGGCGCCTGGGTGGCTCAGTCAGTTAAACGTTCAACTCTTGGTTTCAGCTCAGGTCATGACGTCACAGCTTGTAAGTTTGAGCCTCACATAGAGCTCTGCACGGACAGTGGGGAGCCTGCTTGGGGTTCTCTCTCCCTCTCCACCCCCCCCCCCAAAAAACCTAAAAAAAACCCCACAGAATTATGTTATAAAAAGGCATAAAAGTTAGCTATAAGTCATAGTAGCACAGTAGTGGGAGTAGTATTATCATTCTCTTGCTGTTCTTCCCAAGAGCATTTGGGTTAGCCACTTGTAACTTCTGGAAGCTCTTCCTTGGGGCTACATTGTCTCCAGCTGAAGGTCTCTCTTCAGCCAGCCTGTTTTTCCTTTAGAATTTGTTTGACCCACTTTTGCTTCTATATTGGAAAGAATCATTCAACAAAGCTGCCTTTGCTCATGGCTGTTCCATGGACTTCACATAGTCTCCTAGACCAGTCACATCACCCATAGCCATTTTACCTATTTCTGGAATCCCAGATCCTTACTCTAGCCACCCCCTGGAGCCAGTCTCTCCCTTTGCACTTAAAAAATGGTTTCAAAGATAGCTCTGAGTAGCCGGAATATTAGAATGATCTTGCCACTTACCTCAGACGTGCGGTCTTGGACAAAACACAAGGAAGTTGAGTTTCCGTGTTTTCAGCTACGAAATGAAGGGAGTTGGATTAGAATATTCTCTAAGGTCTTTGCCAAGTGGAAACATTTGATTCTAGTTATGCGGCCGTTCCTTTCCTTTCGTATACGTTTAGGTTAAATTCTCAAATAATTCCCACTAGAGCAAAACACTCACCTTCATTATTATTTAATCAAATGTTAAACTGATCTAGATTTCATATTCGCTATTATATCTTTGTCTCAATATCTCCTCTTGCCTTGCCACCAGTCTCTAATATATCTCTTTCTTTTTAATATTTATCTATGTATTTATTTATTTATTTTTACTTTTTATTTTTTTATTTATTCTTGCAAGAGAGAGACAGAACACAACTGGGGAGGGGCAGAGAGAGAGGGAGACACAGAATCGGAAGCAGGCTCCAGACTCGGAGCTGTCAGCACAGAGCCCGACGTGGGGCTCGAACTCATGAACCATGAGATCGTGACCTGAGCCGAAGTGAGACGCTTAAGGGACTGAGCCACCCAGTTGCCCCTAGTTTTTCTTTTTTTTTTTTTTCTTTTTTTTTTTTTCAACGTTTATTTATTTTTGGGACAGAGAGAGACAGAGCATGAACGGGGGAGGGGCAGAGAGAGAGGGAGACACAGAATCGGAAACAGGCTCCAGGCTCCGAGCCATCAGCCCAGAGCCTGACGCGGGGCTCGAACTCACGGATTGCGAGATCGTGACCTGGCTGAAGTCGGACGCTTAACCGACTGCGCCACCCAGGCGCCCCGCCCCTAGTTTTTCTTAATTTTAGAGAGCAAGATAGCGCAAGCAGGGGAGGGGACAGAAGGGGGGAGACAGAAAGAGAGAGAGAGAAACTCAAGCAAGCTCCACACTCAGCATGGAGCCCAACGTGGGGCTCAATCTCATGACCTTGGGACTAAGACCTGAACCAAAACCAAGAGTCGGACACTCAGCTGACCAAGCTACCTAGGTATCCCACTAGGATATCCGTTTCTAAAGTGCTCTTAAGTTCACATGACTAAAACTTTCTGTCAGTTCATACTGAAAATCAGCTTAATCCTGGAAATAGAGTTTCAGTATATACTATAAGCATATTTATTATACCTGTGTATATGACCCACCGTAGTCAAGATGGAGTATTATTCAATCACACATTTATTTGATCGCTTGACCAGTCCACACAGGAAATGAAAATGCATTACCTTCACAGATGGCTTTATCTTTTAAAAGTACATTCATGCACATTAACTCCTGTGACCCTCGCAACAAACTAATGAGGTAAGTGGAGCAAGCCTTCTTGTCCCAATTTATAACAAGAAAAACTAGGGCACAGCAGAAAACTTAAGTGGCTCGCCCTAGGCACCACAGTTGATTAGTGACATCTAGGACAAGAATTCAGGATTCTAACTCTGAATCCAGGGTTCTTTCCATGGTGCCTGTCCCCATTCTCAGCCAGCCTACTCATTCCACTAAGAGCAAATCACCAAATCGTCTTCTGCTGTAAGAGATCTCTTCTACCCACTGACCACATTGCTTTTTAGGGGTAGAATTAGTCAAGGAACTATAGCCTGAAAATAGGAAAGTTGTTGTTGGGGATAAAAATTCTGGCTATACTTGGCTTTATGACCTTATTGCCTCTTCTGGTATGAATCCTGGTCTAGAAATCATCAAATAATCAACTAAAGGTAACAAGCAAACTCTAGGGGTCTAGTGAAGAAGGAATAGCATTACTGCCTAAGGGAAGCAGTGAAAAACGCTTACCATTTGAATGGGGGGGGCGGTGTTTCTGTTTACAACAGAGTGACGTTAGGTCAGATGTTTACCCACGCTGACTTATATTCACCTTCCCAATTTTATTACTGTAACATTACAGGCACTGGTTGAATCTCTTTCAACTTCAAAAAGCCTCAATACGTTTAAAAGTTGCCCCTTACCACCTTGTCGCACTCGGCTCCCCTCTTTCCCACCGGTGAGGTATCACACTTGCCCTTCCTTCCCTTTCTTTTGATTTGCAGACTTCGTAAAATCAGATTGCATTTGCGTATTGCTCGGTCTGCCTCATGTGTAGTCACAGCGTAAGCCTGTAAAAAGCAACATGAGGGGCGCCTGGGTGGCTCGGTCGGTCAAGCGTCCGACTTCGGCCCAGGTCATGATCTCGCAGTCCGTGAGTTCGAGGCCCGTGTCTGGCTCTGGGCTGATGGCTCAGAGCCTGGAGCCTGCTTCCGATTCTGTGTCTCCCTCTCTCTCTGCCCCTCTCCTGTTCATGCTCTGTCTCTCTCTGTCTCAAAAATAAATAAAACATTAAAAAAAATTTTAAAAAAAGGCAACATGAAAGCAGTAGAAAGTACGGTCCACGTGAAATCTGGAAAGAGGAGGTACGTTTAAGAAGGCACTGGAGAAAAAATGGAGGCCAACCTTTGGAAAACTAGATCATGCAGAACACGGTGCAAACAAATAGCGAAGTTGGAAAAATAAAAAATGGGTTAAAATTAAGCATACCTCCGTGACCCGAAATCATGGTAGGTTTGGGTTTCCTTTTTTTTTTTTTTTTAAGATTTTATTTTGAAGTAATCTCTATACCTAACGTGGGCCTCCAACTCATGACCCTGAGATCGAGAGTCGCACGCTCTACCACCTGAACCAGCCAGGAGCCCTCCAGTTTGCTTTTTAGCTTTGGAAGAATCATAGGAGTTGGACTGTGGAAACCAGTGGAAGGAGCAGTCAATTGTAGGTATAGACCCACGTTGTTGGTTTCAGGAAGAGAGCATGGAGTCATTTCAAAAGAGGCGGGGGCGCCTTTGGCCTTATATGGACTTGGATTCAAATTCACACTTGGTGTCTTTCTAACTACAATGATAATGACTACCATGTGCCTGCCCGTTGTGTGCCTCATATGTTATCTGCATGATTTCATTTAATCCTCCAGACTCCCTTGCGGCGCAGTGCCGGAGAGAATTCCTGGCTCACAGTAAGACCCTGGTAAATGTTTGTTAATTATTTAATGCTGGTGTATGTTTCTTATCTTCTTTACAAGGAAACCGAGGCTCACAGAGGCTGTATTATTTGCGCAAAGCCAACAGAGAATAAAACTGGGATTTGAACAGAATCTGTCGCGTTTAAAAATGGGGTTAATACCTTCCTGGGTGTCTGGGTTCAGTGAAATCCTCTGACTAAAGGCTCAGTGGAATGGCTGGCACCCAGCGAGCCCCTAAATAAATTTTAGGACACAACATCTCGCGGAAGTAAGCTGATACGGGAGGAGTAGGAACAATAAGGAGAGCGGTGGCACAACTATTTTTGGACTTTCAGCAGTTTAAGGCAATGTGTGCAGAGTTGATAGGACTTCAAATGACCCATGTAAAGCAAATATTTGAGGAGATGTTTGCTTTCATGCTCAGCCGTGGCCACTGTAACTTAGTATTTTCTGTCTAATAAATTTAATCCCAAGCATAAGAGAGACAATGAAATTACTTTTCCTGGAATAGTGTCCATTTTCCATACTGAAGAGTGGTTTAAGAGTATTTTCTTTTTTTTTATTTTATTTAAAAAAAAATTTTTTTTTCAACGTTTATTTATTTTTGGGACAGAGAGAGACAGAGCATGAACGGGGGAGGGGCAGAGAGAGAGGGAGACACAGAATCGGAAACAGGCTCCAGGCTCTGAGCCGTCAGCCCAGAGCCCGACGCGGGGCTCGAACTCACGGACCGCGAGATCGTGACCTGAGTTGAAGTCGGACGCCCAACTGACTGAGCCACCCAGGCGCCCCAAGAGTATTTTCTATAGTGACATAAAACGTTTATATGATCCTCTCGATTCATACCATACCTTGATAACCCGTTGAGGGGGTAAAAGCAAACCCTAAGCTTTTTGGAAACAAACTATCCGGGGTTAGTCTGGGCAGGCAGCACTGACAAAATTTCATAGACTGAGTGGCTTGGAAACAAGAGAAAATCATTTCCCACCGTTCCGGAGGTTAGAAGTCCAAGATCAAGGTGCCACCAGATTCCCTGTCTGGTGAGAGAGCCCACTTCCTCAGTGAGCGAAGTGCTTCCTATTGGCCGCTGCCTTCTCCGCATGTCCGCATACCGTAGAAGCAGCAAGTTAGCTCTCCGGGCTGTGTCTCATAAGGACGTTGACCCCATCCGTGAGGGCTCCACCATCATGACCTAAGCACCTTCCAGAGGTCCCATCTCCAAATACCATCGTATTAGCCATTGGGATTTCAACCCAGAAGTTTTGAAGGGATATTCAAAATATTCAGTCCATGGCATCCATCAATTGGAGAGTTGGCATAAGAAACGACAGTATTTCCATGCTAAAGATACTTTGCAGCCATAAAAAGAATGATGTCGTTTATACGTACTGACCTGGGGAAATGTTTGTTTGTTTGTTTGTTTGTTTTAATGTTTATTTTTGAGAGGCCGAGAGAGAATGGGGGTGTGCACGTGTGAAAGTGAGGGAGGGGCAGAGAAGGAGGGAGACAGGATCTGAAGCAGGCTCTGCGCTGACAGCAGAGAGCCCGATGTGGGGCTTGAACTCCTGAACCATGAGATCACAACCTGAGCCAAAGTTGGCTGCTCGGTTGACTGAGCCACCCAGGAGCCCTCTTATTTATTCGTTTTTTTTTTAATTTTTTTTTAATGTTTATTTATTTTTGAGAGAGACAGAGACAGAATGTGAGTGGGGTAGGGGCAGAGAGAGAGGGAGACACAGAAGCAGAAGCAGGCTCCCGGCTCTGAGCTGTCAGCACAGAGCCCAACGCGGGGCTCGAACTGACGAGCTGTGAGATCATGACCTGAGTCCAAGTCGGACGCTCGACCGACTGAGCCACCCAGGCGCCCCCCTCTTGTTTATTCTTCAGTGAAAAAGTAATTTTGGTGCCTGGCTGCCTCATTTAGAATAGCATGCGACCCTTGACTGCAGGGTCATGAGTTCGGGTCCCAGATTGAGTGTAGAGATTACTTAAATAAATAAAACTTTATAAAAAGCGTGTGGGGGTCCCAGGGTGGCTCAGTCGCTTAAACGTCTGACCCTTGATTTTGGCTCACATCATGATCTCACGGTTTGTGGATTCATGAGTTTGAGCCCCACGTTGGGCTCTGGGCTGACAACACGGGGCCTGCTTGGGATTTGCTCTCTCCCCTCCCTCTGCCCCTCCTTCTCCCCCCCGCCCCCGTCCCCCGCCTTGCTCCCAATGGTGCACTCTCTCTCTCTCTCACAAAATAAACTTAGAAAATTAAAAAAAAAAAATTTTTTTAATGTGAAAAAGTAATTGCAGGAAGATTGTAATGGTGCAATTCCAGTTTTAGCAAGAAAAAAAAAAAACCTTCTGCATAGCATGTATCTGTTTGTAAATGCATGGAGAAAAGGTATGGAGAGGTGCATAGTAAAGTGTTAGGAGAAGTTTCTACTGGAGAAGGGAGTGTGGTCAGCAGGACGTTTATAGGAAGCATATGCTTGTTTGCTTTATATACCTATGTATTTTATCCTTTCAAAAATTTTTAAGATGAACCTAATTATTTTTATTTCTTCCATTTGAAACTTAAGAGGGACTATATTAAAATAGTGGCCTAAACAGGGGCATCTGGGTGGCTCAGTCAGTGAAGCGTCCGATACTTGATTTCAGCTCAGGTCCTGATCTCACAGTTGTGACCCTGAACTTGCCGTCAGGCTCTGTGCTCTGTGTGGAGACTGCTTGGGATTCTCTCTCTGTCCTCCTCTCTGTCTGCCCCTCTCTTCCTTTTGCATGCGCTCTCTGTCTCTCTCTCTCTCTCTCTCTCTCAATAAGTAAATAAACATTTGAACTAAGATTGAAAAAAAAAAAAGATGGCGGACAAAGCATAGCTGTTTAACTCCCCTTACACCCAAAGCTCCATTGAAATGGAGAATAATACACTATTACACCTTTAAGAATGCTGCAAAACAACCTGGGTTACCATGAAAGGACCACAGACTTCAAGAAACATCTGGAAAATAGAAACCAGGAAAGAAAAATAGGGGTAGAAGAAAGCCACTAAACACGTTGGATCTTTGTGGGCCTAGCGGCGATCCCAACAATGACCTAACTTCGTGAGGGTCCACAGGGGTCCCAGTGTGATCCTCGGGACAACCCAAGATCCACATGTGAAAGAGCTGCGTGACTAGGGTCCAGTTCCTTGCTCCCTCACCACATGAACTGAACAGTAGAATGCAAAGGCTTTCCACTTCCAGATGGTTACCCGAACTGCTTTTGCAACAGAGTAAGAAACAGATAGTGAAGGCCTCCAGCACGAAGTTCAGGTTGGAGAGGAGCCTTGTGTAACACAAGGTCTGCTGAGGGGTGTGTGTGTGTGTTGGGGGGGAGGGTGACACATGGTGCATTCAACCACCCCTCCTTTTAGGATAAAACCTTGAACAAGGGTCCCTGAAGTGGGAGATCTTACAGGTGCATGCTGAAGGCAGTCCCCCAGGGAACTTAACAAACGCCAAGAGGAGCTCCCAACCCGGAAGATAAGCCAGGGGTACACTCTTCTTTTTCAGATGGTGAGATGTCACCAGACATATGAAGAAAAACACTCTGAAAAAGAGGCTCAAACTTCAGGCCGCAGAACTAAGTCCTCAGGGAAGAGTCTCAAATAACAGAATCATTTATTTAAACTACAACAAAACGCTATTGTGAGAGGTTCAAGAAAATATTGTCGACATGAAAGGATAGGAAGATACGAAAAAGAAAACTTTAGAATTGTTGGAAAAAAGATGACGTTTATTGAGATTAAAATCCTTAATGGGAGAAATAGAATGGATATTCTATGATCCAATGAATAAGCAGGAAAATTGAGCCCAGGGTTTCTTCCTTAAAAAAAAAAAAAAAATTATGTTTATTTTTTGAGAGAGAGAGAGCAAGTTGGGGAAGGACAGAGAAAGATGGAGAGAGAGAATCCCAAGAGGGCTCTGCACTGACAGCGGGGCTCGAACCCACGAACTGTGAGATCATGAGCTGAGCCAAAACCAAGAGTAGGACACTTAATGAACTGAGTCACCCAGGCGCCCCGAGCCCAGAATTCTTACCACAAGGCAGAACAAAATGACAATGTGTTGGGCTGATCTGTGTTCCCCCCGCCAATTCATGTTTAAGTCTCACCCCCAGCACCTCAGAACATAACTCCCTTTGCCGATAGGGCCTTTAAAGAGGTACTTAAGGTTAAATTGGGTCATTTAAGTGGGCACTAATGAAAACTGGACATGTCTTCGTACCAAGAGGAAATTTGGACACACAAACAGACATACCAGGGATGCGTTCCCACAGCCGAAAAGCCATCCGGGGACACAGCAAGAAGGCAGACATCTGCAGGCCAAGGAGAGAGGCCTTGTTCTTGGACTTCCAACCTCCAGAACTGTGAGAAAATAAATTTCTGTTTAAGCCGCCCAGTCTGTGGTATTTTCTTAAGTCAGCCCTAGCTGACTAATACAGACAAGATCATGGGAGTTATGAGAAAGTAGTTACGACACACAGAAGATATACCCAGAAGTTTTAACGTTTATTCAATAAGCCTTCCGTATGGGTAGAACAGAAATAATGGATGTCTGGCTCGTCAGAAGAGCGTGCTACTCTTGGTCTTGGGGTCAGTCTCCCATCAACAATCTCTACATCTTGGGTGTAGAGAGTACTTAAATAAATAAAACTTTAAAAACAGGAGAGGGGCTCCTGGCTGGCTCGGTCGGTAGAGCATGGAACTCTTGAACTCAGGGTTGTGAATTTAAGTCCCGTGTTCAGTGTAGAGATTACTTAAAACAAAAGAACAAATTAAACCCAAAGTAAGAAAAAAAAAAAATAAAGAACAGAGAAGGAACAATTAAATTTTTTCATGTTTATTTAGAGGGAGAGAGAGAGAGAGAGAGAGAGCACAAGCAGGGGAGGGGCAGAGAGAGAGGAGACACAGAATCCGAAGCAGCCTCCAGGCTCTGAGCTGTCAGCACAGAGCCTGACCCAGGGCTTAACCCATGAACCATGAGACCATGACCTGGGCCAAAGTCGGATGCTTAACCAACTGGGACACCCAGGCAGCCCAAGAAGGAACCATTCAATAAATAAGCAACAAAGAAAATGAACAAAGTCAAAAGCTGATTCTTTCAAAAGATTAATGAACTTAATAAACACTTTGCAAGCAAGACTAATCGAAAGAAAAAGGAAGGAAAGAAGAAAAGAAGGGAGGGAGAGAGAGAGAGAGGGAAAGGAAGGAAGGAAGGAAGAAAGCAAATAGTGTCAGAAAGTGAGACAAATAAAAATCTGCCAATTAAAAGAGCTTCAGGTTTGCTGAGCAAGAGTCATGAAATAACGATCCACAAATGGGGCGCCTGGGTGGCTCAGTCGGTTGAGCGTCTGACTTCTGCTCAGGTCATGATCTCAGGGTTCCTGAGCTCGGGCCCCGCATCGGGCTCTGTGCTAACAGCTCAGAGCGTGGAGACTGGAGCCTGCTTCAAATTCTCTCTCTCTCTGCCTCTCAAAAATAAAGAAAACTAATAAAAATATTTTTTTAAAGGACCCACAACGGCACATATTGTGAAATTTAATGAATGAATCAGAAGCGAAAGTGATGTGAGATTCTCTTGGAATACAGTCATCTAAGTGCAACCTAGATATACCAACAGTGAGTTCCGGATGCCTTTTCTGTTTCTTATTCATAGAATTAAAGTTTAGAGATAGATCATGTGAGCTATCCATCAGGATTTTATCATATCTTGAACTTCTCATATCAAGTTCTGCAGGAAATTTTTCAGGTATATCTAGAAGGTGAATAACATTGTAAAAAAATGTTTACTTATTTTAGAGAGACTGAGCATGCATTCCATCACGGGAGGGGCAGAGAGAGAAGGAGGCACAGAATCTAAAGTAGGTTCTAGGATATGAGCTGTCAGCACAGGGCCCCGCTGTCCTATTTCCATTTGTTTCTTCCCACTCCAACTCTCTTGTCCTCTCTCCCATTACATACATCTTCCAGTTAAAAAAAAAAAAAAAGAAAAAAAAAAATGAGCCCAATGCGGTGCTTGAACCCATGAACTGTGAGATCATGACCTGGGCTGAAGTCGGCCGCCTAACCGACTGAGCCACCCAGGCGCCCCAAGTAAAGTTGTTTTTAAAAGGTGATCAGACACAAGTTATATGGCAAACTTTTCAAATAAAAAAATAGATGTAATATATATTTAATGGTATGAAAAACCCTAGGTAACCTGTTTTTCAATGGCTAAGTCATTTAATCGTTTTTGTACTATTGTCAGATATTCTATGCGTATCTAAGTCTTACATTTTTTTTTGTATCGTATTTTCCAGAGTTATATTTCATGGCTTCCATAAATCTTTTCTGATTCCTTCTCTGAATAATATACCACTTCCAATTTTTTTTTTCATTAGAGTGTCTTTGAATGTTTTGGGACAGATTTTTAGAATATTTGTATCATCATCTTCAGCCTATACTAAACTTGGCCTCAAAATGGTATTTATCATTCTAGGAACTTTGCTCTTTCTGTACGACTCATTCTCTCGCATTTAAGTAAATTTTCCAAGAGAACCTGGATGGCTCAGTTAAGCATCCGACTCTTGATTTCGGCTCAGGTCATGGTCTCACAGTCCGTGAGTTTGAGGCCACGTTGGGCTCCGTGCTGACAGCATGGAGCCTGCGTGGGATTCTCTCTCTCTTTCTCCCCCCAAAATAAACTAATAAACTTAAATTAAACAAACAAACAAAAAAATAAACTTATTTCTGAGATGGACGCTGAGGTTGCAGGTTATTTTTGTTTTGTTCTCTTCCGGAAACGCCCTCATGTTTTGTTCTGTTTTTTTTTTTTCTTTTGTTTGTGTTTGTGACCTGATTCTACTTGAAGTGTCGACAGGCTGGATTCAGGAATTGGACGTCCTGTACCCAGTTGCTTCCACTAAGGGGTGCAAAGGGCACATTCATTAGTTTCTTGTTTCCGGAATGCAAAGGTTAATGACTTTGTAGAATTATGTTCACACGTTCATCCCTAAGAGACCAACCAACTTTAAAAAATTTCTTGAAAATAAAATATTAGGAAAAAGGAGAACGAAGTGACGGTTGATGGGGGGTGGCAGGGAGGGGAGGGTGGGTGATGGGCATTGAGGAGGGCACCTGTTGGAATGAGCACCGGGTGTTGTATGGAAACCAACTTGACAATAAACTTCATATTAAGAACAATTAAAAAAATAAAAATAAAATATTAGGGCACCTGGGGGGCTCAGTCAGTTAAGTTGCCAACTCTAGATTTCAGCTCAGGTCATGATCACATGGTTTATCAGATTGAGCCCTTGCATAGGCTCTGTGCTGGCAGTGTGGAGCCTGCTTAGGATTCTCCTCTCTCTCTCTCTGTCTCTCTTTCTCTCTCAGCCCTCCCTCCACTTGGGCTTGAATGCAAGTTCTTTCTTTCTCACTTTTCCATGGCAGACATCCTGATGCCTAACAGACACATGGAAAAATGTTCAACATCGTTCATCATCAGGGAAATACAAATCAAGACCACAATGAGATACCACCTCACACCTGTCAGAATAACTCAAATTAACAACTCAGGAAATAATAGATGTTGGCAAGGATGTGGAGAAAGAGGAACCCTTTTGCACTGTTGGTGGGAAGGCAAACTGGTGCAGCCACTCTGGAAAACAGTATGGAGGTTCCTCAGAAAATTAAAAAATAGAACTACTCTACGACCCAGCAATTGTACTACTAGGTATTTATCCAAAGGATACAAAGGTACTGATTCGAAGGGGCAAATGCACCCCAACGTTTATAGCAGCGCTATCAACAATAGCCAAATTTTGGAAAGGGCCTGGATGTCCACGGATTGATGAATGGATAAAGAAGATGTGGTTTATATATACAGTGGAATACTGCTTGGTGATGAAAAAGAATGAAATCGTGCCATTTGCAACAACGTGGATGCAACTAGAGTGTATTATGCTAAGTGAAATAAGTCAGTCAGAGAAAGACAAACACCATATGATTTCACTCATACGTGGAATTTAAGAAACACAACAGATGAACGTAGGGGAAGGGAAGGAAAAATAAGATAAAAAACACAGAGGAGGGCAAACCGGAAGAGACTGTTAAATACAGAGAACAAACTTAGTGTTACCGCTGGGGAGGCAGGTGGGGGATGGGGTAAACAGGTGACGGGCATTAAGAAGGGCCCTTGGGATGAGCCCTAGGTGTTGTATGTAAGTCGTGAATCACTAAATACTACTCGTGAAACCATTACTATGCTATATGTTAACTAACTTGAATTTAAGTTAAAAAAAGAAAAAATATTTTAAAAATAGATCCTTTTTAAGAATTAACCAACAAAGTTTTTTGTTTTCTGGGGGGTTTTTGGGTTTTTTTTTGCATCAACAAGTTTTTTTGTTTGGTTTTTTTTTTTTGCATTCCAGCATCTGGAATATCATCGGTGTTTGATAAATGGTGTTTAAGTAGATGAATAAAATAGCGATATAAAATAAACTGGTGAGATTTTAACGTGAGCAGCTTCATTTTGCATGAATCAATGATCAATGATCAATGATCAATGACGGCATCACTTTTGATCTGCCCGTAGCTCTCTGGGTAACTATGGAAGCCTTTCCCCTTAGCATTATATAAAGTTGGAGCGCAAAGAAAAGCCCTAAAGTTCCTTCTTACTTTTGTCAGCTCAACCCTGTTAAAAACGGAGTCATTTAGGACAATACATGTTAAATGTTTTATACTCTGAGAAGACAGATCTCTTATAATATCCCCAGTGAAGTTTCTTTTCCCCTTAACTCGAGCTTTAGGTGTCCACATAAAAAAATTCTAAATTATGTCAGTCTACTCATATTCGCCATTTCACTTCCACTGCCTGCTGACACTGTTCTGGGCTCCACCGATGTCCTTATGTTACTGGTGCGTGGGGGCAGCTCCTTGTTGAGCCAGCTCCCAAGGTCTCCACTTCATCCCCCCCCCCCCATTGTGGGTTTCCTGTCCTAGAAATCCTTGCTCCCTTGGTCATGGCTGGGTGGTCTTGGAAAAGACACAACCATCTAGTCTCCTTCCCTTTCTCTTCTTTATCAGTGAGGAACTTTGTTCATCAATGAATGTCTAAAGCTTCATTTTTTCTCTCTCCTGGCTCTTTTCTCTCAAAACGTATGTTGAAGGCTGTTTCATATTAGAAAAATACAAGACAACAACAACAAAAGTCTCCTCCCAGACTCTTTCTTCAAACTCCCCTTCTCTGTTCCCTTTCGAGGGCAAGCTTCTGAAAAGAGTAGGCTTCCTTTGATCTCTCCATTGGTCCCCTCAATTTCAGTGGTGAAGGAAGCCATTGGTGTTTGCTACCAATTTACTTACGTTGTTGCTTCTAAGATCACTAAGTCCTTCCCCCAAATAAAAACAGTGGAGGCGGGGGCACCTCAGTAGCTCAGTCAGTTAAGCCCCTGGCTTCGGCTGAGGTCATGATCTCGCGGTCCCTGAGTTCGAGCCCCGCGTCAGGCTCTGTGCTAACAGCTCAGAACCTGGAGCCTGCTTCAGATTCTGTGTCTCCCTCTCTCTCTCTCTCTGCCCCTCCCCTGCTCACATTCTATTTCTCAAAAATAAATAAACCAAAACAGAAGATTTTTTTTTTAAAAAGCAGTGGAGGCTTTTTGTCTTAAACTTACTTGATTTCCCTGGTGCATTTGGAGTTGTTGGTCATGTTCTTGTCAGAGGTATCCCTTACCTGGTTGGATTTGTGTGTGTGTGTGTGTGTGTGTGTGTGTGTGTATGTGTGCGTCTCCTCACTTAAATTCATCATCCAAGCTGTTATATTTTGTGCTCCAAATTTAGATGTTGTTGTTCCCCAGGGATCCCATTTTGACCCTATGTTCTTTTTGTTGACATAACTTGTGCTTCAATCAACATGTTTTCATTCATAAAGACCTATCTTTCAACAGATTTGCATTCATAAAGACCCCTCCCTGCTCTGGTTAGTTTATTTAATGTGGCTGTGGAGTATTCTTATAGAATTTGTTCTTTCTAAGCTGAGGGTTTCTAAATTCAGAGCTGGCTTATTACATGTTTAGCATTCTTCTTTGTCCAGTGAATATACTTGTTGGCTTAAATATTGTCTCAATAGACCAGTTCAAGGTCTGAAGCACACATGGGAGATATAATGCATTGACTACTTCCTGGACATTTTCTGACTAGCACTTCTGTATATTTCTATGACTGTAAATTAATTTAGAAGACATTCAAGGGTTTTCTATAGACCTACTAGAGCTAGGCCATCCATTGCCATGTGCTACACTCAAACTCTTCTTCATAGAGCATAAAGGCAGTCTTCCAACCCAGTCTGGCTGAGAGTACCTTTTAATACATTATAAAAGGCTGCCCTTTCTTAGGCTGGCACAGCACAGAGCAGGGCATATAGCTTGGTGGGCAGAGCATGAGTTGGATGGCATCTTCCATTGTTTCCTCACCGAAACACCTTTGTGCAGGTTCACAATGGTTCTATCCATAGCAAGGCTTCAACCTATGGCCTGACCACCATTCCTTCCCTTCCGGGTCCCTTTGATCTAGCTAAGCTGGGCTAACACTGCTCTCCTCTTCTTTTTTGCCTCTATACCTACGTTCATTGTGTTGCTTTCCTTGGCATGACCTTGTCTCCATTGCCATCTAATGTGGCGTGAAGATTTAGCTTACTTCTTCCCAAGCTCTTACACCGATTCCTTAGATAAAGTTAGCTTTTCTTCTTCCCCAAAGGGATACATTTTGTCCTTATTATCATAAATCCTTTTTGGCAAGTGTCTTAACTCAGCTATGAAATCTGAAGCATCGTGAGAGCAGAGATGATGTCTTACTCCTTTTTGTATCTTCTGTGAACCTGGGGAACACAATAGAGATTTGTTGAATGAATGTCTCAAACTGAATCACAAGAAATGAGTTTATATTTGTAAAATGCTTAGCGTCGTGCCTTTCACAGAGTGAAATAAAGGGGCTATACAGGTGTTTGTTAAATAAAATGAAAGGTTGATAGGACACAAGTTTGGATTTGAGAGGACTATTGTTATTATAATTAATGATTGTGTCCATAATTTATTAATAGACCCAGAGTATTTTCTTTTTTATCACTAGCCTTTTAGTAATGTGGAACCATGGTTAGAAACATTGCTTTCTTTTTATATTCTATTTCTTTTTCTAATTACATATCATTTCTCTTGCAGTGATGGTTAAATCTCATTACATGTAATGATTTATCCATTTTCTTCTATAAGAGTTTTATCAGCACTCCTTGTGTTATAATCTCATTATTTCACAAAATTATACCCTATTTGTTAAGAATAGTAACTGTTACCATGATTTCAACTTCTTCAATGCTCTTTTTAATCTCAACGTCATAGTCTTTTTTGTGAAAAGATTAAACATTTTTTTCTCTTCAGTTGGTCTAATTCTGTTCAACGTTGCTTATATTATTTAGTGTCTTTCACTATACGTTGCTACGACCAAACCATTGGCTTCATTTTTATGATTCTACTTCTTTGAATAAGATGGAAAGCACTGAAGACATCTAAATTACCATATTCTCCCTTTCTTCCAATATGTAATAGGCCTGCAATGAAATAGTGCATCTTCATTCCTTAATTTCTATTGAATATATTTCTATATGGGATTGATTTTTTTCCTTATTGATTGAAATATAGTTTAAGAAAGTTATAAAGTGTTCAACGGAGTCTCCTGAGTGCACGCATAAACAGAACATTACAGATCTTCACCATATATGGCCTGCCAAGTGAATTTGACCTAAAACCAGCAAACAAATAAACAAAAACCTGAGTAAACAAATGGTACGAAGCGAGTATAATCTGCTGTTTGTTTGTATACACAGCGGTGTCATTTGAGACCCTTTTACAATCTTGGATTAATCTTGGATTAATGACAAAAAATGTTCCAAAGCCAAGGGATAAACTGTCTCCGAATAGCTCCTTCTTTCTCCCAGATGTAGCTTTTATTCCTTTTGATTTTTAATATAGAAATGCCCAAATATATGTGTATATTACATGACGAATAATACTATGATCCCAGTATAGGTACCAGCAGTATCAGTAATAACCAGTCTTATGTCATTTCTTAACCTCACTCTGCCACTCATTATGGTAATATTTTCTGATGTTTAAAAATTTTCAATTGAGTAATAACAATAAACTGATTTAAAAAAAAAAATCCTGAGTTCTGGGGCGTCTAAATGGTTCAGGCATACAGCGTCCTGATCTCAAGGTTTGTGAAATTGAGCCCCGGTGTGGGGTTCTGTGCTGACAGTGCGGCTTGGGATTCTTTCCTCTCTTTCTGCCCTCTCCCCACTCGCACTCTCTCCGTCTCTCGCAAAATAAATGAATAAACTTAAAAAAAAAAGAAAAAAAACTGAGTCCTTAAGTGCCATGTCTGCAGCTTTGGCATATTATTGATCTCTGGTGGAAAACGATCAAAATGGCTTTCCTTTGACTGAAAAGCAGTTCCATTGATTATTCTTTTGGGAAGAGAAGTCATCAGCCACCTGCTAATGTCTCTGTGCTCAAGAAAATGGGTAGAATAGTTGTCTGGAGCCATGTTCTGGTGGCTGTCTAACACAGTATCTAAGTGGCCAGATTCAGGGTAGCTTTCTACATTAAATCATGGCTCCACCAAGATTTAGCTGTGAGACATGAAAAAGTTACTTATCTTTTCTGCATCTCAGTCTCCTTATCTGATGCTAATAATACTTACCTCATGGGACTGCTATGAAGATTAATTAATATATATGAACAATTAAGAAGAGTTTCTGGAACATGCTTGAGTCATACATATATTCATTATTCTTTTTTTTTTTTTTTTTTAATTACAAACCTCTTTTCAGTTTCAAAGAGTTGTGCATCTTTAAGATATTTGGGGGTCTTTGGGGATAAGAATGAAAAACTTTTAAACACTTGAAAAGTATGGATAAATGTACGATGTCTTAACTATGAACAAACATACGTTGTCTCCTTTGCTCCTAAAAATGGGGTGGGGCGCCTATCTGGGTGGATCAGTTCATTGAGCAGCCGACTCAGGCCGAGGTCATGATCTCATGGTTTGTGAGTTCCATTCTTGCGTAAGGTTCTCTGCTCTCGACACAGAGTCCACTTTGGATCCTATGTCCCTCTCTTTTGCCCCTCCCCCCCCTTGCATTCTCTCTCTTTTTCTCTCTCAAAATTAAATAAAACATTTAAAACATTTAAATAAAACATTTAAACAGATGAAAAACATTTCAGCATTAAAGTAAAAGTGTTTTAACTCAGGGGCGCTTGGGTGGGTCAGTCGGTTAAGCACCTGACTCTTGATTTTGGCTCAGGTCATTATCTCAGGGTTCATGAGTATGAGCCCCACATCTCACTCCACGCTGACAGTGCAGTGCCTGCTTTGGATCCTCTGTCTCTTTCTCTCTCTGCCCTTTCCTGCTCTTTCTCTCTCTCTCCCTCTCTCAAAAATAAATAAGCATTGTAAAAAAAGTGTTTGTTTTAGTTAAATATTTCAGATTGTACAGATCTGAGGGAAAAGTCTAGTCAGGACCGATAATGTTAAGAATATAAAACTTCAAGAATATGGTAGAACAAACGTGTTCATTGAAGTTTTGTGGGATTCCTCTAAAATCCAAGGAAGCACCGTAAGAATACAAAGAAACAGAAAACATTAAAATGTAGTTAGAATAAAGGTCCTCATACCTTAACTTCTATTCCTAGCAGTTCCTCAGTATGATCATTGCATTTTAAAGGTGTTGAAAATAATAATAATAAAAGGTGATTCCCTGGATAATTTGAAGAATCTTAAGAAGAAGAAGGAGAAGAAGGAGAAGGAGAAGAAGGAGAAGGAGGAGAAGAAGAAGGAGAAGAAGGAGAAGGAGAAGAAGGAGAAGGAGGAGAAGAAGAAGGAGAAGAAGGAGAAGAAGAAGAAGAAGAAGGAGAAGAAGAAGAAGAAGAAGAAGAAGAAGAAGGAGGAGAAGAAGGAGGAGAAGAAGAAGGCAGAAGGAAAAAAAAAAGAAAGGGGAAAAAAAGCAAGGCAAAGAATAAGTGATTAAAATATTTTTGGAAGGAGAGGGTCCACAGAGCAGGCTGGCGTGCAGAAGAATGGTACTTGGAGCTGTAGAAACCTGAACATACTGGCCCAAGAGTCAGCCAATCAGGAGGCTGAGAAGCACATTTCCATAATGATGATTGGCTGGTGGGCTGGAGGCTCGCTGAGCCGAGAGGATGGGTGGAGAGGATACTGCAGGAAATAGCACGATCACTTTCTGGCTTTCTGTCGTGCATTGCCTAGTCTCCACAAGTTTGTAGTGATTCATCCTTTAGGAAAGCTTGTTTTGAAAACAAAAGAGGCACAGTTGTTCACAACAAAAGTAATACTCCTCAGCCAAAGGAGCGGAATATAATGGTACTCTTTTATTTATTTACTTTTTAAAATGAACTTTGGTCCCCTGATTTTTTTTTTTTCTTCTAACCAAGATATTGAGACTTTTTTAGCAGATGCGTAAGGGTTTGATTTAAATTAAAATTCGACAGCGTCATTGCTTGATTCATCTGGCAGCTCTCTGAAATCTGCACAAATGGAATGTAGTTTGTAAAGTGCCGAGAAATTCTGAAATTCTAGCGCCAAAAGTACATGAAATACTTTCACGATTAAGGGGATTCTGTTACTGTTTCCAAGAAGAGGCTGTATTGGGAATGTTTTTTTCTTGCAGTCATATATGTGTGAGAGCTAGAGATATACTTGCCCGTGAATTTTGTATTACTCTTACACAATTTGACACGCATGTTAAAAACCCACTGTCATTAAGGTTCTAGAGATTTTTGTAAATCGCAAGAGGGGGAGCTGAGAAAGCAAAGCAAGGAAGAAAGATGGATTGGAACATAATGGCTGTATGGGCTCCCTTTGGGCCCTTTCCTTCTTGGTGGCATCGTCTTTGGTCGGAATTGTTTTAGATTCAAAGAGAGCTGTGACAACATTTCACCTACAAGTTTTCACGTTGCCTTTAACGATCATTCTTTCCACAGACCATCTTTCTGGAAATGAGAGTAATTCTATAATGCAGATTAAGCAGAAGTATTTTTTCAGTCTCTCCCAGTGACCATTCCTTGGCTAGCTAACAGACCAGCCATTCAGAAGCAATTTTCTTCAGGCTGAAATTATGTGCTGACCGTAGCAGAACACTTCCCATAATAACCCTTCCCCCACCCAACGCTAAATACAATCTGTCTCCTACTCACTGTAATAACGTGCAAATGACTGTAATTTTGCAGACAAGAAACAGCCCAAAGTGAAACGTGTCTAAACAGAGGTCGATTTGAAAAATCAGGGCTATTACCTAAATCTGTAAAATACATATTGTAATAAAACCAGCAACAGCAATCTCCAATAAGTAGTTTTAAAAAACTGTAGCTTGTGTTTTGATCTTCTTTATGTACCCAGTCTCCACTGGCATAAAAGAAAAATCCTTTTCCAGAAATGGTTTCATTACATGCGATGTAAATTGCCTTACTTTGTTAACTGATCCGCAGACCTTGCTTGGGCACCCGTTCAGATATAGTAGCGGGCACGACGCTGCAAGGGCCTGCTCCAAGCAGAGGTTCCATTTCAGACACTTAACACTGACCTACATTGCGGTTCTCTCAATGTGAGCCGTATACAAATGTTTTCCTTTAGAAGAATGCACTGTTTTGCGATATTTGCTAGTTTCTCTAGCACTGCAGGGCCTGAAAGGGATGCGATCTGCTGTGTTTTCTTTTTTTCCTGCAAGTTTGAGGATTGGGAGAAGAGACGGGGAAAGACACACACATAGAGGGGGAAGCATCTTCTTTAGCTCTGTGTTTCTTTGCTAGTAAACTCCATCGTAGTCTTACATCAGATCATGGGAATTGTGCTTTATATCGTTTCAATTTGTTGAAACAAAACTGGGGTATGAAAATGTGTGAAGATAGCCATTAATCTCCTTCCCCTCAATGGAGGGTCCCTTTTGTTAGACTCTCAGGAGATTAAATGGAAGGTGAATGGTGCATAGAAATGACCTGAGACGTTAGCACAGCTGTGTTACACAGTGTGTGTAAATGTCCGTAGTCACAAAACGTGTTATCTGAATATCCCCAAGTCTTCCCGGGAAGGGTGAATACCATCAGTGTGTTTCCTTTATGGATCCCACCCTACCTCCCCCTGCCTTCTGCCCCCCCAGCGAAGGGCCTGAAATATTTCTGTGTACAGGTCCTCTCTTTCCACTGGACACCTGCTTCTTGTCACTTTATTTTGGTCCGGCGATATTTCAGGACATTGCAAACATGCCAAATGTTTAACCAAGAACACTGCTCATCTCTTTTTGGTGATAGTTGTCTAGGGAGGGATAGCGTTAAAAATGCTTCCCGCAAACTCAAAGTGGAGTTAGTCAGCAGGTGTGAAAAGGCAGAGAAACAGTTTTCTCTAGAAGACCTTGTGCAAGTGGGAAGCTAGAATGTTACCAGTAGGTAAAAAGAGTGAAGACCTTCTAGTGTTTGTGTGGGCGTGTAAATCACCAACTCTACATTTTCATTCCCTGGAAACCAGGGCAGGTCACCTGCCCACTACCTTGGGGCCGGTCTGTTCATAAACAACCCCACACAGATAAGAATCTTTCTCCACAATCTTCTTGGGCAGCCACAAAGTTTCTCATTATGTCTAAATTGAGTTCCTTTTCCCATACACCAAGCCCATTTCCAGGTCGGTTTTATTCCTTATAACTTTGCTTTCCGCTTTTCCCACTTGGTCCTGAGCGAGGACGTGTCCATGTTGACAGAGATTTTTTGGAAAAGCTAGGACCAGGTATACACTCCCATCCGAATAAAAGCTGGAGAATTTTTTTCTGATCCCTCATATACCATAATTCAGAGGAAATTGGAACCGGAGACACATCTACTGTTGTGTTTTTCTGTGTTAACTGCTCGAAGGCCCTGGCCTTCTCAGCATTGAGCTATTTGGCTCGTAAATAGTGGGGAAAGTCCTAGGCCGCAAGCTTCTGCACCTTGTGATTGGTGCAGAATATCCTGGGGGGCAGGGCTCTTGGTGATGGTGATTGGAGAACACTCTTTAACTGCCCCCTTTACCCACTGTTCCTCAAGCGGCTTCCACCCCTCCATTCCTTCTAGACTCCAATTCCAGCTGGCTCCTCCCCACTACCACATCTCTGGGGAGACAGGCACTAAAATGACAAAGTGCTCGTGTCATGCAATAGTCTGCCAGCGTCACCAAGGATGTGCATGTGGATATTAATATGGAGACTGGCGTGGTCCTGTTATCTTGATAAGAGACAGAGCTAAAACTTTCTTCTCGAAAATCTGAGAGCGTCCCGATTTTTGTGAGGGGAGCAGCCCTGACTTTCTAAAGCTGCTAGTTAATTATCTTCGTTTCACTCATCAATTAGCTGATAGCCCTCTGATGTCTCTTGATTGCCCCCTTTGTCAAACAAAACAAAACAAACACACGCAAAGCCAGCATAACAACTCTGGCTTATTCAAATCTTCGAGAAGAATGGGGAGGGCAGGAGATGGGGGGTGGGGTGCAAATGGAGTGTGGAGATGTTGGGACGGCAGGAAAATGGTTTGAGTTAAATTCGTGAAGGAGTTTGGCATAAGCCCCTACCTTTGACCAGTAGGGTTTACTGAACAAAAAAAGTTTAAGATTTAAGGTTAGGTGGTAATGTTAGGGTTAGATCAGATTAATTTGAGTATTAGGAAGCCTGAGCTTTGGTTTTAGTTATCCTTGAATCCATGCCCCTGACTCAGGGATTTGCTTTTTACCAAGGCGGTGTTAGAGGGCTGCTTCTACCCTTTCCAGCTTCACAAATTCAGGTCTTATTTTCTGTGCTTTTTGAAGTCCCAGTTGTAAGAGCTAGCTGTTGATTTTTCTAAGCTGATATAACATTGGGGGGGGGGGGGTAGCCATGGTCTTCCAATGGCTGAAATGGAGTACATACCCCAGGGACACTGGAAGTGCCCAGGAATGATCTGGACGTTTGAGGAACCACTCTTCCAAAAGAAGAAAAGTTAAAAAAAAAAAAAAAATCACCATATGGTGCTATTCCTATCAATTGAACATTAAAAAAAATTGTAAATCTGTGTATTCAAAAATAGAAACAAACATCAGAGCTAAAATGGAGGGTGAGTGGATATCAGGTGGCTAATTTGCCCCATTTTATTTGTTAATGTATCGCGTTGATTTGAATACAGATCGCTTTAGGGAGATCTCAGGACTAGTCTAGATTGCATTCCTCTAGTTTATATACCTCAGCAAAGTGCTGTTTATTACTATTTGCAGCGTCAAGTTGAGTTCATCGTGGGTAGTGAAACAACACATTGCCATTTTTAAAAAGAACTAAATATATTGGAAGCTCAAACATGAGTCAATAGACATTACTTAAAACAGGTGACATAAATATTTTTATTGACCCGCAAAGTCATCACTGAGTGTTTACATCATAAGCTGTCTTTTGCTACCAGTAATCCACTTTCTATGTCCACTTGACTCTGAAGACACATCCTCAAATTGTAATTGTCATGTGGAAATTACAGTAGTGTTGGATCTTTAATGCTTGGGATCATGATGCTTTCAGTGAAATTCAGAGTACATCTTTGACTTTAAGGTTTCCACCTTGTAGCTCCTAAAAGTAATGGCAAATAACAGTGAAAAATTAAAAAATAAAAGTGCTTTAAAGGCTTAATATATATATATACATTAATTTAAGTATATTAGCTGTTACAGTACAATACTGCACTTGTTATTTTATATAACCTCTCTTATCCTGTGACCTCAGAGTCCCATTAACTTGGTTGTTGGCATTCGTCCTATAATAGATTGTAAAATATTTCTCTATTCTTGGTGGATTGAGCTGGCTAGCGGTCAGACGACTTTGACACATCCCCCCCCCCCCCAACTCCTTTCCCCAAGATAGGGTTAAAGATCTGGGGGAAGGGGAACTCTGACAATCTTTCCGTTTAAAAATGCATACTGGGACTGTTTAACGGGTTAATCTTTCTAGTATATTTATCTCCCACAAATCGATTTGGTAAAAAACGAGGCTGGCCCGAGGTGTTAATATGGTTGGCTGGGACCTTATTTTATTTTTTAATTTTTTTGGAGCCGCCTAGAACCAGGTGGAAAAGATTTGTTACAAATTCCAGGGAAGAAGTGTTCACGTAGTGGCGGTTAAATGGTTGCCAGCGTTCACACTTAAGTGCTTGTACAACAGAAGACTGGAAACAAAAGGGTTACTTGTTTCCCCACCGCCGCCTTTACCCCCAGATCGATTTTTCTTATTTAATCAGCGAGCAAAAAGAGAGACACGGGGAAAAAAAAAAAAAAATTGGAAGAAGGGCAAAGTGGTGGGGGAGGGTTGAAAGCCAGAAGCTGCAATACAGAAAATCATTCTTGGGAGTTCGCGCTGCTGAGTCCTTGCAACAAGGAAGGGAAGCCAGCAAAACGCTCGCAGTCATTTCCACACAGCCAGCCTCCCTCTTCTCCTCGCTACGCGCTAGTGGCTCATTTGGCTTCCCTCTGCCACCGAGCGATCACATACATTATTTCCCCCAAGATAACACAATCAAACTTGTATTTACCGACATCCTTTCCTCGCAGCCTGTTTGAGATTTGTTTTAATAAATAAGTGTTTTATGTGAATGATGTAGTAATTGAAACGGGCGCACCATTTTTTTTTTCTTCTTACTGCAGGAGGTTCCCCATCCCCAATCTGGTTGGAAAATAAAACGCTTTGTCTCCACAACCACCCCCCACCGCACCCCCACCCGCTCTCAGTGTGTGTTTTATACGTGTGTATATCTCAACCCCCTACAGTAGCCAAGAGAAAGCAGCTAGCCAATGAGAGAGCCCAGTTTCATAAAAGCTGCTCTCTGATTGGCCCGATGCGAAAGGGCAATGGGAACAAAGAAAAGTCCCTTTCAGGTATAGAGGCTGAGAGCTCCTTTTGCTCCACTCCCCCTGTGTGTGTGTTGTGTTTCAGTCCTGATTTCAGTGTTGCAGAACAAGCTTGTTGTGTGTGTGCACCAGGGGGATTTTTGTTTTCTTTTTTTTTTATGTTAATTTTTGCTTTTACAAAAAATACACAGGACGGTCTGTGACATTTGATGGTCCATCTTCTTTAATAATAAATTTGTTGAAGAGATTATAATTTCCAAAATAAAGCGGCTGCAACCAAACACATTCAATGCAGTTAGAAGGAAAAGGTCAACTCGATCCAATACAGACCGTAAGTACGGTTGCGTGGGGAATGTGCGAGTTTTATGCATTGAAATGAGGAACTAGTTACAGGGTTTGGCTTTTGCATTGAGAACAACAACCCAAGAAGGGTGAATTTTATTCAGTGGAGGGTGAAGCATTTGTAACTTCTTCACACAAATTAAGCTTGACTGGGCACTCGGGGTAACTTAGAGTAAATTACCTTTTGGGCTGTAACCCAAGGAGAATAAAAGTGACACAGTTACATATCCTGATCTGCAGTGTCCATTCCCTAGCTCACCTCGCCCCCTCCCTCTCCTGTCCTAGCTGGGCAAGACCCTCTTCCAAACCGAGCCAGGAAAATGGGGGCAAGGGCAGAACAAGCCGATTTCTATCTCTTGCCACATCCTAGTTCCCAATAATTTAATATTAAACAAGGGAATAGTCACCCATTACATGTAATGGTTATAATTACCATTTTCCACCTCCTTAAAAAAGCAAGCAGCAAAAACACCATTAAGGGGAAAAAAAAGCGCCCCACCCAACCCAAACAAACCCACAAATAGAGTAACAATGGTGTGTTTATTACATGACCTGGCTCGCGAGCTAGCAAAATATTTTTCTTTGTTTAAGACGTGAGGGGGTCCCTAAAACCCAAGTAGCTTGGAGGTGCCCTCCCTCCTCTGCTAGGCGTCCCCATCCCTGGCCCCTCGGGAAAGCCGACAAATTGGAGATAAGTTGAGGAGAGGTTTATAAGGTGTTTCTTTAAAACATCTGCTTTGCTCTTGTGCTCATTACATTTCACTCCTTCGAACTTCCGAGAGCCTAGATCTGCGAGAAATGTTTCACATTCATAACTTGTAGCTGCGCCCACTGCAGGGGGGTGGGGGCGCGGGGAGGCGGCGGCGGGGGGTGGGGAGTGTGTGCAGGGGGAGGGGAGAGACCTTCAGCTTTTTTTTAAAGACCAGATCAGTATTTTCTTGATACGCTTGTCACCATTTTTGTTCTCACGACAACCAATTGAGCCCTTGATCCTCACGTGATGTGAAAGGCTTGCACTGTAACAAAATCGCTCCTTTTAGATGGTTGGTTGTTGCTAACTCGCCCATCCCCCTCTCCCAGCCCCGACATTTCCAGCAAAGCGACTCTCCACTTCCAATCCATCAACAATTCATTACTGCTTTTAGCTTCCAAACGCCAGCTAATTAAAAATACTAAGCCAAGCTCCGGGGCCATCTGACTAAACACAGGAGGGGGGTGGGTGAGAGAGGAGGAGGAGAGAAAAATAAATAAAAGGGAGACGCACCGTTTGCAGCGACTATCAATGGGAAAAACTGTCCGGAAAAAGGTCGCCTAAAAAAAATTTTTTTTTTGACTCTAATTATCGAATTACCACATGAGTGATTGGCTTGAGCGACGGCGGATTCCCCCCCCCCCCCCCGGAGACTATACTAGGAACTGGGTTCCTTTTTCTTAAAACAACATAAAACAGGAAAACATCACATCCTTTGGGTTTCGAAGACTGAACCAATTTTAAACGCCGTTATTTTCCTCACCCCACCGCCCCCCGCCCCGAGCGAATGCTGTTCTAACTGGTTTATCAGCTCATTGAATCATCTGCTCCCCTCCCCCTCCACACCTTTCTTTTTCTCCTTCGGCTGGGGTTCTCATCCTACCCTTTCTTCCTCCTCCTGCCCCTCCCCCCTCCTCCCTCTTCGCCCCCTCCTCCCCTCCCCCTCTTCTTCCCCCTCCTTTCCTCTTAAGTTAGTTCAAGAAATCAAATCTGTCAGGACGGGCGGAAAAATGCCACTTCCCGACTAACAGGCGGAATCCAGCCCAGATTTTCAGTCGTTTCTTCTTATTCTTTCTTCCCTTTCACTAATTTATCCCGATGTTAGCACATTCTGTCTTGTTACTAGCGGACGCCTGTAGGTTTGCTACATGGGATCATTACTTACTGATCACGGTGACTCTGAAGTCTGGAACTGAAGGCGGAATGAGAAGTTGGGAAAACTTTTTTCTCTAAGCTCTCTCTTTTTTTTATATATATCTATAAAAAACTATTCTCGATGCTTGTTAAGAGGAAAAAAAACCTTTGGTGCTTCTGTTGTGAATGTGAAACATTATCTTCCAGCTGTACAGTGACACATTTTTTTAAGGAGAAAAGGACTCCTGATCCGTTTGCCAAAAGGGGGGTGGGGAGGTGGAATAATGTTATCGAGTGATTATTCTGGCTGAGATGTGTTATTTGGTTTCTTCCTTCTTGATCATTTGGTGTTTAAGTAAAATGAGGCACAGGCTTGTTTGCCGAGTGGAGTGGGAAAGGCATTTTGATTTGCTGGCCTAATTAAAAAATGATAAAGGATTAAAGGTAAGCAATGTCTGTGTGTGTGTGTGTGTATGTATATTTATTTATTTTTCTTGACAATCAACTGTTAAAAGGGGCTGATCCCTTTAAAAACCGTTTTAACTGATCTTTGTCAAACACACACTCATTTGCGGTCATTGAGGCCACCTTGGCGCAGACTACTTAAAGTGCATGTCTTAATCAGTTTCCCTGTACAGTCAGTGGCACCATATTTAACAGATTGAGCAAGTCTGTGACCTAGGAATACGGTAGAATTGTTTACATGTAATTTTTTTTCCCTCAAAAGGCAGGTATTCAGCCTTTTTTTTTTTTTAAACACTGTCTTTTTATAGAGAAATGCTCTTAAAGACGTGTGTGTGTATTTCAAAAATAAAATTGTATAAACTGTTGGGGAAGAGACGGTATGTGTTTGCTGGGGGGGGGGGAGGTAGTTATTGGTTGTTTTTCCTGTTCCTTACTGGGAACAAAAAACTGATTGCCCGGACAATTTGTAAAAAGAAGTCATAAAATTAGAAATAAGGAAAATTTAGAAACATAATTCTGAAACTAGCCTCAAGAGGACTTCCAGGGTCTGGTCTTTGAAATTGCAAGATCTAGGACGCGTTTAGGGATGTTTAAAGCTGTGTTCCTCCCTCTTGTCTGAGTGTTTAGGCTGTGTTTCTGGGGTTGAGATATCACATGTATGAAAAAAAAAATCCTAAACTCTTTTTTTTTTTTTTTTTAAAAACCTTTCTGGACTTGACTCAGATCTTTAAGATATTTTAATGCCTTAAAAAGAGTGATTATCCTTGTGCTGTTGATAAAGGGATTTTTTTTTTTAAAGCTACTGTAAGATGCTTACTATCACGGGTAAGTTTTTTGGGCTTGGTTATTTTCTTTTAAACCTGGTACTGGACTGTGGAGACAATATAGGAGCCACCTTCCTCTCCAATTTTCCCTGTACCCCTTACTGACTCCCCAGTATTAATCGTTTTTTATTCTGGTAACACCCAGACAAGAAATATCCGACTTTTCCCCCCTTCACAGGAAAAGGTGGACCGGGACTAAAGGGTGTAAAATCCCTGGACACATTCCTGGGGCAGGAAAAAGAAGAGGAAGATTAGAAGATTTTTTTTTTTTTTTTTTTTTTTTTAAGAGAAAGCCCAGCGGAGCTAAACGGATGTCCCCTCATCTCCAAAGGAAAGTTCATCGGATTTTTATACTAGAGAGCTCATCTTCAGGATGTCAGTGAACATTTCTACTGCAGGAAAAGGTGTGGATCCAAATACGGTTGATGCTTATGACAGTGGTGATGATTGGGAAATCGGGGTTGGAAATTTAATAATCGATTTGGACGCTGATTTGGAGAAGGACAGACAGAAATTTGAGATGAATAATTCCACCAACACGCCTAGCAGCAGCAACTCGAAGGATTGCGGAGGTCTGGCCTCCAGCGGGGCCGGTGCTACCGCAGCCTTAGCTGATGGCCTAAAATTTGCTTCTGTTCAGCCTTCTGCTCCCCAGGGGAATTCACACAAAGAGACCAGCAAATCAAAAGTGAAAAGGAGTAAAACTTCTAAGGATGCTAATAAATCTCTGCCTTCTGCTGCCTTGTATGGGATTCCCGAGATCAGCAGCACTGGCAAGAGGCAGGAAGTCCAAGGGCGCCCTGGAGAGGCAACTGGCATGAATTCAGCGCTGGGTCAAAGTGTGAGCAGCGGCGGCGTCAGCAACCCAAACGGCAATAGTACCGGCACCGGCACCTCCGCGGCCACCGCGGGGGCGGCCTCCTGTGGGAAAAGCAAAGAGGAGAAGGCAGGTAAAAGCCAGAGCAGCCGAGGTGCCAAGCGGGATAAGGATGCGGGGAAATCCAGGAAGGACAAGCACGACCTGCTTCAGGGCCACCAGAATGGCAGTGGCGGCCAGGCCCCTTCCGGGGGGCACCTCTATGGCTTTGGGGCCAAGAGCAATGGAGGTGGCGCGAGCCCCTTCCACTGCGGGGGCGCTGGGAGTGGCAGCGGCGCGGCTGCAGGGGAAGTTAGCAAAAGTGCCCCGGATTCAGGGCTCATGGGAAACTCTATGTTGTTAAAGAAGGAAGAGGAGGAGGAGGAGAGCCACAGGCGAATCAAGAAACTGAAAACCGAGAAGGTAGGATAAAGTCGCCTTCCTCGACTTCCCACTTTCCTCTTTGTGTGCATTTGTGTGGGGGTGTGTGTGTGTGTGTTTGGGGGGGGGGGTGGGTGTCCTCTGTGTGCCTTAACACATCCTATTCGTGCTTTCTGGTTCTTTGTGAGATTTCTGTCCTCTGCATCCTTTCCACGAAAATTTGGAATGGGGGAGCTTCCTTGGGTGCACGGTTTTAGCTCTTGCTTCTGCTGCTGCTGCTGCTGCTTGTGGTGCTGAGTGTTCGGGTCCCCGGGTGGGAGGTCCTGGGTGTTCCTAAAGTGCCTTTTACCCTGCAGAAGGGCTTCTGGCCAGTCAGCCAGTTGTGGTGTGCTTTTAATAGAAAACCTGCTCATGTACCCACTTGACTCCTGTCCTGGTTTCTCGCCCAAGGAGAGCTGTCTTACGTGTGAATATACGCGCCCTAGTATTTCTGGTAGTGTGTCCTTAGGGGCAGGGTTCACGGTCCCTCCCTGGGGAGGTAGGTCGAGGATTCTCACTTACACTCCCCCCTCAACCTGTTTATTTTTATTATTTTTTTTTTCCATTACTTTCTCCAACATAGTTCTGTCAAAGGGCATCAGCCTTGCATGGGTTCCTCTCATTGGTCCTGGGTTAAACCCCAGCTCGGTGCCCCTGTGTTGTCGGTTGCTTCGCCGTGTAGAATGACTGGAATGTTTTTGGTGGCTTTTAGGACTGTACCCTGGTGCCCTGGCCCAGTTCTTAGCTGGAGATATGAGTGTTCTCCTTTGGATTTCTGGCTTGCCTAGGGAGTAGTGGGGAGGCTGGTGAAGACAAGTGAAAAAAAAAAAGGCTTGGCGGATTGGTGCTCCTGAAATGTGATAACGGCCAGAGGAGACGAGAATTTGGGGTCGCATTTGACCAGTCTGGTTAGACACTGCCTTTGGAAAACTTGCCCCCAGGGCTGTGCCATTCGGTGCTGGGGGCCTGTGACTTACTGGTCTGGTGACGGTGGTGCGTTGGACTGAAAGTGCTCTGTCCACCCTGCAGGTTGGGAGAGAGCTGGGGGTGTGAGTAACGTTTCTGTAAAATCGGTCTTTAATCCTGCCGGTAGTGCTTTGCAGAAGCAAAAATTCATATCCTGTGATTTATGGCGTGGCTGTTTGGAAATGTGCTTCTTAAATACTTTGGTGTATTTGCTATGTCTAACTTGATCCGAACTGTGAGATGTCTTTGGGTGATTCTTTCCGTGTACAGTTATTCGCTGCTCTGTCCTCAAACCTTTCAATTTTTGTTTTTGTGTGTTGAAGACTTTAACGATGGGAGCACAGGAAGAAAGTTCTGATTTTATGATTTGAGCAGTTGTTGAAGGTCCATCAAAGTGTAGATAATGCCAGCATCCCCAAAAGCCTGCGAGCGCTTCTTTGATTCCAGTGCCTTTGGGCAGACAGCATTTTACAGTGATGACTTGAAATGCATTTTTAAAAATCCCAGGTTTCGATACTTCCATTTCACTGCGTAGTTGCACGTAATTTCTGCTAAAAGGCGTTCTGAAATCTTATTACTTAGTACAGTAGGGCATTTACTTTTGTTGCCAATAGTCTTCCAATTGCAGTTATAATCTGCTCTAACTATCTAGATGAATTGCCCTAATCCAGTGCTCACAATGGCTGTGGTTAAGGAGTCAGAACCATTTGATTGGATTCACTGCTGCCTGGAATGTGGGAGGTACTGCCCTTTTGCATTCCCCTTAGCCTTTTAATCTTCCAGCCAAATGTTCACATTCAACAATTTTGTTTAGCTGGCAGTCGGAACATTTCTGTATCTCAAAGGCTGCTGTCATGGCAACTGAGATTAGAGCACGGTGTCGGTTCTCCAGTTTTTGTGTTCTTTTCACTTTCCAGTCACAGAGGAAACTGGATGAAGAATGGAAGAATTAAATTATTCATATACGTGCAACTCATCTGGAGTCGGGAGCAGTATAAATGCGATAATGTGAATTACACAAATGAAGAGCAAACAAGTCGTGATGGGGCTGGGGGTGGAGGAGGGGAGAGAGCACAGCGCCTTTAGATTCACTCCACCGCCCGCCGCCAACTGGAGCCCCCGGTGTTGGCACAGGGACCCCTCAGGGATGGCTCCGAGGGGCTCGAATCCTGCAGTCTTGGCCATTCTCTGTCCAGCAGGGAGGTGTTGGCTCAGGGACACGGGTCCTTAGGTTTTCCTCCCTACCCCCCCCCCCCCCCAAAGAATGCTTGCCTCCTCAGCACCCAGAGATGGCACTCTCTCGGACAGATGTCCCCCAGGGAAGTCGCTCTGATCCCACCAACTCGTGGATGGGAAAATGAGACCTCAGTTTAGGGACAACTTCCTAATGATAGGAGGATCCTCCGTTTAGGAGGTGAAAGATTTAGTAGGACATGCTTTACCTGACCAAGTATTTCAGCACCGAGGCATCTTTGAGAAAGGTTTCTTTTGACATTTTGTAGAATGTTTTCATCTCAGCCTGGCTTGATTTTCGGGGTTCGTGAGGAGTAAGTGCCTCAAGAGTGAAAATGATTAATTTCCAGCAATCAGATGTGGCTCACGAGGGGCCAAGTGTGGAACACCAAAGGAGGGGTGTATGTGTGCGCGTTTCTCTTCTGTGTGTGTGTGTGGGGGGGGGGTTGTTTTTCCTGGTTGAAAGGTTTCACAGGAGATTCATAAGACTTGCTGTCACCGGTTAATTTTCACAGCATGCTTAAATGTCTATTTTTGGGCTGTTTATTCTGTTTCTACACTACACAAAGTCATGTAAAACATGATAAATTGGACCTTATGAAACCTAATTAAATCAATGAGTGTTCTGCTCCTTTATGTGGAAACCACAAGTATGTTGTAAAAGTCGCCACTCCCTTAATACGTGAGCAAAATCAAAACATGCCATAATTCTAAGATGTTTGAGCTATATTTCTAGAGCCCATTTTGTGGTTAAGCCACCAGTGACATGTCTGAATAAGTACATTTGACGGGTTGGCTTTGGGTTGTTAAAACCTGCTTCTCCACCTTACCCCCCCCCACCCCCCCTTCTTTGGAAGCATAATAGCCTGTATTAAGGCTCTTCTGCATGTATCCTCCTTAGCCGTCTTACAGTTTTGACTTATCAGACACTGGCATTCGGCCGGGGCTAAACAGGGTACATGGTTTTGTTTGATTGCTGGAAAATTCAAAACTACACAGAAGAATTCTTAAAAATACCCAATACCTCAATAGACATGAAAGGCACAGGAGATCTTACAGTTGTGTCTCAGGGTTCTGACGACTCAGTACATATTCAGAAAAGAGAATTACTTCTCTGATATCCTATTGCTTTCATTAAGATGGTCCTTAACAGCCTAAAAGGTGGTGTCGACAAATGGACCTGTCTGTAAGGGATATCATTCATTTTATTTTATTCTCTTGTAGAAGCCTTTTACACTTCACTAGGGAATTCTGGCACATTTTCTAAGTGAGCGTGAGCAGTTGAAGAACGTATTTTGATGAATGAGTTTTGGGGACAATATGCGTCCCCCCCTCTGCCCCCAAAGCTAGTGCCCCCTACAAATTCTGCTTAGAGAGTGCAGTTTATCTACTGTGAAATAAAAGGGCAGAAAGGTCACTTGCCGTAATTAAAGAACAAAGTCTATTGTTGTCGGACAGCAAACTGTTTGGAAAGCCACAGAAGGGGTTTAGCGGTTAAAAACGTTGGTAACTAAGGGTGGCTCCCAGTGTGGATCCCGCCCCTTACTTTTCTATAAGCTGCCTCTGAGGGTGACAGGGCTTTTTGAGGTGGGTGCAGAGGCCATCCTTTCCCCAAGCAAATACTCTGGGAGAACCCAAGGAACTTGGGGGCGTTTGTGTGGCCGAGGCAGATCACCGAGTCCTGAGCGTACGTGGTATTGGAAATGTACCGGGTGTGCCGGAGAGATGAAAAAAACTACGCACGACGGATCAAGATTGTGCTAAAGGAGATAAATAATGTTCAGCAACTTTTAATAACTTGGCAAATGGTCTGAACAAAAAAGGGGGGGGAGAGGGGTGGGGAGTCATTGTCCAAATGTCACCAGGTTAAGAATGCTCTTCAGGTGAAATTGCTTGGCTCCGAGATGGTTTTAATTAGAGTGTTATAAAGACTTATTTTTTCCTAAGCAGCATTTTATAGTTCGTAAATGAAATGTATGCCGAAAGTGCTAAGCAGAAATCTCCCTAACCACAGAGGTGTTCAATAACCAGATTCAAACAACACGGAAAGGACCATCTGTTCTTCGTTTTCAGCTTGAAAAACAAGGATTGAATGGCCGAGATTTGCTCCAATTTTGACTGTGTCTGTGTGTGAGTGCGTGTTTTTTTAATTTAAAAAAGTTCACCTGGTACTTCATAGAAACTTGCAATTGCAGTAATACGAGGAACGCTGTGAAAACACATGTTCCTACATTTATTTTAACCAGTTCCACTTTTATTTAAAAGATTTCCAGAAGCCCAGCCATTGAACACTTTATAATGGCTATTCAGTTCCTGCAGGCAGTCACAATGAGGGGTCAGCTCTTCAAAGATCTCGCTCTTTAGTCAGTACCTGAATTATTCTGTCAATTTTCCCCCTGGAGGCCAGAGGGGTAAAGGCTCTTTCCAGGCTAACTCTGGTCAGCGTTTATCGGTTAATCTAATTGTGTGTGATAGCACTTTCCACCGGTGTTTACTGGACTAGACCTCGCTCTCCTTTAGAGCTGTATCTAGGATTGTTGATAATGGGGAAAATATTCTTTCCACGATGATAACTTTTGAGTCCTTGACTTTTAGACACTAAGCTTGGTTCTGGGTTTAGTAAGAGCCCTGGGTGAAACATTATCCGGCCTTTGTTTGAGGTCTTTTATAGAAGCTAATGACTGGGCTTGTGCCTCCCTGAGATAAATGACATTATCTCTGAGTGGGCTGACAGGAAACAGACATGTTAATGGTGAGGCTGCAGGGAAGATCTGCTCGGGTTCTGACAAAAGAGTCAAGAAGGGACCCCTGGTTGTGGTCATTAACACATAATGCATTCTTGCTCCTCCTAAGAGGCCCTTGATAATTGGAAAGCTATTTTAGCCACAAGCACTTAAATCATAAATCTACTGCTCCTAGTTCCTTTGCATTTTTAAAAGTAGGAAAGTAGCCGTGTGTGTGTGTGTGTGTGTGTGTGTGTGTGTGTGCGCGCGCGCGCGCGTAACAAGTGTGTGATCCGGTTTATTTTTATTTTTTTAAAGCTGGGTGGTAATGACATCTGGTAGAGCCCTATGAACTGGCTATACCAGGTGGGATCTCTCTTTGTCTTTCATCGTGCCTCAGTCATCCCTCTGTTTTAATAGACCCAAAAGAGTGGGTTGAGAAGCTAACCAGAAATCGTTTCATTACATGAAGTTTGCCTCGTGGGAGAGGGATAAAAATCTATTTTTTGGAAGTTGGGGGACAAGATTTTGCTCAGTGATTTGAATGTGATGAAACCTGCCTTTTGAAGTGTGTGTTTAAAAAGTCATGGGTATAATTGAGTTTCATTGCAGTTTCAACTCCACTTCTTGAGCGGAGATAATTGCCATGTTGCACACACGCTAGAGGTGTAGAAGAGGTGGAAGGATCATGTTATTCTATTCTTTAATATTAAGCCCTGAAAGTTTTTCATAGTAATTACCGCGGCACAACATAGTTTTGATTGCCAGCACTCTGAACTTGCCAGTGATCTGAACATCAAGGGTTTTGCTTGAATACATAAACAGTTTATTCGTAAATTACTTGTGTAGCGTTCTTGTAGAACATGGAAGCCAGACTAAGGAGATATTGGGCAATCCCTAGCAATATCACAGTGGCTGTAAGCCTTTTTCGTTAGGATTGTTGGCCAATAAAGAGTATTCTCAATCTGTGCATTTCAGGTTATAGACAGGGAAAGGGGTCAGCTCTTCAAAGATCTCGCTCTTTAGTCAGTACCTGAATTATTCTGTCAATTTTCCCTCGGGAATGACTTAGGTCATCATTTAGAGGCTAATCTACAGATCAGCTTGGTGCCCTGTAACTCGCATTTCTTAGGTGTATGTATAATTATTGAACAGCAGAATTCAGCTGAGTAAATTGAAAGATCAAATTGGCTTTATTCGGGGATTCCTGAATTGGGCAGTATTTCATCTAGCAAAAAGAAAGGAGCTCCAAAGAGCTGTAGGAAAGGGAAGGTTTTGAAAGGTGGACAGGGGGCGGGAGAAGGAAGTTTATTAGCAGAGTGCCTTCCTAAGGGGGATGGAAGGGGTCTATTGGTTTTCTCACTAGCGCTAACCAGCTAATCCCATAAATGATGGGTTAAAGGCTACATTCCTGGGAGAAGCTGAATCTACGGTTAGATTACTGGTGAGTCTTGGTTTGCTGATGGGGGGCTTAGCACAAGTGACTCCATTCTGGACCTGTTGTTTCTTTTCCAACACTTTCCCCCTTTGATTAGACTTAGCTGAACTGTGAGAGACATGATCAAACTTTAAGGCGTTGGCACCACTGCCGGAGAACCCTCTGACATCTCCCAGTTCTTGTCGATCCTTTGGGTGGTTTTCTCGGGTCATGGCTTCAGGCTCACCAGTTTTTGCTTGGTTATTTTCTTCGGTCCTGTTCTGGCATTGCAGTCGTAGGGAGCTCATCTGCTTGGTGGTTGGCGGTTGCGAACATGCCTTTAAAGCTTCTGAGCGAAGACAGCTTGCCAGGGAGATCACTGTGATTATTGCCATCAGGATAGTTCCCAATGCCTGGAGTGCACTTTGAAGCCATGGTCCCCACCCACCACCCAAACCAATAAAAATCGAGTAAGTCAAAGAAAGACTCCACTGACGAAAGACTCCCTTTTGAAGGCAAGTGGCCTGCTCACTGATCTTAGGTGACTGAGTTTGAACTCTGCTGCGAGAAGTGTTCATTAAGGTACAACAGACACTATGGGCTGTAGCATGGGCACCTCCTTGTTTAGCTCAAGGATAAGCATGGGCTGCCCTGTTCTCAAGAATAACCTTGGCCGGAGGGTCTAAGATGTTTGGGGGACAGCTTTTGCATTAGCAGCGGATTCTGTAATACTTTCAGGAGTTAAGGATGGGTTCCTAATCATAGCCTCATATTTATTCCTAATCAGGGAAACTGAGACCTCCCAAAGGGAGCTGATTTTGAATCCTGAGAGCCCCTTGGTGCAGCCGCGGCAGCCAGTAAAGTGTAAAGGTTTGTAGACCACACAGGTGTCTTTATTCTGGTTACTCTTGCCTTGTATCCCTTTCTTTGTACCGAACCAGGCTGTAAGGTTCCCTGGGTTTGGGGGTGTTAACCAGAGATGTGGAAATGGACCGTCAGGGTTAGGGAGTCTGACAAAATAGAGGAGGGGCTGATTTGTTTGGGAGACACTGAGGCAGGAGCATAGTGGTAAGTCCAGCCGTTGTTTGGAGGTTGGATTATGAAAGGAGCGGCGTACCTCGATGTTGGCCGCTCAGTCGATTTGATTTTGAGGTCTCTGGCAGGGGTATGGAGTACAGGACCTGTCGGGGAGACTTCTTCAGCTCTGAGATGCATTGTGTATCTGAAGTTCGAGTCTCTGAAGTTTGGCTGCCAGCTGGGCAGTGAGGGGGACCTGGTCCATCCCTTCCAAAGATACTGAAGGGCAGTCTTTGTTCTTAGTGATCGCAGATCAGAAGGGTGCGAGAAAATTGCAAGCGTCAGCTGGAGTTGTAGCCAGATCATTTAAGAAACTACAAGCATTCAGGGCCTGGTCCGGTTATAGGTAAATAACGGAATCTCAAAGGCAATTAATAGAATTGAAATCTAACGTACAGATAAACGTGCAAACGTCTTTTCTCTGTACAGTTATCTCCATGTTATATACCAAAGATAATTACAGTAAAAGTAATTTGTTCGCTTTAAACTTGGTCTGATTATTTACATAAGTGTAGCAAAGGTGGTGATTGACCTGGATGCCTAGATGGCTCAGGCAGGTAAGTATCACTTGGTTTCCACTCAGGTCCTGATCTCATGGTTTCATGAGTTCGAGCCCCGAGAAGGGCTCTGTGATAGCAGTGCTGAGCCTGCTGGGGATTCTCTCTCTCCCTCTCTGCCCCTCCCCTCCCCTCTGTCTGTCTCAAATAAATAATAAAAAAAAAATAGTGATTGACCAAAAAAGCTCTTTTTAAGACGGCTTTGCTGTCACCTTGTAAGCAAGGTACTATGCCGGTTTTTCCAAGGGGCTTTATTCTAGCTCCATAAAGTCAACCTGTTTTTTTAAAAACACTCTGGTCCTGAGTCTAAGCACACGTCTCTCGAATACAAGATTCTAGTCAAAGTCTAGGCAATATAACACAGTTTCCAATTGTGTCCTGTTACAAACAGAAGGGATTCTCATTGAACTTAAGTAAATAACTGTTTTGCTATTGAAAGAATACCCAAGAGTTTCCAAATTCTGGAGGAATGGGGGAAAGTAAATGTTTCATCTTTGTTTATAAAGGCGTACCTCACCAAATTATTAAGCCATTAATAGCTTAAGGGAAAAAGTTCCCTCAAATCTGGAAAAATAACATTGAAGAATTAGCACTATCTCAACCAAGGTGTCGTAAAAATTATAATCATCCTCCTCCTTTCATTCAGCCCCATGCTATTAATTTTTGTTCTGCTTGAATCCGCTTTTTCCATTAGTTCTGGAAATTCTTAACCAGTTCATTTTTATGATCTTAAAGTTATCAGAAAGTTGTGTTTGCTAGAGTTCTTTCTGTGAAGCCCTTACGATGACATACCCTTTGCAGGAACACTTTTGCGGAAGCATTTGAATAAAACAATAACTGTCTGAAAGTGAAACGACTTAAAAAATGTCCATTGGTAGGGGCGTCTGGCTGGCTCAGTCGCTAGAGCATGGGACTCTTGATTTCTGGGTCATGAGTTCAAGCCTCCTGTTGGGTGTGGAGCCTACTTAAAATAAAAACTCAAAAAAAAAGTCAATTGTTAAAGATCTGATGAGAGTTCATTATAAGGGAATTGACAAGAAAACTTGGTTGTTTCTTTGACACAGATTTTAAAATGATACCTGGAATTATGATGACAATATTATAGCAGGACATATTGGACTTTAGGAATTTTATGCAGTTTCTGGAATACTACTCATATAAGTCTGTACAAATACAACGTAAAGAAGTCTTGGTATTGGGGAAGGGGAAGGGAAAAAAGAAGTCTTAAGTATTGTTTTTTATCTGACAGTGCTTCCTGTGTAATTTAACATATCAGATAAGCCTACTTAGTTTTGTTTTGTTAATGTGTATTTCTTTTTGAGAGAGAGAGACAGAGTGTGAGCGGGAGAGGGGCAGAGAGAGAGGGAGGCACAGAATCCCAAGCAGGCTCCAGGCTCTGAGCTGTCAGCACAGAGCCCGACGCGGGGCTCAAACTCACGAACTTCGAGATCATGACCTGAGTTGAAGTCGGACGCTTAACCAACTGAGCCACCCAGGTGCCCCTTGACTCAATTTTTAAAAATTTTTTTAAATGTTTCTTTACTTTTGAGAGAGAGAGAGAGAGAGAGAGAGAGAGAGACAGAGTGTGAGTGGTGGAGGGGTAGAGAGAGAGGGAGACATAGAAACTGAAGTAGGCTCCAGGCTCCCAGCTGTCAGCACACAGCCCAATGCAGGATTCAAACCCACAAACTGTTAGATCATGACCTGAGAGGAAGTCAGATGCTTAACCAACTGAGCCATCCAGGTGCCCCAGATAAACTTACTTAGTTTAACAGCTCCCTTTTTCTAAGAAGGGAAAACAAATCTTTTCAGATGTTCTAGGAACCCTCTGCAAAATGTCAGTTAGTTCTAAGCCAAAAAGACTTCATTTAGGATTTTTTTCAAAAATTTTTTTTAACGTTTATTTGTTTTTGAGGGGGAGGGAGAGAGAGAGAGAGAGCGAGCTGAGAAGGGGCAGAGAGAGAGGGAGACACAGAATCTGAAGCAGGCTCCAGGCTCTGAGCTGTCAGCACAGAGCCTGACGCGGGGCTCGAACCCACAAACTGTGAGATTATGACCTGAGCCCAAGTCTGACGCTTCACAGACTGAGCCACCCAGGCACCCCCATTTAGGATTTAATTTTGGGAAGTTTGTCAAAAATATCAAAGGTGTTAAAATACGTCGTCAAGTAAGGTCTTGGGTCGCTGAAAAAATGTGGTTAAACATCTGTTTAACCATAGTGGCAGTTAAGACGTCATAGGCAGAGGTGTCTCGGTGGCTCAGTCAGTAGAGCCTGTGACTCTTGATCTCAAGGTTATGAGTTCAAGCCCACGTTGAGCATAGAGCTTACTTAAAAAAATAAGCAAATAAAATAGAGACTTTTGGGGCAAATACAGAAAGTTAAATAGTTGTATGATGTCTTACAGAACAGACCAATAGCCTAAGAAAACTTAGCAGATGAAAAAATACTAAGGTTTCGTTCTGTGTTAAGTATACTGCTGACATTAAAGCTTATTTAAAAACCATTATAACAAATGTATTCAATCTTATTTAGCTTGATCATGCATAAATTTCACAGACTTTCTTTTTTGCATATTTTATTTTTAGTAATCTCTGCACCCAATGTGGGGCTTGAACCTACAACCCCGGAAATCAAGAGTACCATGCATGCTCTAATGACTGAGCCAAGCCCTGTGCCCCACAAACTTTCTTTGTTACATTCAGATTTTGTCATCTGTTTTTCCTATTTCCCCATCCTGAAATAAACACCCTCACTTGAGGACAGAATACTTTTATTTTCCTTTAACAAAATGCATCTCCATTCCTCATCTATTTCTTTTTTTTTTTTTTTTCAACATTTATTTATTTTTGGGACAGAGAGAGACAGAGCATGAACGGGGGAGGGGCAGAGAGAGAGGGAGACACAGAATCGGAAACAGGCTCCAGGCTCCGAGCCATCAGCCCAGAGCCCGACGCGGGGTTGGAACTCACGGACCGCGAGATCGTGACCTGGCTGAAGTCGGACGCTTAACCGACTGCGCCACCCAGGCGCCCCAATCTATTTCTTTTTTTACACATCCTTTCTTCGCAATACAGAGATGTTTCCCTTATTATTTCTAGTAGCTTCACTTACATAGATTAGAATTTTTAACCCTTAAAAACTTTCCATTCTCCTGAAAATGAAGAAGCAAACAATAGTGTACTCTTACACTAGCATTTCGTGGCTTGGCAAGTTCATAACTAGTCTTCCTAATTTGTAGAAATACACATTTTCTCATAGTAAATTCATTGTGGCACGAAACATGGTTACTAATAGACCCAGATATCTTCAGTTCCTCTGTAAAAGAAGCACAAAATGGATAAACTTATTTTTAGTAACGTTTCAGTGTTTAATTTGGAGATGATCTAGATATTCAGTGGACCTGACTTATCATTTAAAAAAAAAAATTTTTTTTAACGTTTATTTATTTTTGAGACAGAGAGAGACAGAGCATAAACAGGGGAGGGGCAGAGAGAGGGAGACACAGAATCCGAAACAGGCTCCAGGCTCTGAGCTGTCAGCACAGAGCGCGACGCGGGGCTCGAACTCACGGACCGCGAGACCGTGACCTGAGCCGAAGTCGGATGCTTAACCGACCAAGCCACCCAGGTGCCCCTGACTTATTTTAACTTAGCAAGAGTAGCTAAAAAATAGTAGCCAAAAAATGTTGGAGACTAATTGCTGAAATGCTCACAGAGAAACTTTGATCTCCTTTGCATCTATTTAAATCATTTGTGCTTAACAATTACGTTTAATTACCTATGAAAATTTCATTAGGTATTAGACAAATTCAGTCATCGTCCCAAGTCATTTTTCTGGTTGACAAATTTTGTAGCAGAGATAACATGAAGTTACTTGATGAACAAACCCAGGCAGAATAAAAGTTGTACGTCTGCTGTGTATTCAGTGTTGATAACTCTAAGGCAACTTTAATTTTAATTAAACCAACAAGCTCAATCTAGTTGTCACTCACAAAAAATTATTGTAGACCACGTGGCCTTGAAAAAAAGTTGGGGTTTTTATGTTTTCTAAGGGTTTAGGGACCCTTACACAAAGACTTGAGAAAGCTAGTCTTTTCTTCTGGGTGAGGTTTTATTTCGGTTAGGGGAGAAGACCTAAAAAAAGGTTATCATGCTCTGAATAATAGCTTCCAATTTGGCCATCTACTAAAAACAAAAAAATTCTTCAAAATATCTTGTCAGTTTTCACTTTCACCCAGGATGAACAGTAAATATCTCTGGCAATAGTGAACAACCTCTTGGACATGAGAGGTGTCCCCAAAGAGAGTGCAAAACATATTTTATTTTCCTCTTTCTACTGGGTGCTACAGACATTTGGGAGACCTGACTGGTTAAGGATTTTCATCCTTAGCTGGCTTTTGTTAGTTTTCCCAGGATCCCATCTGTAGGCTTTGAGGGGGTTTAAAGTATGCACCAGAACTTGGCAAGGTTTTTCATGAATTTTCATTTTGGTTTCCCCTTGGCGTTTTAAGGGGATAACACAGCAATCTACCAGAAAATTCTTGAGTTGTGGGGTGCCTGGATACCTCAGTCAGTTGCGTGTCTGCCTCTTGAGTGGGGCTCAGGTCATGATCCGAGGGTTGTGGGATCCAGCCCTCTGTGGGGCTCCGTGCTGAGTGTGCAGCCTGTTGGGGATTCTCTCTCTCCTCCACTTAACGCTCTCTCTTTCCCTCTCTCAAATTAAAAAACGAAAACAAAACGGACAACCCCAAAAAACGAAAAAGAAAATTCCTGAGTGTTGTCAACCGGGAGGGGCCTGTATGGGATCCTCCAAGGGCGTTTAAGGGATTGTCTGTAAGGCTTCTAATGGGGCAGATTTTGTTTACTGTCTTGTTCCATAGTCTTCTTTTCAAAGTGTTCAACTATTGTCATGACCTCATGTTATTTTCTGCCTTTTTATTAATTCATTAATCTTAGGAGATAATCTGTTTACAGAAACTTTGGAGGATGTCTTCTGGGTTTAGGAAATTTATTTATTTATTTTTTAGTTTTAGAGAGAAAGTGCAAATGGGGGAGAGGGAGAGATTTTTTTTTTTTAAACATTTATTTATTTATTTGGAGAGAAAGCGAAAGAGACAGAGAGAGTGCATGAGCTGGGGAGGGGCAGAGATGGGGGGGGGGGAGAAAGAATCCCAAGCAAGCTCCCCTCTGTCCCTGCACAGCCCCATGTGGGGCTCGAATCACGAACCGTGAGATCATGGTCTGAGCAGAAATCAAGAGTTGGATGCATAACCACTTAACTGACTGAGCCACACAGGTGCCCTAGGTTTGGCAAAGTTTTAAACTGAGGCCCTTAGTTTGGCCTTTGTCCAAGGAGTGAAAGAGGTATAACCTCATCAGGTCACCTGTAGCCTCTGGTCGTCTTATTTCCAAACCATTTAATAGTCTTTTCAGAGTGAAAAGTGGTCTTAGATAAAGCATCAATAGAATGAGTACTCAAAGGGTGGAGGGGAGCAGTGGGAGTTAGGTTTAGAGTTTTTTGAGTACCGTTTGTAGTTTTAATTTTTCACGAGCACTTTGCAATGGATCTTTCAGTGTAGTCAATTTGGAATTTTGAAGACTTTGGAGGCTTCAAATAGGTAATCCATTACGTCTGTTTGATCTGGGAATCCTTGCTTTTAAGCGCACTTCTTCAGGGTTCTTATCTAATAGGAGCGTTCCTCTTCAAGGCCGTTCTACATCCCCTGAGGGCCGGCAGCAGTTGGGTAGGACCCTGGCCACCAGTGGAGTTGAACCCACATTTGTGTCCGGCTATATTTTGAGGCCCCCAAACCTATGGTTATGCTGTCTTGTTCTTAGCACAGAAAACAAGCTCAGTAAGGTTTTTTTTTTTTTTCCATTTGTTTCGTTTTGTTGCCATTTTTATATCGATTTATGGCTTCTGAGACCTTCGCTCTTGGACACCAAATAAACAGGCATGTCTGGAGGTGGTGTTCTTTAGGTTTTCCGGATCTCATTTTTTTGGCTCAGTCTCTGGTTGGCTTGGAGCCAAACTGATACCTAAGAGGGATGTGTCTTTGGGTTGGGGATCGCGTGGTGTTGTATGGGATACCCTGTTGCTTGGAAGTTTTCTTGAGGTTGGCAGGCGACCTGGGGTCAGTCTAATCCTGTTCCGCCCACTTTTCCTAACATGGAAGGCTCTGCCCTGGGTGATGAGCGCTCTAACAGCTTTTAAGCGCTTGACCCGTGCTTATCAGTTTTGTGGCTTTTTGCGAGTGTTTTTGTTTTGTTTTGTTTTGGTCTTCAGAGATTCCCATGAGCAATAGCCTTTACTTAAAACCAATTTTTCTTCACCTCAGACCTCGCATTGGACCCAGAACAGCTTAATCAGATCCAGTCTGGTTTTTTTAAGTTGTACCCCGCCTGGTAACCACTGTGGGGAGAGAATTTGGAGAGGGATTCCAATCCAATGAGGAAATGCGGAAAGCCGGTTAGATAGGCAAGAGAGTAGATCTCAGAACCCAGAGGAACTCACCCATGGCCCTGCCTTTGGAAACGGTGAGAAAGATAACCCAAAAGTTTTCTTCTTCGAGGATACCACGCCTGTATTTCTCCTTCCTTGTCTCCATTGCTCTTGCCAAAGCTGTTAAATAGCAAAACACAACTGAGTAACTTTTGAGACCAAATTGGCTTTATTGAAGTATTCATGAATCAGGCAGCATCACAGAAAAGGAAAGGTTTTTAAAGGTAGAAAGGGTGTAGGAAAAGAAAGTTGATTAGTGGAGTTACCTTGTTTTAGGCAGGGTCGCCTTCCTCAGGCGGACAGAAAGGGTCTTTTGGGTACATTTTCTTTCTCGTGCTGACCATGCGCAGGTAATCCCAGATCACCTAAAGATTGCGTTCCTAGGCAGAGGCTAAAACTGCAGTTAATTGACGTGTAAAGTCTTGTTTTGCTGACGTTGGCTTGGCATAAATGACTCCATTTTGGGCCTGTTCTCTCTTTTTTAGCAGTAGGGTTATAATTGCATATATGGATACTGGGTTGGGAGTAGAACGAAAGTATCTAGTAGGTATGGGCTGTTTTTCTTGACAAAAAAGCGTCACTCTCGATTTTACAATTTTACGTTCTACTCCGCCACCGAGTAAATGGGGTCGTCACTGCCCAGGCCCCTGTGGGGCTCAGTTCTCTGAACCGGATGAAGTTTCACGAAGTGCCTGCTTGGTGTCTCTTGCAAGTTCTTTTTAACCTAAACTAAAGCTTTTTGGCAGTTGGAACAAAGCTGTTGCAACTGAATGAAAGGTTAAACTCTTCATAGTCTATTGACCAGCAGTGGGGTTGTTTGTAATGTTTGTTGGAGAACTCAAAGTATCTTCAAGGGACTGAGATTGGCACATTGTTCCTTATGCTGGATTCTGCGTACGTGCTAAATTTTGGTTAGAAATACCTCTGGTAAGGTATGAGAACAGATTATGGGTTTTGCCTGAAGAACTGAAATAAAGGATCACAAAGCAAATATATTTTAATAGGTCATGGGCCTGGAAGTACCCGCATCGCTTTTGGTATTTCGAAGACTTTACCCCCCGCCCCCGCCATGGTGAAGCTAAGTGAAGATTTGTGTTTTATTTTTTAAATGTTTATTTTTGAGAGAGCGCACGCCCGTGAGCGGGGGAGGGGCAGAGTACCGGAAGCAGGCTGTGAGCTGACAGCGGAGAGCCCGATGTCAGGCTCGAACTTCTGATCCGTGAGATCGTGACCTGAGCAGAAGTCTGACGCTTATCTGACTGAGCCACCCAGGTGCCCGGCTAGATGAAGATTTAAAAATATATACATCAGGGGCGCCTGGATGGCTCAGTCGGTTAGGCGGCCGACTTCGCTCAGGTCACGATCTCGCAGTCCGTGAGTTCGGGCCCCGCGTCGAGCTCTGTACTGACAGCTCCGAGCCTGGAGCCTGTTTCGGATTCTGTGTCTCCCTCTCTCTGACCCTCCCCCATTCATGCTCTGTCTCTGTCTCAAAAATAAATAAACTTAAAAAAAATAAATAAATAAAAATATATACATCGTAGTTGTAAGAGAGAACTCAAAGGGCAGGGGGTTTTCGTTAGAACAAATGAGTTTGAAGTGATGAGTAAAACACAGTAGTGATTTTATCAAAGCTGCTCTCTCCTTTTCATCCCCACCCTCCTCCTCAGTTTGGTTATTATTCACGGTGACTACTCTGGCTCAGTTGCCCAGCTTTTTTGCCTCCTGGGAATCCTCATTGTCAGCTAGCACCCTAAGAAAAATGTGCCTACAAGGGACATTTAGGCATATTCCGATAACGCCATATGAATGCAGCTTTTACGGTTTAAAAGTCTATTGATTATATTTTGTGTTGTATCTAATGATTTTAGAAAGCAGATAGTTAGCTTGTGGAATTGGCTTATTATGTTAAGCAGAGAGCAGATGGCCTGGTGCCACAGACGTATAATTTTACTTAAAGGGACTTTTAAGGTTTTGATGTGTTTTCTTTTCCTCTTATTTCCCTGATGGCTTCTTTTTATTGAAGGGTAACTTAAGGAGACCTGGTAGCAATTTTACGGCCTTCCCCTGACAGTTTGAAATAATAGCATGGTCTTTGGTTGCACCGATCTTCCACCAGTCAACTTGATTCTGGTTTTTGTCATGTGGCAGTGAATTAAAAAAAAAAAAAAAAGTGTTTGTAGTATGTTTTCAGAAATGGACTCTTTTATATGCTTCAATTAGCAACAGACGCCAAAGTTCCAATTGGTCACACTTTCATAAACTTCTAGAAGTCACACTTCATCGTTTTGATGAAAGAAAACTGGTTTGGTTCCTTAGGAAAGCACATCTGGCCCTCGGGTTCCTTTAGGTACACCTTTTTGTCTTTCTTTCGCCTTCAGTCACTGGAGGTTCAAAGGTCGTGTCGAAGTTGTTCCTGGCGAGGTTAGCGAGCTTGCCCCTTTCTGGAAGGCCGTACTTTGTTGGGTTGCTACACCCGCGTGTTAGAACTCGCTTGGCATAAAAATACAATTTATTTCCGTGCCTCCGTTTTACAGTTTTGCCCATCCTTCTCTTAGAACATCATCAGGATGAGCTGGAAAACAGCTCCTAACTTTTGTTTTGCAAAGGGTGCGGGGCCAGACCAGATTACTTTTGGATTTCCTGTCACCTCCTTGGCCGATTTTATGGATGGCTCATGTTAAAAGCAACAACAATGTTTGAGTTGGAAGGGCTGAAGCCTCGGGTCTTCATTCTTCATGGAGAACTGTTTATTTGTGTGTGGTTCACCACAGTACATGGATAATGCTATCAAATCTGTGCTTTATTATAGGCTTCTGACTAGCACAGCACCCCTTCACTTCTGTTTCTGCGTGTTCATTCTTTGCCAGTTCCTTTGTGATGGAGATGAAATTAGAACTGAATCTTTGCAACCAAGGGGAAAAGAGGCACAACAAATAGAAATCGTCCCTTGAGCCAGTTGAGACGTAAGCAGTGGTGATGGAAGAATCTCTGTATGTTTTCAAAGTAAGTGCAATACATAGGAAAGTACTTGAATGTAACTTTTCCGTGAAGAGCCCTGGCAGATGAGCCGAAAGCTTTGACCAACGGAGACTGCTCCTCCAACGACTAGGTTTTCCCCCTTGATGCTGTTTCCCATCTCCAGGAACTGATTGAAAAGCCATTCACATTCCCGAACCTCCACACCGCTTTGAAGGTGGAAGCCGAGTTAAGTAATATTGTTTGCTTCTGCTCCCCAAAGGGAACAGCACGATTTAAAAACAGCAATCGAGCTTTTCCGCATCAAACTCCATTTGGCCACTTGTCTCCGTTTACATTCCTTGCCCAAATCCTCCACCAGCCTTTCCATGATGCCGTAGCAGATGCCAGACATTGAAGTAGAAAGCGAGCAGCTGTTTCCATTACTCCATTGCTGGATTATCCTCCACAATCGGTTTGCCTTCTCTCTTCACCGTCCCCCCATCCCCCTCCCCCCCCCATCTCCGACTTCTAAAAGAAAGAACCCTTCTCTCCCTCCGACTTTTGCACGCTCCAGTTTATCAGTCTGTAGTTTTTCTATCTTATCAGGACCACTGCTTTGCTCTGAAGGCCGGTTTATTGTTCCAGGAGGCAGCAGATGGGAGTGCCAGGGCCCGGGGGCGTGGCCGCTCGCGCCGCTGCCGGCGCGCGCTCCCGTGGGGGGGGCGCGGGAACGCGCGCCGCCGGGGGCGCGCCCTCCTTCCCGCCCAGCACCCGTTTATAGCCCTGAGCGCTGTAAATCTGTCAGCTCTTCCCGACGCCCTCACCTCTTTCTTCATTTGCTCCGGCTTCTAGTTTGACAACGTTCCCCCGAGGCGGAATTCTAATCTGCTTCCAATTAGTTGCAAAATGTGACTGAAATTTCCACATTATGACTGCTGTCTTACTTGCACGCACACATCTAGAAACAAATTAATGCTCTTGAATATTTATTTTTTGAGCCCTTGGATTTACTTTAAGAGGAAGAGTTTCCAACTGTTTGGAATGGCTTCCAGGATTTGCGTCCCCCCCCCCCCAGTCTTATATATTGGGTTTATTTGAAAAACAACAACAACAACAAAAAACCAGAAAACACAACAATTATGGTGTGGTCTCCCCATCTCTTAACAAACCTTTTCCATCTTTTCAAGATTTCTTCAAATGTATTACATATGTTTGTTATGCGAATAAATTTTGCAGTATTTCTAAAGTAAACAAAACAAGGCTGCTGGCCTAAGTTTTCATGGAGGGGTCCCAGTGTGGTGTTTTAATACAACACAGATACACACAAATTTAATCCTAAATATGGCTTGTCTGTTTGGCCACAACGCAAAAGACTTGTTACACACTTTTAATTTTTTTCCTTTGATATTCAAAAGCTATAAACCCCAGATAAACAAATTGGGTGATTCATAGGCTTAGCAAATACATTAAAGATGTCACTCTGGGCGGTAACGTTATCCTACAGGTTTCTGCTTGGATCCTGAGCCTGTCCTCTGGAAGCTTTTGGAACCGGGGCTGCAGCAGGCATAGTCATTGGCTAACCCCTTCTCCCTGTACATAATCCACTGTTAGACCGTCTGCTGGATTGGGGGTTTGGAATGGTTCTCCTTTGAAGGAGATCATTACTACCAATTCCATTTACTCAAAGGAGTAACTAAAAAGTCAGTGGCTTTTTTTTTTTTTAAAGGGAACTATTGATTCACCTGGCTATATGTAAATATTAGAGGTGTTTAGATCTTGATTGCCGAGAAGGTCAAGTTTAGCTTTATTTATTACTTGGCTTTTAAAACTGCTTTCTCATATATTAGTGAATTAGCGCCAAGGCATTGGGTCGCTCGCTGGCTTTGGATGTACAGAAAGCTGGTACTGTTAAATAATGGAAAGTGGTGTATTTCACAGACGTCAGCATCTTGGCAGGTTGATATCAACAGTAATAATGAGCTTTGAAGAGGTGTGGAGAATTTTAACGACGGTAAAGTGGTTATGTTGATCACATTACTTTGTATTAGTTTCAAGTAACACCTTCACATACAAATAGAGCGGTTGGGTTTTTTTTTACCCCCCCAACATGGTCACGTATAATCGTAAAAGCCCTACGTGCATTTATAATGTCGTTTTTGTACATACTGTTTTCAATCTTTGTAGTCAGGAGTCGGGCATTTGTTTCGCTTTGTCTGAAACATAATTCATTTTAATATTTCTCATGTATGGAGTATAAATTATTGACGTTACTTTATTTAAAAACTTTTTAGCTCTGCCAGAATTCCGCAAAAGAAGTGGGAGCGCTCTTTGTAATGCTTCTTTTCTTCCTACTCTGTGACTGGTAGTAGAAAACGGCCAGATTGAAACCCTTAAAAATGTAAAATGTGGGCCTTTCAGATTGCAGAGACCTCCTGGGTTAAAAAAAAAGAAAAGAAAAGAAATTAGTGGCCCCGCAGTGAAATGCTCACAATAGACACGATTGTGCTAGCCCCTCAAGTCCCAGGGTTCACTAATTACCCATTAATGAGGTCAGTCTGCCCCGGCTTTTTCCCTACCTTGGGAGGAAAAGCACACAAGACAGTTGGAGTTCAAGTGGATCTTGCTGTATTTGCAACTTAGCACAACTGCTTTGAAGGCCCCCAGGGCGCTTAATTGGGGCCGGGGCATTTTTGTTTTGGGGGAGACTACACACGACTCCCCATTGTGCCTGTAGAAGCCACTGTGCTTCTTGGAAGCATTACATGCTTTTGTTGATGGTGCGTAGTTTTATAAACTCCAAATGAGCTTATTGCCTTTTAACCATTGGGAGCACTAAATAATGGAGGAAGCTAGAAGTCTCTGGATTGGGTAGCCGCCAAGCAGTTAAAAAAAAAAACACATACCACCACCACCACAACAACAACAACAAAAGAATGAATGGTTTAATTGTAGGGCACACCATTTGTTTACAGATTAAGATTTATTAGGTCAGCCAATCCTGTGGACCAGGAAGTGAAAGAACGAGGCTGTAAGGTGTAAGGCTTGAATGCCCAGCGTTCTGTTTTGTGATCATGCTCAGCTGTTTTTACCCCTGTTTTGCTCAAAAGGGGAATGAACTGTTTAACGGTGAGAACTGCCTGCCCAAGTGTACTTTGTAGGCTGTAAAGAGATGGGAGGAAGGTCGTAGCGGCTCGTCCTTTCTTGGTCCCGAAGCTAAAAACCTTGAGGTTCTTCCAGCTGAGAGAGGGACAGTGGCTCTTGGTGAATTTTCCTGTTTGTTCAGATGGGGGGCGGGGTGGGGGGGAACTACCAGGTTTACAGAGCGGTGGTGATGGAGGTGGAGAGTAAACGTTAGAAAGAAGGTGTGTGGGAAAACGGGTAGTGAGTGGAAAGCCTTTGTGAAAACAGCCCCAGACAATGCATTCTCTTGAATAATTGCGACCGTTTACAGAAATTCCCCACTATTTCATTAGTTCGTGGCCGTGCTACTAAATGGAGAGTAACTCCAGCAACGGCAGTGAAACGGGTATAGGAGTTTGGGAGGGGGGGGACAGGCTGTTTGCCTGCAAGCCAGAATTTCAGGATGTCTTTTTCGTTTTTAAGACTAGATGATATCCAACAGTAGAAGACCAGAAATCGTGGCATTTGTTCCCATTGTGGTTGTAGATTGCCCTTCTAATCCTTGTATGAATCACTTAAGGTACATCCCTAGTAAAGTGTTGTTTTCTAGAAGTATCCTTTTGAACGCTCTTCAGTTCACTGTTTGTATTTTTGCGTTCGTTTTCCTGGAGTGAAACCCTTTAGCTCCAAGTACTCTTTTCTGTATAAACTGTCACCATAATAACAACTCGGAATACTCACAGTATTGTTGCTGTATGATGTGTTTGGATCCTACCTGGCCATGAAAAAGCCCACTCCTTCTGGAACGTTAAAATGATATGTTATTTGACGCACACACGAAAATTTGAACTTTAAATATGCCAGATTGGCTTAACCGTGACCTTGTGGGTTTTGTTTTGTTTTGTGTTTTGTTTTTGTTTTTCCCCCGTTTTTCTCCTTACTAAGTTCTGGTCCTACTATTTTGGTATCATGATCGTTTTAAAAAAAGGTTGATTTTCGAGTCAAAATCATGGCTGATAGCTTCATTTTACAAATCTTTCTGGGGGGCAGTAAGCAACAGGAGGAAAAGAGGGCATAATGATTACTAAGTTCTACGTGGTTTCAGTCTTGTCAAACTAGCGACTTTTCATTGTGCTTTGTTTATTCTGGATGCTTTCCTATTAATATTTTCTATATTAGTGAAACTGGATTTTACTTCTGCGAGCATCCAAGATAATTTTTAAAACTTTAAACTTTGAAATCTCACAAAATTTAGCACTGCTACAGTCACCAAGTTGACTACATTGGTGTAAAGATATATTTTTTTTAAATCATGCAAAAAAATATAAATAAATAAAAAAATCATGCCCCCAAAAATGATGTTTTACCAAAGAGGGTAAATCCCTGCAAATGCTCACCTAAATGTAATTTCTTTGGGTGTTGTTTGACGGTTAATACGTGCTCAACCTAGGTTTACTTAGCAAACCAAAACAAAAGTGCTGAGATAAAAAAAAAAAAAACATGGTGCGTGTTAATATTTATGACAGCCTAGAGGCTCTGCAAACTTTGAAGTCTCTTTACAGCTTTAATCCCTCCTGGAAAGGTAGATTTTTTATTTTTATTTTTTTAATACCAAATCGTCAGCGCCTCCACAATGTGAATGCTTGTGAGGGTTTTAAAAACCACCTGCATATACTTGCGAGTTTAGTCCACGTTCACGTGTACTTAAATGGGGAGTCGGTGCTGAGTTCCTGCGTAGTAACAAGGGTTTCCCTCGTCTCTGGTTCTTCCTTTCTGACCTGTTCTGTGTACCGTTTTTTGGCCCATTAAAATGTGAGAGGGAGAATGCCAACCTTTTTAAGATGCTCCGAAAATGACTTTTATGCCAAAGTCTAGTACTTTCTATGTAGCTCATATTAAAGGCTTACTTAAAGTCTTCTTTGAAAGCCTGGCATAGGAGTCCAGAAGCCTAGTATAAATTCAAGTGCCTTATTTCCTTGTGAAAATCAGTGTTTTTCACTTAGCTGGAGTTAGACAGCTGCCGACTTAGATGGACAGACAGACAGCTGGGTAGACCATGCTGTCCCTTGTTAGACGGATTGAAGTTCTGTCATGTCTACAGGTATTTACTAGGGATGGAATGACAGCACACAATCACTGGCCTTTTCTTGATTTCTGCTAAGTACACTGGATTTTTTTTTTAATGTTTATTTTGTTTTTGAGGGGGAGAGAGCGAGCATGAGTGGAGGAGGGGCAGAGGGAGAGGGAGACAGAATCTGAAGCGGGCCTCATGCTGTCAGCACAGAGCCAGACGTGGGGCTCGAACTCATGAACCGCGAGATGGTGACCTGAGCTGACGTCCGATTCCTCACTGATTGAGCCACCCAGGTGCCCCTGACTGTACTGAGTCTTAAACACCTAGAGTTTTCTTTTCCTGACACTTTGGGTGAAACCTGAAGGGGCGTGAAGACTTTCACTCTTGAAGGAACTCTAGAGAAAATGCCCGATGTGGTTACCTCCGATTTTGGGTGGTGTTCCCGTCCGAGATACAGATCTTTTCAGATCACCTCTGAGTTTGGTAAGCAGCTTGCTTGTCAGCATGCACGGGTAGCGGGAAGGGAATTCAGGGGTGGGTGGGAAAGAAGCCCTGTCTTCTCTTTCTGTCTGGACAGTGAATTCTGACTGTTTTTTTGGTTTTTGGTTTTTTTTAAAGCATCTCATTTTGGATGTGTTGTAAGTCGCTTCGTGACCCCAAGAGCGATGCTCACTGTGCAGAGATTCTGTGCAGCGAGGTATGGTCGCTGCTGTGTTATTTGAGCCTGACTGTGCGTGCATAATTGGGGAGATTATTGCAGAGTGTTTTGCTCTGGTGGATGTGGTTTAAATCCTAGCACTGAGCGCAGCGTTTACTTTCTCAGCTTACCCACAAAATCTGTGACTAATTTAGTGAATGTGAAGATTTTCGTCCAGATGGTTAGGTTTAATTGTAAAAACTGGAAAGATTTCAAAGTCCCCTTTGTGGGAGTGCAGGAAACAACAGCCGAGCGACAAAAAGAGAGGGGAAAGTAACGATAAGTCACTAAATATAGCGTATTTGTGCATTGCGTATTTTTAGGCACCTACAGTACACGGCTCTGTGTATACACAGGCAAGGAGGAGTGTGGAGGACTTATGCTAGTCAGCACAAACACGTAGGAGCAGGGAATGGCTTTTAAATGTCTCATGGCTTCGCGTGTCCTGCTTAAAGTACTTGCTCATGTGCGTCTGTTTGGCCTTCCCTGGGCTCCAAGCAGGTTTCCTCTCAGGTGTGTTGAGAATATAGGGCTTTCCCATCGCCTTCCATTCTTGGCGAAAGAGAGGTGGCGGTTACCTCATCAGACCCGAGAGAAATGTTGCTCGTCTTGCCCAGGCCTTGGCGGGTGTCCCCCCCTCCCCCCCCTCGCTGTGGTGCTCTCTGAGGCCTGGGTCCCCCTGCCCTTCCAGAAGTGCCACTGTGCAGCTCCCAGAGGGAGCCCGGGCAGGACGGGGTGGTTAGATGGCGGCCAGGGCAGGGGCCGGAGGAGGCCCCTTGTGTGCGCCCATTTAGCCTTCACAGTTCTTGTGATTGATGGCCGGGAGCCAAAGCTCTTCGAGCTACTCAAGACCTTCTTCTGGTTGCTCCAGATTGGAGCTGAAAGCATAGAAATTGGCCCCTTCCTCTGTTACAGTTGGGACACCACTGACCTAAATGTTGGGTCAATAAATCGGCTTTAAAGTCGTTAGGCTGATAGGGCTCTATATTGAACTTTATTTATGTGACCTGGAATCGTAAGAGGACGGAGAGGCAAGGAGAGTAACGTATCACGGACAGGAGAAGGTCAGGCCATGGGGCTCCTGAAAGGATCTGCTTTGTTCCAGGGGGATGGACAGGGTTTATGGCGTAGTGATCTCTAAGGCAAGCAGGTGAACGCATTTCTGTCACAAGAATGGAAATATGCCCATATATTTATATATAAACACATTAAATAACATTCAGGAAATAAGGAGAAGTGAGGCAAATTTATATGTGCTACGTTTACTGTATATCTGCTGTTTTAACATTTGATTATTATTTTTTTTAAGTTTATTTGGAGAGAAAGCATGAGCGCGAGAGAGAGAGAGAGCGAGAGGGAGCGAACATTCCAGGCAGGCTCCGTGCTGCCAGTATAGAGCCGACTTGGGGCTCGAACTCACAAAGACGCTAGATGATAACCTGAGCCGAAACCAAAACTGAGAGTCGGATGTTTAACCAACTGAGCCCCCCAGGTGCCCCCAACACTTGATTATTTTTAAAGTTGTTTCTTTGCTTATTTATTTATTTTTAGAGGGAGAGCGTGAGTGGGGAGGACGACACACACACACACACACACAGAGAGAGAGAGAGAGAGAGAGAGAGAGAGAGAGAGAGAGGGAATCTTAAGCACACTCCATGCTTAGCACCGAGCCTGAGGCATGGCTAGATCACATGACCCCAGGATCATGACCTGAGCTGAAATCAAGAGTCGGACACTCAACCGACCGTGCCACCCAGGCACCCCTCAATATTTGACAATTGAGCCCTTAGTGTCAGTGGCACCAGGAATGAGCATGAGGTTATCTTCCACTGTAAGCAAGATAAGCAAAAGACCAGCTGTGTTGAGCCAGTGATTTTCAGATGATGGAAAGCCTGTGTTCCAGAGGCCAAGAGAAGGTGCTTCCCAAGGAGGAGTGAGTGTAGATCTTTGAGGCCATTACCATCCATAGCATGGGAGGGCAAGATCAACAAAAAGTCAAGGCCCCCACAGCAGAAGTGGTCTTTGCCTTGACCTCCTTGGTGAAGTCCCTGCTATAAAATCATCCTTCTTTTGCCTTCTGGTATCTCCTCGTTTACAGCGTGATTTTTCTCCATTTATCAACAGCTTCTCCCTCTGCTAGCAGTCCATTGAATGACCCTTCAGGTGATTTTATGGTGGTGCCACACTCCCTCCTTTGTGAGCAGACTTGTGAAACCCCAAGGGATGGAATTCACGTGTAGGGACTTTCTGGTAGGAGGAGAGGGCAGGAGAGCTTTCCTGGTTTCTTAATTACATCATACCTTTGGGGCCAGTTATCTTTTCTGCCCCCAAAGCTGGTTTCGGAGAGAACCTCTTCTGTAGATGTTTCTTAGTGCATTTGAAGCCGGCAGCAAGGTGTAAGTGATGATGTTGAAGCAGGGTCTGACATGACTCCCCCCATACCCCCTGCCTTGATTTCACAATGGATATTTTAGGGAAGTTTTGTAACTAATGTAAGGAGTGTTTTTCAAACAGGAACCTCATAGGCATGGGAGATCCTAAGTATAGATACTGCTATTAAGTTACGGAGCCAAGGACTTGAGAGTATATAAGTGTCCTATATTTCTATTTTCCACGTTAATATATTTTACATATACATATACATTTTTATAAGCTGTAGTTTCTTAGTCTGTGTGTTTCTAGTATGTCTGATGAATTTGATTTTAGGAATGGGAATAGCGGAAATGACGTACGTACCTGCAAAGGTTCTGTGAGGGCAGCCCCACAAGGTCAAGGTCAAAGCTACTGGAATTCTAGGGACAGTGGACAAAAAGATAAACTCACCAGCGTACCTCTCAACCCCTCTCAATTCACCCCAGGACGGGGGTCCTCATGGTGCAGGCACTATAAAGGTTCCTCTGAAGCTTTGACTTGGAAATGCACAGTTAGGTATTCTTTCCATTGGAAACCTTGACACGTCTTAGAAAAACCGAGAACATTTGCCTCTTTGTTGAGAATCTCTTCTGTTGACATTTCTTTGTGATCTTCGATGATGGGAACCGTGTGTTTAAGAGGTGAGGCTGAAGCTGCTCTGATGCAGCTATGGTTTTGCAGCCCAATGACAGGGTAGAGGGCTATGTCAAGTGCAAGCTTGAGATGGGAGAAAAAGAACAGATTCAGCGCCTGATGGTGACTTGAGGGGAACCAAAGCCTGTTCTCCCAGAGATTGGATGTTTGCACTTTTTTTTTTTTCTGGGTGTGCTTCCTGGTCTCGCTCTTGGCTGACTGCACGTGCTGTTAAATCCACCCAGATAATAACACATAGAATTTGTACCAGGCAGACCGTGCCCAGATTGGATCGGGAGTTGGGCGCGGGCCAGATCCTGCAGGGCTTTGTAGGTCATGGTGGAGAGTTTGGATTTTAGTTTGAATACGTTGAGAAGCCTTTATAGAATTTTGAGCAAGGGAGTGACATGATTTGGTTTGTTTCTGAAAAGTGGCTTTCAACTGCTGTGTGGAGAATGGACTATACAGAGGCAAAAAGAGGAACAGGGTTACAAAGCTTTTTCAAGTGGCCCTGGCCAGACAGGTTGGAATGGACTTGGCCATGGAGGTGGGGAGAAGCGCTCACGTTGTGTTTGGCAGTGAGGGTTGAGTGGATGAGAATTACGAACGAACGTGTAGGGGCGTCTGGGTGGCTCAGCTGGTGAAGCGACTGACTTCAGCTCGGGTCATGATCCTTGCACTCCGTGAGTTCCAAGCCCCGCACTGGGCTGTCTGCTGTCCGCCTGGAGCCCGCTTTGGATCCTCTGTCCCCCATCTCTTTGCCCCTCCTTCCTCGTGCTCTCTGTCTCTCTCTTCAAAAATAAGTAAACATTTAAAAAAGAATAACATCTAGAATTTTGGGGGTGGATGGAATCAAGATTTGGGACACACTGTGGATGTCCCTTATGGCTGCCAAGTGATGATGCTGAGTGGGGTGACCAGTGCTTGGAGGCACAGATTGGGGGAAGTGGGTGGCGTTTAGGTGGGCTTTACAGCTGGGGGGCTGGAAAAGGTCCCCTAGTGGGTGTGATTGGGAACGATGAGGCCAGGGCGGAGCCGTGGAGCATCAGGTAGAGAAGCTGGGACCGTGTCCATTGAGGGGGAAGAGAACCCATCCGGTCTGGTGTTTTGGAAAGCCAGTGAAGGCACTCCAACAAGGATGTAAGGATGTGTCAAAAGCTGCCAGGCGGTCAGGTGAAGATGAGACTCAGAAGTCAGAGCTGCCTTTGGAAAGAGGGCTGTTGTTGGTGACCTTAGTACAGGCGGTCCCGGGTGAGGGTGGGGGTGGGGACGGACGGGATCCAAGTCCGGTTGGAGGGCTTGGGTTTTGTGTGGAAGGTGAAGAAAACAGAATGTGGTCAGTGTATCGCACACTTTTCTATGAAAAGGACAGCATGGAGTCGGGGAATATTCTATGTGTCCTTTTTTAAAGTAGGGCACTCGGTTAAATAGCTTTTTTGTCTGTTTAATAGCTTGTTTGCTGATGGGAATGATACAGGGGAGGTAGAGGAGAGGAGCTAATCCACCAGAGAGAGAGGGGATGAGGTGCCCTGGAACCGAGGTAGGGACGGTGGTGGAAAAGACCTGGTGCAGGGGGTACATCCGTGGCCTCTGGAGCCTGAGACAGGTCCTCCAGTGCAACAGGAGGAAAGTCAGAAAACATGTATAGATGCAGGGGGTTTGGTAGGTTTTGTGGTGCAAAAATTAGGAGTTGTTTTTTTTTTTTTTTTTTAATCATTTTTCCGGGATATTTTTGCCGTGTTAAGGAATTCTTTTATTTTTTCTTTTATTTTTTTTCTTTTAGAGACAGAGCACAAGCCAGAGGGTGGGGGGGGGGTGGCGGGTGGGATGGTGGGTTGGGGGGGGTGGCTAGGGGGGGAAGGGCAGAGAGAGGGAAAGAATCCCAATCAGGATCCACGCCCTCAGCGCAGAGCCTGTTGCGGGGTTCAAACTCCTGAACTGTGAGATAATGACCTGAGCTGAAATCAAGAGGGGGACGCTTAAGCGACTGAGCCACCCAGGCGCCCCAGGAATTCTTTTGCATACAAACTGTGGACAACGGTGATAACAGTTTTTGTTCCCTGCCTCCACCCAGAGGTCTCGATCTTGGACTGTTTTGTGTTCTGACGGTAGAAATACTAGAAATCGGGGAGGTGCCAGTGCGATCTCTGTTTATTCCTTCCTTCGTTCCTTCAGTGGGCGAACAGTGTTTGAACGTTGACCGTATGCCAAGCCCCAGCTGGGTCCTGGAGATACAGGAGTGAACAAAGTTTCTGCTTTCGGGAAGCTTCTATTCTAGTTCATTCTGGACAAGTGAATGTGTGTTGGTAGGTGTTAGGTGCTTCAAGGGGGAATTGAGAAGGGAGGAGGTGCTGGAGAGGGATGGTGGGAAAGGAGAGTTTATACTTTTTGTGTTGGAGGAGGGACCTGATACCCAGTGAGGGGAGCCATTGGAGGCCCTGAGAAGTTTCTAGGCGAAGGGAACAGCCTGTTCACAAGCCCTGAAGGAGGGAGTGTGTTTGGTTGATCTAGGAGACTGCAGGGTGCTGGAGCGGAGTGAGGGAAAGCTGAGGTGCTTGGAGAGGAAATTCAAGAGGGAGCCTGGGGCCAGGCTCCAGGGAGCCATGGGGAACCGAGTAAGAGTCAGAGATGGGAAGGGGTGGGGCTTTGTGAGGGGGAGGGAGGGCCGGGCTGTGACTATAAAGAAGGATCTCAGGGTTTGAGAACCTACTCTCAGCTTAATTTCTGCCTCCATTCCTCAGGCAAGATCATGAAGTGTTTTTGTTTGTGTGTTTTCTCAGAGAGTGGACCACGTGGTAGCTTCCTCAGAGGCTCCCTTCCTCACTAAAAAGAGACCAGTCCTTTCCTCAGAGCGAATGTTTTCCAGGTGTCTCTAGTTGTGTGCAGACCCACAGAGCCTCTCTTGTGTGTCATTTGTTAATATAATCGATCATTATTAGACTTGGAAACGAGACCGTTGTAAGATTTTTTAAAATACGTATTTGTGAGAGTGAGCGAGAGAACGGGGAGGGTCAGAGAGAGAGAGAGAAAGAGAGAGGGAGACAGAGGCTCCAAGGCCGGCTGTGTGCTGACAGCAGAGAGCCCCATGTGGGGGCTTGAACTCTGGAACTGTGAGATCACGACTTAAGCTGAAGTCAGACGCTTCACCGACTGAGCCACCCAGGTGCCCCCAAACAATAAAATCTTGGGGCGCCTGAGTGGCTCAGTCCATGAAGCGTCCGACTTCGGCTCAGGTCATGATCTCGCGGTCCGTGAGTTCGAGCCCCGCGTCGGGCTCTGTGCTGACAGCTCGGAGCCTGGAGCCTGTTTCAGATTCTGTGTCTCCCTCTCTCTGCCCCTCCCCTGTTCATGCTCTGTCTCTCCCTGTCTCAAAAATAAAAAAAAAAAATTAAAAAAAAAAGTTAAAAAAAAGTCTTAAAATGACGGGGTAATAGTATAAATAGAAATTCTATTCTTTGTTGTTGTTGGTTTTTTTTTTTTTTTTTTTTTTGCGCCCCAGTGGATACCTCTTCCATAGCTGCTGGGTATTTAATATGCCTCCAATTTGGGAGACTGGTCTAGAGCCTCGAGAAACTAGTTGCATTTATTAAAATTCCATTTAATTGACTTAAAGAAATTAAGTAGTACATGAATCTATAAAAGTTTAAACTGTACTAAAATATTATATAATGGAAAGTAGGTTTTACTTCCCCCTTAGACCTGCTCCCCGGAGCCCAGAGCCAACTACTTTGAACAGTTTTGTATGTCTTTCCTGAAATAGTCTCCATATGTTCAAGCGTATATATTTATATTTCTTGTCTCCTCATGCAGATCGGAGCGTAAGTAAAGAAACAGCTCTGCACCTTGCTCTTTTCACATAACTGGGTATCTTGGATAGCCTATGTTTTCTTTCTGCCTTTGATTCCCTAATTTATTTAGCCAGTTCTCCACTAATAGCCCATAGGTGTTTACAATCTTTTTCAGCTATGGAATGCTGTAGTGGACATCTTTGTACACATATGTCTCAGAATTTGTCTCCCAACTTGATGGCATGATTTACATTCCCACTTACAGTGGGACATGAAATGCCTGTATTTCTACCAAGGTAACTTATACTGTGAATTAGAATAATTTGACTTTAATTTGTGCTAATCCAACAGTAACTTGTTAATTTCCCCTTTTCATGTTAACAAACCATTATCTCTTTATTTTCCTACGTATTGACAATTCATAACCTCTGACTCATTTTCTAGTGAGTTGTTGTCCATTTCTTATTGACTTAGAGTATTTCAAGGTGTATTAATTAAATACGCTTTTTTTTTTTTTTACATTTTGCAAATTTTCTCGTGTGCTTGCAAAATAGTTTTTCCATCTCTTCATTTGCGTTTTGATTCTGTTCATGCAAGTTTTTTCTTTTCCTCTGTGTGTCTTCAATTGTGTAGTCAGGTTTATTATTCATTGCCTCTGTGGCTTCTGGGCCCTGTATAGGTGTAAGAAGACCTTTTTTTCTCTTGAGATGATGAAAAAATTTTTTTCTTTTACTGCTTTGGTGGTCATTAGCTCTCCTTATAGTTTTCAACTGGAAGGTGAGTATGATATTTACCTTATTGGCTTTTGGGGTCATGCTTTTATAATAAATGGTGTTAATGAATCCTCTATAATAAATAATAAAACATAATGTTTGCTCAAATATCCAGAATCCTTAAACCCTTCATTTAAACCGTCGTTTCTTCATCAGAGCTGTGCATCTGAATCACCTAAAGAGTGCTTAATTTTTTTCCTTTCCCCAGACCACCCGGTTCTAGGCTGCCTACTTCCGTTCTGATTCTCTGGCTCTACAGGGGTCCTCCTTTGTGTGCATTTAGAAAAAGCTTCAGATAGCTTATTTGAAGATGTCTTTTTTTTCCCTCTCTCAAAAGCAAATGTGAGGAATGGTTATTAGAATCTCCTGTTTTTTTTTTTTTTTTAAACTTTTTTTTTAACGTTTATGTATTTTTGGGACAGAGAGAGACAGAGCATGAACGGGGGGGGGGGGGCAGAGAGAGACGAGACACAGAATCGGAAACAGGCTCCAGGCTCCGAGCCATCAGCCCAGAGCCTGACGCGGGGCTCGTACTCCCGGACCGCGAGATCGTGACCTGGCTGAAGTCGGACGCTTAACCGACTGCGCCACCCAGGCGCCCCTCTTTTCAGGTTCTTTATAGAAAAATTCCCAGGGGGGGCCTGGGTGGCTCAGTTGGTGAAGCTCTGTCTTGATTTGACCTCAGGTCATGATCTTGCGATTCCTATGTTCGAGCTCCTAGTCTGGCTCCGTTGGCAGTGCAGGGCCTGCTTGGGATTCTCTCTCTCCTCTCTGCCCCTCCCTCCTTCTCTCTCTTCTCTTTCTCTCTCCCAAAAATAAATAAATAAACCTAAAAATAAAGTATTAAAAAAAAATCCCCACACTGTTGCTTGAAATACAATTTCGGTAAGTGTCTTTACAGGTGGTTAATTAGTGTGGTTGGTCCAATGGGAAGCAGGGCAGAAAGGATCAAGGATTTGCAGCAGCGGCCCTAGGAATATTCACAGCCGGGTCCGTACCCTCCCCAGTGTTTCCTCTAGGCCTAGAGCGGAGACGTGTTGCACAGCCAACTACTTAAAGCAGTAAAGATGAACCACGGTTTTGCTTAGGTAGCCATTTTCGTTTAGTAGCGTGTAGGTAATTTCCAGGCAGGCTGGAGGAAATGTTTTGGGAGCCTGTAAAGCCTGCACTTGTGTTACTGCCGTAGGTCTGATCTATGGGGGTCATCTCTTCTGGTCAGCTGAGCTTCAGAAAACTGCCAGTTTGCTGTCCTGTCCTCTGAGTCAGCAGAGCACAGCCGATTAATCCTGCTGGTGGTGGCTGCATGTGGTCTGCAGGTAGCGGGTCCTCTGGAGCGGAGCCCTTTGCTCCGATTTCTGCCTGGCTCATTCATGATCCAGGTGGATCGGGAAATCTGGGATGGGAATGGGGAGACCGGGTGCCATTGGACGCTTTGGCTTTGACTTCTTTTTTTTTTTTTTTTAAGGTTTATTTTATTTTTGAGACAGAGACAGAGCATGAACGGGGGAGGGGCAGAGAGAGAGGGAGACACAGAATCGGAAGCAGGCTCCAGGCTCTGAGCCGTCAGCCCAGAGCCCGACGCGGGGCTCGAACTCACGGACCGTGAGATCGTGACCTGAGCCGAAGTCGGACGCTTAACCGACTGAGCCACCCAGGCGCTCCAGACTTTGACTTATTTTATGATCTTAGGTAAATATCACTCTATCCCTGGGCCTCAGTGTTTTCTTGGATTACGTTTTCTGAGTGCCCTTCGAGTTCAGCCACTCCCCCTCTTGCCCTGGAGACGGAATCTTTAATTCGAGCCTCTCCCTGTAATTGGTGTTTTCTGTTCATGTGCCGTGCGTTTCTCCTGCCAGCCCAAGACCTTGGAGGGGATGGATGCCTTCTCGCGCGCTTGGATCTTCTCAGCACCCAGCACTGTGCCTGATTGCAAGGCATGCTCAGTAAATGCTTGCTCGACTGGGTCTGCTTTTTGTAGGGTTGCAGAAGCAGGAGGGCCTCAAGGCTGGCTCCACTGGGTCCTCATCTTTTTTCTTCCTTCCATGTAGAGATCACAGGCAAAAAAGCATTGCTGGGAATTATCCGGATCTTTTTATATCTCACATTCATGTGGCATTTTTAATTCTCTAAAGCACCGTCATCTGAAAAGTCGGCTACATTGCCCCTGTTTTGCTGGGTCTGGTAGAGCTTGTCTGTTGAATTCTAAAGAATAAAGATAAAGATGCTTTACCCAGAAGGGTTATGCTGTGTCAGAATAACAGATTGCACTGGCATCCTGGTTGCTGGCTGATTTTTGTCTGACGGTTTTTTTGTCACTCACAAAACCCTCGAGGTTAAAATGGAGGGCTACTCTTAAGAGAAAAAAAAAGGAGGTCATTATTCAAGTAAGAGAGAAGTGCCAATTACAGCTTAAAGCTTAGGTGTGACCATGGGAAAATTGTTTAAACCCAGTTAACAATCTCATTTGCAAAAGAAAAAAACCAAAAAAAAAAAAAAAAAAAAAAAACCAGCCCAGGAGTTTGGAGTGTAGTAAGATCTTAGGAACTCAAAGATGAATTTGGCCCCTTTATCTTTGGTGAAATTTGTATAAGAAATTGGAGCACGGCCCATTTGGATGGCTTTGGTATATAATCATTGATTACAATGTTGGTCATTAATGGTCATAACTGTTGTTAAATGGAACAGTGGTTTGATTTTTTAGCCTTGAAGTTGGCTATTTAAACTCAACATGTTATTAACAAATATTTTTCAAAAAAATACACTTGCCAATATACATTTTAATAGCTTGAAACTCTACGTGTTTATTCTGAGAGCCATTTTCACCCGAACAAGTTCTGATATATTGCTGTGTTACATAGCCAAGGCACGCCCATGGTTCCCGTGCCGACCGAGTCATGTGCTTTTCTGACATTAAGAGCTTTTGCTAGAGAAGTTGTGAAAAATACTCTAATCGGATGAATTATTAGAAGATGTTGTCGCTGATGCCCATCAGTGAAAACTTTGCATCTTTTGGAGTGAGTTTCTAGTATAGATTCAACAAGGTCTAGGAATAATTTCCTTTTGAGTCCCCCCCTCCCCCAACTAAGTAAGTTTCCCAGATAAATTATTTACTCAAAAGGCTCTATCCTTTCTAATGTCAAAATTGCAATCAGTAATTACTCATCTTTTTTTTTTGTCAACGTTTATTTATTTTTGGGACAGAGAGAGACAGAGCATGAACGGGGGAGGGGCAGAGAGAGAGGGAGACACAGAATCGGAAACAGGCTCCAGGCTCCGAGCCATCAGCCCAGAGCCTGACGCAGGGCCCGAACTCACGGACCGCGAGATCGTGACCTGGCTGAAGTCGGACACTTAACCGACTGCGCCACCCAGGCGCCCCATTAATTACTCATCTTTATACAACCACTAGCATTTAGCTTCTGAAGCCATAGCCTGCTTTTTTTTTTTTTAAGTTTATTTTTAGAGGGGGGGAAGGAGGGAGAGAGAGAGAGAGGGCACGTGCACGCCCAAGTGAGGGGAGGGGCAGAGAGCGAGAGAGAGAGAATCCAAGCAGGCTCCACTCCATCAGTGCAGAGCCCAGTGTGGGGCTCGAACTCAAGAACTGTGCAGTCATGACCTGAGCCAAAATCCGGAGTTGGATGTTTAACCGACTGAGCCACCCAGTCACCTCTCCTGTTGGTTTTATGACGGGCTTCAAGGTTGTTGGCGAGCATGTTCTCGCTCTGGTTTAACAGGTGAAGAAACTGAGGCTGATGACTAGTATGCAGTGGAATGAGAAAGAAGCCCTGCTCTTGCCCTTGACTTTACAAACACTAGCTTATTGCTTCTTAAGTCTGTTTTGAACCGTTAACACTTTTATTGAGCATCTATGAGCTCTCTCTCCTGGGGAAAGGAAAAATAGAAAGCGCACCAGTGTATAAATATGCAAACCTTTGCTGCTGTAATTACGTGGCGTCTCAGACTCCATGAGCCGTTTGAACCCTAGGTAAAGAGTTTGTGATTTAACAGTTGCTTGTCAGCAAGCCCTTGAATTAAGTGACTTAGTTAGGGGCCAAACAGCTTGACTACTGAGAAGCAACAGAAACCCCATGCTTCTTTTTCCTCCCCTCGTGCGTCTCCCACTATGCCATGCTGATTTTGAAATGATGAACAGCCATTGAAATATTAGGAAAACACTGTGTAAATGCGGAGTGTTCTACGAATGAAAATAGCAAACCAGTTTCTTGGTGGCAGAGGAAACTCAGGCCGTGCATTTTGTAGTGGGGCTTATGTTCATTTATTAGGGAGCCTGCTGGAACCCCACTGAAGTGTTAGTTGCCAGCTGTTTGGTTTAATCTGATCGTTTACAAAAATATAGCAATCCTCACTGGTGCGTATGTCAAATACTGATACCTCGGAAGTAAATGCTAGGGCTGTGGCATAGTTTTTGTGCAGATGCTTTCGGTATATGCGCTGGGAGAGCTGGTTTTATTCTTAACTGCAGAGATATCAGTGAGATTTATATCTGTGGTCCAGAGATAGTCGGAAAGAAGGAATTTCAGTCCCCAAAGTCAGAGACCACACATTTTGATTCTTGTCCTACTCTGGGAAGAACCATGTGTCTTTGAGGGAGCTCGTTACGGTCCAGGTTGGTACTCGTAGTGTCTTTCAGTCAATTAAATTTTGGCGGATGGTGGAAGTCTATGAAATACGTGAGGTGTTCCAACGTTTTTTCGGTTTTGAGGGCAGAGGAAGAGCTCCTGGGTGTCTGTACCGCGCATATTGATTTAAAAATAATTGAGGAATAACTCCACTCGTTTGGTTTTCAGCATTAAAAAAGGGATGTGAAGACGCCTCGCCTGTCTTTCTTCACCGAATAGCAGTTTTGCAGACCCTTGCAAGTTCCCATATGTTCGTGAAAAACATTTTCCAAGAAATTGGCAACGTCGTGCTTCGTAACGGATGCCAGCCTCTTCTTGGGGCCAATTCAACAGAGAGGCGAAGGGGAAAAAAAATGCCTTGTTTTAGTGGCTGAATGACTCTGACAAGCTTTCACATCGCCCCTCCTCTTATTAATATTCTTTTTGATGTGAGCTTGTAAAACAGAGGATTGGCTGTTAATCTCCAAGATCTCAAGGGCTTTTGGCAGTGGGGCCCATAATTGATGTGTTCACATGGCTGTTGTCTGACTACTAATGATTAGACTGCAGTGTTATCTACCGGCTACATCAGTGTTGCTTATAAATCACACTTGATAAACTGCAGTTTGATTTCTTCAAAGAGTCCGTGCATGTCTACATACTTTGATAGAACTGCCAGCGGCATTTCATGATTCTATGACAGCTCAGATTAGGTTTATTTTTCATTTCTGTTTGACAAAATATTAGACTTTCTGACGCATGTGAAAGAGAATTTTTTTTTTTTTTTTTTTGTTCCTCTAACAAGGCACTTGGAGAATGATAGGCAGAGAAGGATGACCTGCTCTCCCTGGGAAGATGGACAGGGTGGGGTGGCAGGTTGTATTTTTGCCTTTTCTGCTCTCCCTAAGGTGCACATAGTGGGGCCGTGCTGTTTGCCGCCGTGTCTCTCTGGAAGAAAAAGAGAAGGGCCCCGGGGGGGGCGGGGGAAGGAGGTTCTCAGAATAGTGGGCTTATATTCGGATTGTGACATGACTGGGGCCGGCCATCCAGAATCGTGAGGTTGTCCTCATGGTTCAGTCGTAGTGCGTACTGAACTCAGGCGTCAAGGTATGACGCTGCTTTATAGAAGGGCAAGAGAAAGCAAGAAGGTGTTACAAGAAGAGGTAACCTACACAGGAATCGTATCTGTTGTCCTCCTTCACTGCCCATGTGGGGATACATTGCTTGCCCCAGACACACCCAGAGCCCCCCATATGGCCAGACGTCTGGACACTGCAGAAATGCAACCAGGTTGCACTTTGCACACGTATGCTGGGCTTTGACTGGGAGCTTCTGCTACTGTAAACTCCGGTGTCCTTGAGCGAAAATCATTTCCAAGATCATTTTGCTGTTCTCCTTCTGTACTTTTGCATATCCTTGGGCTGTGTTATTCCAGAGCCCCTCAAAGTCTTTTTGCTAACAGTAGTTAATTCATCTTCACTTATTTTTTTTAGATCATATTCGATTTCAAAGGAGTAGCTATATCATAATTATTTGATTTTAAGAAATAGAATTCCTGGGTTTAAAAACATATTGCATTTAAGACATACTCGTTTTTTAAGGCGTGACAGACGTTAAATATTTTATCAAAATGTATGACTTGAATTCAGAATGAACTTAAATGGCAAAGTGTTTTTGTTAATAACCTGTTTACAGTTTAAGGAGTTACTAGAGCTCCAGGATATAAGAATGCAGGAAAAATGTACTTAACACCAAAGCCACCCGAAACAAATTTCCCTTAGCCCAGCCAAACAGAACAAAATACACGGAAGTTTGATAAGCTCTCCGAGTGCTTCAGAGTTATTATTAAAGATACTTAAAATTGCTAGTTGGAGGCTGGACGGATGTGCCTTTATATAATATTTGGGATTTTTACGTACATGAAATGTTTTCTTCATTTTGGTTTCTAACTTGTGTCCTTACTTCTAGGTGCCACATTTAATCCTTAACTGCTTGGGAGTGGCCTTGACATGAGTACTTACCCCCCCCCCCCACCCCCCTGTATTTTAGGGCTATCATTAAAATAAACACTATCGTCAAGGAATAATGTTTATTGATTCAATAATGTTTATTGAAGCATAAAGATACTTAACTAAACTTCTTATTTTAAATTGACTTGTAGTCGAAGAAGATTCCCCCTACCCTTTTTTACTGAAGAAAACAGTTGTTTATAAGTTTATAAGTTGTTTTGCTTGTGCGTTTTTAATACACTGTGGAAAAATACTCATGACTAACTTAGAGAAGAAAGTCTTTTACTGATGTGAATGGATTCTGCATTTAGTTTTGATATATATAGCAGCTGTATTGGAATTCCTGATGTAGCTGCAAAGTATGAAAAAAATCTGTTGAAAGAGTATGGTTTTGATGGTGCAAAATACATGTGTGTATGTAAAGGCTGGATGGTAATAGTAAAGATAAAAATAATTGGGATATTTTAAAGTTTTTTCTGGCATCTTTAAATGATGTTTTCTTTAAAAAAAGTAGTGTGTGTATATATATCTATGAGTTTTATGAAGCGTAGTACTATTATGGCAAAAAATAAGTATGCATTCTTTAATTTTAAAACAGTTACCAGTTCTTCTTGACTGATTTAAATCATGATTCAAATGAACTTGATTTAAATTTAGCTTGGTCTCATGCTAACACTGTCTGCAGGTGTTTGTGGACTAACTGGAAATTACTGTAACATTAAGGGAGACCATAACAGAAATGCATTTTCACATAAATAAATTTAATATAAATTTTAATATAAATACATGGTTCACAGGGTGCTATAGTTTGACATAGTATATGGAGTATGTATACTGTTTTCTGCTTTTTTCTTTTTTTTGGCTGCATTATACAAAATGTCTTATTCATTGGTTAAGAAATCTTAGACAGGTTATGGCATCCACTTTAAAAGTTGTAGTGTTCCATTTATTTTGGATCTGCTATCTTACGGTTATATATGACCAAGATTTAGAGCAGGTGTTATTTGATAGGTATGAGTTTGAGTGAATGGCTTTAAAATTATTCTCAATGATTTGTTATAGTCATCTGAAATCTGTTCTGAAATAAGACACATGTAAAATTAAATATTCTGGAAATACAGGTGCTAAGATAGTGTGACCCTCTCTCCAACTCCCCATTAGCCTTCATCCCTTTTTGACTCTAAAGAGGAAATATGTTTGGGCCCTGTTTGGGCCACTGGCCGTCGCTTGCCAACACTTGGACCAGACTGTGGACCGATGTCCCAAGCTAGGCAATATGCCCTTTATACTGTTCCTCTCCGAGGGCTCGTCGCACCAAGACTGAACAGGGAATGTGTTTGCATTGGAGACAATGGGATTTATAGTTGGGGGTAGGAACATAAGGACAAGGTACAACCAGGTACAAGGGAAGGAAGAGAAAGGAAAGGAGAGTTTATCTCTGCCACTGGCTGGGCAGTGATTCTCAAGAGGAGGTCGCTGGGACGTGTCAGAGCATCACCCTGGGAGCGGCAGGATTAGGTGAGGACAGTTTGAAAAAGCATGTTCAGGATATGCATTGGTTTTGTAATAAAGGTCTCTTTATATTCTTGGCTGCCAGGAATGAGGAAAGATGGAGGGCAGTGGTATTCGGTGGTCGAGTCTGGGTTCTCAAAGACCGAGAATCATTAAATGGGAGGCACCTTTGAGGCTCATTTGGCTAAGTGTCCCACTCGATTTCGGCTCAGGTCTGGTCTGGTGGTGGGATCGAGCCCTCCGTCGGGTTGCGCGCTGAGCAGAGCCTGCTCGAGATTCTCTTTCCCTCTCTCTCTCTCTGCCCCTCCCCCGTTCACACTTTCTCTCAAAATAAACTTAAAACAAAAAAAGAATCTAATGGAAAAGAGGTGGCAGCAGCCATGTTGCGTCATCATTTTGTTACACTTCAAACTGCCAGTTATTTTACCAGCAAAAATGGGATTATTTGGGAATAGCAGGACAATTGCAACCTCGGACCAGCAAGCCACAGGGAAAGTCATAGGCAACTCTGGAGAACAAAGGAGGTGACAGCCCCTTTATAGAAGATAGGGGGACCGCCCACAGGGCTTTTAGAAACAAAGAGTCCGTTGGAAGAAACTGGAAGCTGGAAGTATGGTGGCTTCTCATTGGCCGAGTCGTGATTGTCTCTCATTGGCTGGGCTGTTGCTGGGGTGTGGAGGAAAGCCTTTCTTCCTCCTGCTGGGGTGGGGGCAGTAAAGTAGTATTCACCTGCAAGGTCCTGCCTTCCTTTGGGTCTGCAATTGATGACAAGTAATAGGGCACGAGAGCTCCACCTGCCGAATTTCTCGACTTCTTTTAAGAAACGAGATTTCCTTTTATTTTCACAATTTCTTCAGCTGGATTGAGACAAAGTTCCAAGGGGCCATTGGAGCCATACCATGTGGCCGTTAGTAGCTGTTGGGTTGAAATTAAGAACTCTATTGAGAGTCACTAGCCTTTAAAAAGCTAGCAGTCTTGCTTTTCTGGGAGGCGTGGGGGTAGGATGTGGGCCAGCTCCTCAGGGGTGGGCACGGCCGTCTCTTGACCCGTGCACAGTGTTGGACACCCGACCTCTCTGACCGCTCTGATCTTAGCCCCTTGCCCGCATCTAGTGGGGCATGGCCTATCCTCAACACCAAGCCCACCGTCTCTTCCCTGGACTCCTGTTACGGCGTCCTAACTGCCCTCCTTCCTCCAGCTTCCCTTGTCCTCCGTTCTCCCCACACCACCTGTTGTGTTTTTTACCAGAAGAACAACCCGACCCTCTCATGCCCCTACTTGAAATCCTTAGCGCTCTCTTCCAGCTTGGCCATAACCCCCCGGTTCTTGGCGATATCCAGGCTCACCATGAGGCCCGCTTTTCCAGCGTTTGATTCTGCTTTGTCTTTCTTACCTCCAGGGCTTCGAGGCCCTTAATCAACGGTGATGTCTAGAATGGACCAGCTCTGCCCTCATCTCCTGTCTCCTCCCCAGGCTGCACTTTGCACTTCCTTAAGACCCATCTTTCACACCCCCCCCCACCCCGCCCCATGGTGACGCCACCTCTTACCCTCGTGCTTCCGGTCTCCCCTGTGGCCTTGGGGCCCCCGGAGGGTTCCTGCAGCATTGCTAGGCACATAGTGGTACCTGGCAAAAATTTGCTGGAGAAAGGAATGACTTTGTCAGAAGGAGGTAGGTTTAAATGGCAGCCTTTATACTGGGGGAGGACATGGGGTCAATATACGGTCCTCCTGTCACATCCCACCTTCGGCTTGTTGGTTTCAGGACCTTTGCACAAGGACTTGAAATAACAGTCTTAAAAATAGGCCCTCCCCCCTCTGCGTTGGCATTTGCTTACTTTTATCCTGGAGTAGAATGGCTTTAGCATCTTTTTATTAAAAGGTTAGTTTTCAAAAATTAATTGTGAACGTAGTACAAGTTCAGGTTAAAATTCACGCAGAAGGCTGTAAAATAAAAAGTGATACCCCCCCCCCCCCCCCATTTCACGTTTTTATACGGGTCACATTTTTAGAAGGATGCATAAGAAACTGTTAGGAGAAAGCCTCTCCCTAGAGAGTGACCTGTTGGCTTCTAGAATCTTTGTTCTCAGGAGGGAAAACAGAATTCTGGTCCTGTGAGCAGCTCTTTCTGTGTGGGGCTTTGTGAGAAGAAACTTTTGAAAGTAGTAGTTAAGGTAGGTACTTAGTAGAGGTCAGAGCAGCCCCCCCTGGGGTAGTGATGGCCTCTGGTTTGCTTCCTGACCCTGAGAGGTCGAACTTACCGCTTAAGACTTCAGATGAGAAGACATACCCTTGCCTTTCTTGGGAGCCGTAATAAGAATGCATGTGTCACTGAAGTGTCCTTGAGAGTAAGTGTGTAGGTGATCGTAGGAGCTATGGTGATTCTTCCTCTCTCTCTCTCTCTCTCTCTGTCTCTGTCTCTGTCTCTGTCTCTCTCCCCCTCCCCAAGCCCTGCATCTCTGTGACAAACCATGGAAAGCCTTACCGAATCATTTATTCTGGTTCACTGTGAAATTAAAATTTCAGAGCTTTCATGAATTCACTGAAATTGATCAGTTTTTTGGATCAGCATGTGGGAGGTATAGAGGAAAGAGAGGTGAGATGGTCACACACTGCCTCTTAGGCATGCAATGGGTTTAAGTGGGCAGAGTTTAGATTTTGCAGGGGGGAGGGTGAATGACACCAAGGTGGTATCCTGGGCAGGGAGTCTAGGTTGTCCCCTTCTGTGGGTGACCTGCCATGCTTGGGAGAAGCAGATTTTTGGCCCAGGCCATCTTGGTTCCCATACAGCGTGACTCAGGAGCTTCCTTATTATTGAATTAGTTGTGATGAGCATGTATTGCATTTGCAACTCAAATGTCTCAAATTTCAATTGAAGACGCTCTTTTTAGCAGTTGCAAGTGAGATTCTATAATATAAGGTGAAGAAAAGAACCACTCTTGGTTGAGAATAAGGATAAAGTGATTTTTCCAAATAGGCCCTTCTTTCCTTTTATTCCTCCCTTCCTTTTTCCCTTAAAGTCCTGTCTGTGTCCAGTAGGATGAGAGGCCTGTGACTTTTCCCTCATTTCAGCCTACTTTCAAGGAGAAGTCAGGGTCATTCAAAGATGGGCAGTGGAAAGATGGCCAGTGTCTGCTAAGATATTCATTCAGGTATTTTGAACTTGATTTGTTTAGTACGATAGTTGCACCCATGTTAATCAAGGTCCAGAGTTAGACGTGCAGAGTTTTATCACCGAGCTGCTTTTTTCACTCCTAGGGGATTGGGAACCAGGTTGAATTGATGGAACTGGGATTTGTATGGAAATGTTCAGGAATGCAGCTTTCTGCAAAGGCCAGGAACTCGTGAAAAGAATTAGTGAAAGAAGAGAGACTTTAAAAAAAAAATTTTTTTTAACGTTTATTTATTTTTGGGACAGAGAGAGACAGAGCATGAACGGGGGAGGGGCAGAGAGAGAGGGAGACACAGAATCGGAAACAGGCTCCAGGCTCTGAGCCATCAGCCCAGAGCCCGACGCGGGGCTCGAACTGACGGACCGCGAGATCGTGACCTGAGCCGAAGTCGGACGCTTAACCGACTGCGGCACCCAGGTGCCCCAAGAAGGCAGACTTTTAAGTACCTGTTTGATGGTCTCCTTTCTTGGCGGCTTATTTTTGTGTTTTAAGTAACTTTGGAAATGAGCAGGATGAGAGAAAATCAGAGAACCCTTATGGACAACATAAAAAAAAAAAAAAAAAAGAAAGAAAAACAAACGCTGGTCCCTTAGTGTTCCTGTTTGAGCACAGCCAGCTCTCTGAGCAGCTGAAGATGTCAGTGTCACTTTTAAAACAGAAGAGGCATCTGTGGCTCAGCAGTACGACCCGTTTTGTTTGCAGAGGTCACAAATGAAGCTTAAGGGTATGACAGCTGATGTGGGCTGGTGGGGTCGGCCGACCTCCAAGACCGAGCCCTTGTGTCCCCTGCACCTGCCCCTGAAGCCCCTGCTCTGGAGCCTACCCAGTTGACAACCTTCTGCAGGAGAATTCCATTTGGCTTCAAAACAAAAACAAAAACTCGACCCTGAATCCAGTAGTTGAATTCTACTCTGTGCCTTCTGTTTGGCTTTGAAAACTGTCCCGTCTGGAGAATGAAGTTAAACCTGGTCACTGTTGTTCAAAGTCCTGTGGCTGGTCTTTATGTGTCTGTGCTTTGTGACCTGCACACAGGGACACTTCTGAGGTGACTCACCAGTCCAGTGACCTCCTCCTGGTGCTGCTTGCCATCCCCCAAGCAGCCCCGTAGAGAGACCCTGGGTTGGCATTCTGTGATTTTGGCATGATTGGAAACGGAAGCAGCTGTCCTGGGGCCAGGGCCCTGGTCCAACCCTACCAGGTCCGTAAAAGCCCTTTAGCAGCTTAATCTGTGGCTTTTTATTTAGGGTGGCCTCTGGTCTTCACGAAATGAGAAAGTGAAAATGATGGTGTCATTCCCAGCCATCGTATGTAGTTGGAGCTTTTAGAATTGGTTGATTTAAAAGAACAAAACTAACCCTGAGCTTTGGTTTCCATGAGGCCTTTGAGGGAGTTTTCCGGAAGGGACTGCAGTATTTGCTTATGAGATGCCCCCAGAGGCACGCTCTGAACTCTGTGCAAAAAAAAAAAAAAAAAAAAAAATGATTCAGGTGTGTGAGTTCTAACCTACAGGAAGGGTCAGAAATTACCCTAGGAGGAAGGTTTCCTTCCATCTTCTCATGTTGTATTTGATATGTAGGAGAGTTTGCTTTTCCTCTTAGACCACTGTGGGTTCAAGTTCTGGCTGGGCCACCAACCCTGAGTGACCTTTTAAAGTTTCTTTTCCCATGGGGCTCCTGGGTGGCTCAGTCGGTTAAGCGTCCGACTTCGGCTCAGGTCATGATCTCGCGGTCCGTGAGTTCGAGCCCCGTGTCGGGCTCTGTGCTGACAGCTCGGAGCCTGGAGCCGGCTTCGGATTCTGTGTCTCCCTCTCTCTCTGTTCCTCCCCTGCTCGCACTCTGTCTCTCTCTCAAAAAGAAATAAAGATTAAAAAAACAAATTTTTTTTAAAGTTTCTTTTCCCAAATTTCCTTTTCCCCGTATGTAAATACTTGGCCTTTCATAATCTTGCGAAGATTTAGCGTGAGCACATGGAGTATAATCCCTCCTCTGTAAGAGAGGTGAAAGGGTGTCTCCCTCTGTTGCTAGTATTTTTACAGGAAAGCCCATGGATTTTAAAATTTTGGCCTTGAACCAGTTGTCCATCCTCAGTGTTCATCTCTATAAAATGGGGATGTTGGGACGTAAAGGAGATAGGAAATGTCTGAAGTGTGGTGCACAGTAGACCGTGAACTGGGAACTCACCCGTGTTGTTTGAGAACCAGGCTGTAGAGTGGAAGGTTGCTTTGATCGTGGATCCGAAAGGAAAAGTCTCCACCCCATTTAGGAAAGACACCGTTAGGAGTGCCCGGCATACGTTTGTTCAGGTTTCCGTATCGGGGGTGGAAATTCACCCTTGACCGTTCATTTCGGAGAAGAGACCCTTTTTTTTTTTTTTTTTTTAAGCTTCCCTTCTTCGCTAATGAAGCAGCAGCCATGTCCGGCACCAAGGGTGGTTAAAATGCAGAGTGAGAGACGGTGGCAGTGGTCACCCTCAAAGAGCTGTGATTTCCCCTGCATGAAGTGCAGTGTCTGTCTAATGCGTTTTAAATGAAAGAGGTGACTGTGGGCAATCTCGTAAAACAGCCAAATGCCACGATAGGGAGAAAACGTGAGCATTAAGTAATTGTGCCCCAGCACGCCCACAGAATATTGACCGAGCAAAATAAAACCCCGTTTCCGCCCTGGTTGTTGTTGACCGGAGAATCCCAGGATTGAGGGGTTAAGAGCCAGATGAGCGTGGAGACTTTTGCAAGAGATGGAAGCAACCAGAAGGGCAAGCTCCCCAGTCAGGGTTCAGACCTTCTGTTGGGGCTTACCTGTCTCTGCCCCTGGCCCTGGACGCCCCTTCTCCCTCTGCCTGGCTACACCGCATCCCGCTGCAGATCACCCGTCTCTTTGCACCTCTTTGGCTGCAGGAGTGCCGGCCCAGGGTGCCCCCAGCACCCTTCCTCGTTGGCTGTCAGTTTCCGATATTGGAACCCATCACTGGCTGACACAGTGCTGGAGTGAAGCAAAGCTGTTACTGTGAACACTCCTGCTTTGTAGCCTTCCTTGCTCATCAGCGCTCAAGAAGCCCTTGAAATAAGGTGAACTGAGAAAATATTGCCAGAATCTCTCTGCGGATTTTTTCCCCCCAGCCCTCTGATTACACACGCTAAGTGCCGCTATCTGTGTAAATAACCTTTTCTTCCCCGCCTCTCTGCCTCCCCTCCTCCCCCACTCCCTTGCTCTTCGGCTCTCTCGAGTGATAAATAGCCAGGCTACTGCTCAGCGTGCACCAACACCTGGGAATAATCATGCAAAAATAACAGTGAGAGACTGCCGCGCGTCTGTTCTTGACATTAACTTTCCTCAGTTTGACAGGCTGCCACCACCAGCTGTTAGACTTATGGGTCTCTTTCTCTCCCCCCCCCCGCCCCCCCCACTGGAGATGGCTGTTTTCCTGCTTCTATTTTTTGGGCTCTAATAGGTTACATCAGTGTCCCATCAAGAAGACAGAAAAGAGCTGTGACAAAGGAACCATTACTAATGCTGGCCAGTTCTCTATTCTGGTCTTTTCTCCTGCGTGTTAGTATTATTAGACTAATAATTCCCCAGTGACTTTTACCTGGAATATCTGATTAGTAGTATTGTAGAGTACCTTCCCCCTGCAAAGCGTATTCATAATTGCCTCCGGTGAGTTGTCTTTGAATGTAGCAAATCCTACATTGATTTCTTTTTTAGTTCAGATCTCAATTATATTTGTAATAATGATGATAATATTGGCCGTGGCAACAGCTCTTATTTATTTTTTTTTTAAATTTTTTTTTTTTTCTTCCACGTTTTTATTTATTTTTGGGACAGACAGAGACAGAGCATGAACGGGGGAGGAGCAGAGAGAGAGGGAGACACAGAATCGGAAACAGGCTCCAGGCTCCGAGCCATCAGCCCAGAGCCTGACGCGGGGCTCGAACTCACAGACCGTGAGATCGTGACCTGGCTGAAGTCGGACGCTTAACCGACTGCGCCACCCAGGCGCCCCATCAGCTCTTATTTATTGAGCGCTGCTCCATACCCAGACCTGGACTAGGGTTGTTGGGGCTCATGTAGTAGTCCCTTTAGGCACGGGTTATTTTCATTTTACAGATGAAGCCATTGAGTCCCAGAGAGATCAGGTGGCTTTGCCTAAAGGTTATGTAATGGAAGGAGGTGGGATTCGAGCTCTGAAGACTGATCCCTGCACTGCCCTGCTTTTCGCCACACGCTATGTTTTGCGCTCAGGTCCTACGGACGGCCCCTTGATTGTGGTTCTGCAATTACAGGTGGAATTTTGCTGTACTTGCATGAGTATTTGATGATGAGTGGCACAGTCCTGCTGATTAGGCAGTAAGCCCAGGACAGCACGGACCCGTTCGGGTTGCCCCTGCTCTCGTCCTGCTAGCAGCCTGCGCGGGGTGCCTGGCACGTAGCGGGTGTGTAGGCGTTATTTATTGGGGGGCTATGTGATCAAGTTGTGACGACTCGGAGACGACTTTTGGGGGAGCGGCAGCACATGAAAAAGAGGTACGGCTGGAGATTAGTAGGAGATTTTGTAGAGGTCGAGGGCTCATCAAGATCTGCTGTAAAATTGGGGGGCGATTAGGCTGGGCCGACTGCTGCCAGATGCCAACGTATGAAAGGAGCAGTATTTTCCCCCAGGCTGCGCTTCTCAGGGTTAAGCCCTTTTTCTTATACTTTTAACACACTTTAACCGCACTTAACCATGCATTTGGAGGGGATTATAGATTTATGTTAAATATAGTAGGATATAAAAAGGAGCTTTGTAAGGTTGCATGCAGGGTTAGAGAACTGTAATATCAGACCAGGGACTTTTTTTTTTTTTCTTCCTCTTTTTCCAAGCCAGCATTTACTGAGCTAAGCACTTTGCTGAGCCTTCACTTTATGTGAATCATCTCATTGAGTCTTCACTGTGACCCTGTGGGTGTAATTGTTATTCTTACTCCCATTTCTGAGATGCAGACGTTGGGCCTCTGAGTAGCCAGGTTATTTGCTCAGGGGTCCCCCACAGCGAGTAACAGGGAGGTAGGGATTTGAACCTATCGCAACCTGAGGGCCGCCACTACCACGTCCAAGTGTATGCCCCTTGGAGGGGCTTCTCCTAGGGACCATTGCTTCTCTCCGTCTTCACGAGCCTCATTGGTTGAAGAAGATTCCGTCTATGGATCAGTGACCTGGAAATTGGCGCAGCGGAGTTGATATTTGGTAGGAGGTAAAAACACTACTGAAAATCCTTCCAGATCCTGCTTTACACATGGTGCATGTGGCTTTGTTTTAGATGCTGTAAGATTCACAAGAGAACTGAAACCTTTTGTAGGGGGGCATCTCTTACTGGGGGCATTCGCTGGCGGAAAGAATTAGCGACTCTGTATGTACACTGTATTATTTATTTTATTTTATTATTATTTTTGAAATATTTATTTATTTTTGAGAGACGGTGAGAGAGAGAGAGAGAGAGCATAAGCGGGGAGGGGCAGAGAGAGAGAGGGAGACAGGGAATCCGAAGCAGGCTCCAGGCTCTGAGCTGTCAGCACAGAGCCTGACGCGGGGTTTGAACCCAGGAATCCCGAGATCGTGACCTGAGCCAAAGTTGGATGCTTAACCGACTGAGCCACCCAGGCGCCCTCAGACACTGAATTATTTCCCTTCCGCCTCTCTCTTGGCTCCTCGTGTGTGTGCTTGAACTCCTACTACTTATAGGATGCTGTTTTATTTTCACTTGGGCTGCCCCCAGAGGTACCTTACTTATTGCCTTTGTGCAAATATAGGCCAAGTTTCTCTCTAGAATGAGGAGGCTGGCTACGTGGTCTTCTAGGGGCAGACATTCTGTGATTGTCTCAGGGGAGGGCTGCAAATGCAAACTCAGCTGGTCACTGCAAGGCCTAAGCCCTGTCAGTTGATGCCGCGAGGAATCGCTGGCCGAGCCCAGTACATTATCTCGTTATTATTTTAAGAGATAGTAGACATTCATACTTGTCCCTAAGTTTTTGTGTTTGTGAAAATTTGTAATGTTTGAAAAAGTAGCATACCTCCCAGTGTAAAACACCTCTGGGAGTGGCTGTGATTCCTTACCCTCCTCTGTGGTTGGTGACCTCTGGGGAAGAGGGGCTTCTAATGGAAGCCATTAGACCACTGGGGTGTGGTCTTGTATTGGGGGACTGTTTATGATTAAGTTCATGTTTATAGTCAGACTCTCCGAACCTTAGCTTCTCACTGGAAGCCTTGGGGACGGGGTTCCGAGGTCTGCTCGATAAATGCTATCAACTAAGCTTTGTTCACTGCCCTTGGATTGTGTGAATGGAAATAAACACCGTTAAGTTGCTCGTAGGCCCAGGATACCATCGCCTCTCCCCTCAAGTCTTCTAGATTCTTTAGAAATTTGATCTTTGGAGTCACTTACATATCCCAAGGAGTAGGTGCATGTGTGTGTGTATCTGTGTGCAGATATATTCGTAGTTGGAGTTAGACTGAAATAGGGATTTAGCCCAGGAATTCTATTTTAACAGGATTTGTTATCAGTAGGCGGCTGGAGGATGCGTTTTCCAGTTGTGAGGAAAATGGTCCTTAGTGAGGTTAAGTGACTCTCCGAAGTCACATGCTAATTATCGTCAGAGTTAGAGCCAAAATACTAGCATCCAACATGCCCTGTCCTTAAAACTTTGTATTGCAGGCTTTGCCTCATTGTATCCTGATCTCCCAAAGGGAATTCATGCTCTCTTTGCTGCCTTCCCTCCTTTCATTTCATCCTATTTTCTTGTTTCTCCAATTGAAACTGTATTTTCTTGGAATTAACGTAGGCTGTCAATCACGTGATCTAAAGAGTATTTTGAGAGTATCGTTCTGTTTTGTCTTTTCAGTTTCTGTGTGTAGCAATCATTAAACCCATTTTACAACTAACTGTACAAATTAAGAATTTGTTGGCAAACATGCAAAAAAAAAAAAAAAAAAACCCAGTAGCCGGTTTATAATTTTTCTTGGCCTTTTTTTTTTCTTTTTAAATTCTGGAAAGTGGTTCTAAATGTTTTAGTTTAATACAGACGACAAGGTAGCAATGGATTTTTTGCATGCCCCCCACCCCCGCATTTCCTCCCTTGGAACCCCTTTCTTCATTTGTCAGCCCAGTGTTAAAATAGGAACTATCAGTGTGAACTTTGATCCACATTAAGCTGCATTTACGCGGAAGCATAAATCACAAGATCTGGGGTTTGGGACCGTTAAATGCTTTTCTTTCTTGGGCTCTGTGATCAAGAATGCAGAACAATAAAAAGCGTGGAGCAAAAGAAGTTTTATGGCAGCTTGGAGAGCAGGAAATTAAGTTTCTTTAGCATGCAGATGGGCGAAGGGCTGTTCTATTGCATCTTGGATCATTCAGGCAAGTGAACGTCACTTGATCATTTTAGCGAAAGGCAAACTGTAGGAATAGTTCCTACAGTCATATGAACAAGGAGCCCACACACATGACTGCTTCAGCTGTTCAACCAGGAGCACGCCTCCTCCTATAACTTGTCTTGAAACGCACTCTGTGTGTGTACGTGTGTGTGTGTGTTTTGAACAACAAAGACTATGTAATAGCACGTCTAATAGCCAAGCGTTGGTTTCTTACAAAGGTTAATTGGGCATATAGGAACTACAGACCAGGATGGCCTTTTACCAGAAATAGTTTCTGTGTGTCCTTTGCACACATAGGATTTGTTAGCTCAGCTGATAAAGCACGCAAGATGGCCTCCCTTATAGGTAGGTGATACCTGTGTGTAACTTGAGGACCCAGGCAAGCGATCTGGAGTCGTGGTGTAGATGGGCTTTGCATTGGGCTCTTCTACATCTGACCACCCGTCAGCAGGGCTAAAACTGTTCTGTACCGGTCATAACTGTAATCGAAATGGGTCTGATGAGAGAGTGGGTTGGTTGGAGATGTGCTTACTTAGTGCATGCATAGCCTTTGGTTTTCGTCATGGCCAGACTCCTGAATGTTGTATGGTTCAAGATCTCCTTTCCTGCTTTCTAGGATAGGGGTGCAAAGGACATGGCATTGCACCGTATGCTCTTATATTGGCTGTCATGTCTATTTCCTGGGATTTTGAGGGTGGAATCCCGGGACTTGGTCAGACTCATCAGGGACCTTTCCAAGTCGAACCACTAAAGGACATGTGGCATTGGAGAAACTCCCGGTTCTGCTGACGTTGGCCACAGGCCTTTATTTCCCCACGTAGGTGAATTCTGCTAAACTTTGCAGTAGAACACTTAATTAGGAGTCGATGCTTAATACATGCTAATAATATCCAGTTTATGTGTTTGAGTGTGTATAATCAAGTTGATGTATTTTACATATTCAGCAGAGTCAGTTAATGTATTTTCGTAGTGATTTAATTCATTACGGTTTATAAAGTACTTTGAAGACGATTTTAGCCCATCTCCCATGCTGAAGTGCCCAGTGATGCCTCTGTGGCGTTTATTGGAGCTTCTCCTTTGGAAAATACTGTAGTTTTGAACGTAAGATTTCATCACAAGGGGGCAAGAGTGCTAATTTTGCAGAGCAGCGTTCACGCACATCGACTGAGGCTGACGGTTCTCCATCGGTGAATTTAGGACGTTGGGAGTTCCTGCCTATCTATTCCGGAAGCAGGATCCCCAGGGTTGGCCCTGCCGGGCGTGAAACACCTCAAACGCTCATTTCTCTTCTCCTTTCCGTGGTGGCCCCACGAAAACCCCTGAAGCCTGTTCTGCTTGCAAATGGAATTTGGAATGGTGATGTGTTCTAGAAGTGATATAAACAGATTGCATTATAAGGAGCTCGGAGAATGCAGCACCCTGCAGTAAGCCTGTCTGTCTTTCAGGTTGACCCCCTGTTTACAGTGCCAGCACCACCACCGCCGATTTCCAGCAGCCTCACGCCTCAGATTCTGCCCTCCTACTTTTCCCCATCTTCATCCAATATTGCAGCACCGGTTGAACAGCTTTTGGTTCGGACTCGTTCCGTGGGTGTCAATACATGTGAAGTTGGAGTAGTGACAGAGCCAGAGTGTCTTGGGCCCTGTGAACCTGGGACCAGTGTGAATTTGGAAGGGATCGTGTGGCATGAAACAGAAGAAGGTAAATACACTTTACTTTTATCTATTTCCCCCCTGATGTATTTCGTTATGTCCACCGGTAAGGGGACTTGGTGTGGCGGTGATCGGAGAGGAGAGAAAAGTGGTTTTGATACTGTCTGTGGATTTTTGTTGAAACCAGAACCGTGTTTCTCTTTCCTGTTCACGGCGGCTTTGACGTTCAGGATGGATGAGGTGGCCCTAAAAGTGGCCTGCGTTTCAAGTGCCAGTACGGAAAGACAGGGAAGCAGGGGTGAGGGTTACCCTTTCCCCTGAGGGGGATCATGGGAATGGGGAAGACGGATTGATCTCAAGTTCACTTTCTTCTCGGTGTGCCAGCCGATCTCTCGGTCTTGATGTGGTTGTTCTTGGGTTGTTGAGGTTTAAATTGACCTGCTGATTTGGGTTCTTGCGTTCAGCCAACGGCCATGGCCATGACATGGCTGTGGCTGCTTGGTGCTCGGGGCTAACGAACCCAAGGTCAGAGGCTGCAGCCCGAGGTGAACCAGTCATTTCTCTTCTTTGACTGGGGACCTAGCACCTTCCCTGCCCCTAAGCTCAGCAGGCCATCTGGCAAGTATAATCCAATAGTCACAAGAGAAATGGATTAGGATTAGTCTGTCATTGCTGTTAGAAACATAAATGTGGCATATACCATACCTACCGTGGACCCAGACTCTGGTTGGCCACATCTCATAGCACACGATCATCAGGTACGGTGTGTTTCAGATGGCCAGTGTCATTGATGGTAGAGGCCAACAGGTCATTAAAAACTAAATACCAAGGAGAGAGCCGCGTTGCTCCATTGGGGAATGAGAGTAGAAAAGGTGAGGAAGGTATGTGCCCCAGGTGAACAAAGAAAAGTGAAGAACACAGGGGAAACCTTTTCTTTGCCTCAAAGCTAGATTGGTCAAGGAGAAGGGAGATGATCGGGGTCAGTATCATGGACAGATGGGACAAGGAGTAAGGGCAAAGACGAGGGTAACCAGAAAGGTCTGAGACCCAGAGTCACTGTTCAGGGCCCTCTGTATCAAGGGGGAAAAAATTGAGGGCTCAAACTCCCAGGAGAGAAAGGAAAACTATATGCCAAGGAGACTGCCTGGATGGGAAGGGGGAATAATTGGAGATCATTGCTGGGGAGGAAGTAGTTGAGAGAAAAGAAGTGAGAATAGGACCACACGAGGGAACGAAAGCAGAGAACAACAACGAAGAATGAATATCCGGTGACAGGTGTGAGTGTAATTGTCAGAAGGCGGAAAAGAGCGCGCACCGTTTCAAGGAAGAAAAGCAAAAATTGTAGAAAAATCTTCGAGGTCCTGAAAGGTATATTTTGTAATCGGGTACAAAATTTCGTAGACAGCGTCAGTAAGGAAAAATAATTATTTAAGAAGGAACCAGAGAAGGTGAATGAAAGCAGCAGATACGAAGGGCTCTCTCTCTTTCTTTCAACTGAAAGTGCTAGTTAAAATTTACTTTTAGCTTTAGAAACGCTTGGTGTTTTGGGGCCCCATCCTCTTTGTACTTTTAGCGGGGAAGCCTTGGCCCCCTGTAACCAGATTAGGAGGAGCTGGAATGAAAATTTTCCTCTCTTGCTTACCTGTTGAAACACCCTCTCTGGGCAAGGGCTTCTGTGTGGGGAGCAACTCCTCTCCTCTTGCCTCTCTTTGCATTGCACACTCTCTGTCTTCTCGGGTTTTCCTTAGAAAAGTGGTGGCTAAGGGCGTCCGACTGGTATGTTGGTGAGAAAAGTACAGAGAAGGAAGCGACACACGAATCTAATGTTGTAGTTAAATTATGAGTCCGGGTACCGAGGATTCAGGAACAGAAAAAGATTTGGAAAGGCTAAGGGTTAATTTCCATAAACTTGAAAGAAAGATTTTTCTTGGACTTGAATCGCTCGCTCATTTGGGTGAGGTGCCACCTCCCATTTATTTCTCAGCTACGACTTAGCGCCCGTTGGCTTATGGCTTGTCATTATTTTATTTATTCCTGTGTGCGACAGGATCGACTTCCTGCAGTGTGACCTCACTGGGCGGTGCATGTTGTAAAATTAGCCACAAACTTTCTGGCATGCCTATAAGTCTCGGGTTATTTTTCCCGTGGCTTGGAAGTCTGCTTGGTTTTGACTTGAACCTTAGCTTCTAAGAAGAGATGAGGTTACTGAGAAAAAAGCCAATTGTATTCAAAACCTGTAGTAACTCTGGGCAAACGGTCAAAGAGCTTTGTGGTGTGTCATTATTACGATTATTATTTTTTATTAGTTTTTTTTGGTGGTGATGCAGGTACAGCCTCCCCAGTTGTGCTCTGTTCTCTGAGAAATCCGTCTCCTGAGTCTGTGCACCTGCTTCTGTGTGCTGTGACCCATCCGTCCCCAAGGTTGTCTTCCGTCCCCATGGGGCACGCTGGCAGCTTTAGGTGCTTTTTGGACACGGGAATGGAACCTTCTGCAGCCCCAGCCTTCTTGTTACTCCCTCACATTTTCCAGGGTTTGGAATGTGTGGATGTTGATGGTGGTGACAAGAAGGAGCTGGAGCAGTGAACAGAGTTATTCTTGCTGAATAACCTAAACTTCAGATCTCCAACAGAATTTAAGAACTCTCCTTATTTAAAAAACAAAACAAACAAAAAAAAACCCCTCCTTAGCCTGGACGGTAAGATATGTGTTTAATGTGTAACCATTTTCAAGAGAGTTCCATTTGCCTTTTTTTTTTTTTTTTCTTCTCAGTACAGCCTCTTTAAACCTCTTGGACCAATTTAAAAATTAAACCCACTCGACCATTAATTTTTCCCTTTGGGGAAAAACAAAGAGAGAAACAGAACAAACACATTTGGAGCCGGTTATTGGGCAGAGTTAAAAGAGAATGGGTTTGGGAAGAAGGAGAGGGGAGAGGAAGCCACATTAGTTTTCTAGAATGGGGGTTTCATTAACAAAAGGCAAACTGAGCACTTAGGAAACAGGCAGGAAACTGTCAGTTGCCTGGGACTCATGTCCTGTAGATTGAGCTGAAAAAAATTTCTTCCCTTGTAGTTTCATTTTGAGGTTATTGTGTACCTGGTGGTGTTTTTAACAAACCTAATGTGTTAGGTGCATTCATAGGTGTGTGTATGCGTGTGTGTGTGTGTGTGTGTGTGTGTGTGTGTGGTGTGCACACGCGCGCGTGCGCATCTATATTGAAGATCCTAGAAGTGTTAAGAGCTCGTGTCTGCAGTCTTTGGGGGAACATTGAGTGTTCTTACGATTTTTTTCTTGTTTTTGGGAAGGTAGTGGGGAAGAGCAAGACTGAACTATGAAATCCCCACTAAATATTAATTATTTCTTGTGCTGGGAATCTCTCATTTCTGGAGGGTTCTTTGAGTCACAGACTTTCCCCTTAGTGTTACCGCCAGTACATGGAGTCCTGGTTGCCTGAGAACCAAATTGTCCTCTGGAGTACCATGTTACGAGAGAAGTTCCCTCTGGAAATAATTAGTGGGTTTCAGAGCGTGCTTAATAGGAGAGAAAAACTATTACTGCATTTGGATGTTTAGTTATTTTACTCTGCTCTTGCTTCTTTAAGGTGAGCACATAGGAGCAATGAGGTATTGTACAAAATTACTCTCAGATGTTGGAAAGAATTTCCTTAGCGTTTCACTCCTGACATTTGGGACGCACATGCCTGTGTATAGTTATTTGTTTGGAAATTTGCTCTTCTGGGGGGTGGGGGTGGGCGTGGGGGACATAAAACCAGAAAAAATGTGGAGTGTAAATACCTACCTGTTGAGCTTGGCTCTTTAGCTCTTATGAACGCATTTTCTTTTGGAATTTTATTAAATCGTATTTCTTATTGGACTTTTTCTCCCTCCCTGTTTTTTTTTTTTTTTTTTTTTTTTTTTTGGCCCTATCTGAGAACATACTTGGTTCAGCTACACAGCTGTGTTTCCTTGTTACAACTGTCATTTACTGTGGCCTTTAAAGCATCTAGAGGTAGAGGCCTGGGGTTCTCAACCCTGTGCCTTTGAACCACCCGGAGAGCTACTCAAACACTCCCGGGCACCACTTCTAGGCTTGGTCTGGGATGGCACTTTGCTCTGGTTTGCTGACCTGGCCTTGGTGGGGTTTTTTGTCTGATTATTTTTTTCCAGTACTCCCCAGGGGATTCTAATGTGCAAACAGGATGGAGAACCACTGTCTCGGGGGAAAGAGGGGATGTCCTCACCCTTTGCAGGCTGCTTGACCTTTTCCCTTTAAGGAAGTCACTGTCTTATTGCCTCATTTTCTCAGGGATGAAGTGGACAGGCGCCCTCGCCCTGTTTACCTTGCAGGGTAGATAATGTCTGTCCAGATGCTGTAGTGTGGCTGGTGAACTTCACCATTTCACCCCTGTGCTAATGACAAAGGGGGTCCGGCGTTTGATCCCGAACCTGGCCTTCACAGAGGTTTTGGGGTGTAATGAACATCCGATTGGTACCACTCTTCCTGATTTATTAATATGGTGGTGTGGACCTTCCTACGTGGTTCTTCACTGAGCCAGAAATGGTGCCTTCGTTTCTGTGTGGTTTCTGCCGAATCATTTTTGAAAGAGTTCAGAAACCCAGAGTAGTAAAGAAAAGTTAATAAGAAAGCAGCAAATAAAAGACTGGACTCCCAGCATCACTGGGAGCTTTCAGAGGGGACAGTGAAAACGCAACTGGCAGCTTATTAAAGTGAGTAAGTGTGTTTTTTTTAGAGAAGACTTATTAGCATCTGGTGTAAAAGGAAGAATGGTTCTTTGAGTTTCTCCATCTGATGTTCTGTGTGTTTTCCAAGAACAGCAGTCTTGGGAATTAATGTTTTAAATTTTTTTTTTTTATGTTTATTTATTTTTGAGAGAGAGACGGAGTGTGAGTGGGGGAGGAGCAGAGAGAGAGGGAGACACAGAATCTGAAACAGGCTCCGGGCTGTGAGCTGTCGGCGCAGAGCCCAACGAGGGGCTTGAACTCACGAACCATGAGATCATGACCTGAACTGAAGTCGGACGCTTACCGACTGAGCCACCCAGGCGCCCCAAGAATGAATGTTTTAAAGGTGACCGGTTGGGGAAGTCACTGATTGTCTTCACACCACCAGAGATGCTCTTCAGTTCTTCTGCTTCTCCCGCATTTCCAAAGTCACAAAGAGGACAGTGTTTACATGGGAAGCAGGGGGGTTCCAAGTTAAGTCCTTAAAAGGCAAACGATCCTGTATAAATTGACGACAGATCTGACGTACGGTGTTGTTACTCCTATTCTGCGGTATTGACTGCCCAAACTTGTTCCTGGAACTAGGGCTTTCTTTTTCAATTTTGATTGGAGGAGAGATTAAATACGAATCCCGGCCCGCTTTGTGTTTTCGGTATTGGAGCACGGGGTTGGTGCGTTAACTTTTTTTTCCACCAGGTGAAATGTTATTACTTATTGAGGTATTTCCCAGTGATTTTATAAATTCAGCTTTGACTCACAAGGCGAGTCAGATGCCTGCTTTCGCTTCTCATTTCATTACCTGCCACACCAGGGAGGATTAAGAGCTATGCAGCCGCAGGGAACGTGAAGATGGCTCACGCACGCCCTTCTCCTATCAGCGATGTGCTAAGTGGAGGTAAACCAGCCTGTGGTCTGAGTTTCGCAGGTGGGCGCAGCCGGTTAGTCACTGAGCTAGTGGAAAAAAAGCGTCCGGCCTTGCTGTTCAACGTGAACTCAACAGAGGGTTGGAGGGCTGGAGGAACTACTAGTCAGTGCCGCTCTGTGTATTGGCCAACATTGTATCCTCGCCCCGCTGGGCACGCTTGCCGTGCTGGTTGCCAACGAAAAGCGGACGTTCGTCACCCTTGGTGGCGAGCAGCTCCAGGATGGGCCTCCAGAGTGCCCAAGTCCCACCTGTTTTCACAGGCGAAAGGCAACCCAGCTGGCAAACCCTCTCTGTGTGTTTGCTGGACCGCATAACATCTTGGGTATGTGATCGTTCTGTGTTCGGTGGCGAAAAACTTTTTTTCTAATAAAAACGAGCTTGGTCTGAGGATGTCGGTTAGAAACAGTTACAATGCACATCGAAGTTACTTGGTTTTTTTAACATCACAGAAACTTGCGTTACCAGTTTCACCAAAAAATCAGAAATCAAACATGGGGGCCAGGTGCTTGCACTGTGCACTCTGTCAAGATTTATGAATGAAGGGGAGTATAAGGAAGGGACCAAGGGAGGGCTTGCCTGGGCCGTCTTCCTGGGCTTTCCGTTCCTCTGGACCTACCTGTTTTATGCTTTCCTGATGAGGTAACGGGGCAACCATCTGATAGGATGAGTGATGGCACGTTTTGCTGGAAAGCAATACCACAGTCACATCACCGCTGGTCAGCGTGAAAAATAAGCTGCTGTTAGGATTCCGCTTCATGTTTTTAGACCAAACATTTGTTCTTTTTGTGTCACTTGTGTGTATATTTTGGTGTTGACATTATGTGTTAAGTAATGAAGCAGTCAGTTTTAAACTCCCCGTGTAAAGGCCTTTTGTTAACCTTTGGTTGGTTTTTTTTTTTTTTGTGAGAGAGAGGGAGTGCCCGGGGGAGGGGCAGAGGGAGAGCGAGAGAGAGAATCTTAAGCAAGCTCCACCCGGATCTCAAGACCACGAGATCATGACCTGAGCCGAAATCAAGAGTCGGATGCTTAACCGACTGAGCCACCCAGGCGCCCCTGAAGGGCTGTTTGTTTTCTAATCACAAAAATGAAGATACTCTCATTGGTTGCAGAGAATCGTTTTTTGGCCCCCCTGGGAATGATGATGGCGAGTATTTCATTAACTTTTTACACACAGTGTTTATAGCAACTTGATTGAGATCTAATTCACACAGCATACAATCCATCCATTTAAAGTGGATAATTCAGCGGGTTTATTTATTTATTTATTTTGAATGTATTAAGGAGTCCCGCAACCATCACCACAGTTAATTTTCGAACAATTTCATTACCTCAAGGAATCCCTGTTTCCCACCAGCAGTCACTCCCGCTTACCCCAGCCCCCGTTTCATTGGCATCGTTGTCTTTGACTCTTCGTTGCCTTAATGTGTATTTTATGGACAAGAGAAAGGATTGATTTGTTGAGTGTTTGTACCAGGCATTGTGCTAGACATGCCTCCTAGATAATAATTTCCTTTAATCCTTAGAACAGAATGCAAAGTGCACTGTTATCATCTGTATGTTTATGAAGGAGACTTAGAAAGGGATTTCTCTGTGCAAGGCAGCAAGACTTGGAGACCCCTTGCTGTCTCTTTTTTTTTTTTAATGTTTATTTTTGAGAGGGAGGGAGAAAGAGAGAGAGAGAGACAGACAGAGAGACAGAGAGAGTGGGAGACACAGACTCCGAAGCAGGCTCCAGGCTCTGAGCTGTCAGCACAGAGCCCGACGCGGGGCTCGAACTCCCCGACCGGACCGCGAGATCATGACCTGAGCCGAAGTTGGACACTTAACTCATTGAACCACCCAGGCGCCCTGGAGACCCCTTACTCTTCACAGCTACTTCTGCCTAGGTGTCCGGGATTTCCACTGCACAAAAGTGCCCACGTATTTCACGCAGCACTCTTTGGAAAGGGGCCGTAAGATGTGATGTAGTCACTGGCGTCTTTATTTTTAAGCACAGAACGATAGGAAATTCTTTATCAGGGTAGCGTCTGAAATTGGCAGGAGTCACTGAATCAGCTTCAGCTGGGTTGATGTATACAAACCATCCCTTTCTGCCCCACTAAGCTGGAAGCTTCTTTAGTCCACAGATCCCATCTGTTTTGTTCACTGTTGGATCCCCAGCGCCTGGCACAGAGTAAGTGTGCCATACATATTTGTCGAATGTTGAATAAATTCACGGAACACAGTGGTATGGTCTTGATACCTGTGTAGTGTAGCTTTCTAGTCAAGAATATGTTACTTTTAAATTAAGTTTGGCCTAGACAATCTGGGAAATACAGCTCTGCAAATCTACTTTGTCACTGATTTTTTTTTGGGGGGGGCGGGGAGGAAGCCATTATAAAATGTGATTACATTGTATTGTAATTCACCTTCCCATCTTGCTCTTCCTAGACCCATCTCCAAAAAAAGGGGCAACAAAAGAATTCGGTTTGCTTTTTCCCCTCAGTCATTCATACCCTCGGTAGGGTTTTAATTTTCTGGTGATAAAAGGAATACCTGGTCATTTTAGGACACCGGCAGAGGGGAAACACCCAAAAGGTAGAAGAAAAACCAAATCACCTTTAATCTCACTATTCAGGCAACCACTTTAATTTGTTGGTTTACTCCTTAGCTGTTTGTTTATTTTATTTTACTTTTTAAAAGTTTATCCATTTATTCTGAGAGAGAGAGAGAGAGAGAGCGAGAGAGCGAGCGTGCATGCGTGTTTGTGCGCATAGTGGGGGAGGGGCAGAGAGAGGGGGAGAGAATCCTGAGCAGGCTCCAGACTGTCAGCGCAGAGCCCGACATGACGCTGCAACTCAGGAGCCAGGAGATCACGACCCGAGCTGAAATCAAGAGTCAAATGCTCAACTGACTGAGCCATCCAGGCGCCCCTCCTTAGCTTTTTAAATATGCGTTAAAAAAAAAAAATGTATTTGAGATCATCTGGTAAATACGCTTTTGAATATTGCTTTCTCTTTTAATCTTAACATTAAACCACAAGCATTTCTGATGTTATGAGACCGCTTTCTAAGACGTTCTTTCCGTTGATATAAAACATTTTATGGCACGGACACACAAAATTTAATGCAAATTCCTCTAAGGATGGATATTTACATTGCCTTCAGCCTCTGAGATAAGTATCACCCTGCATGGTATATGTTTGTGTGTGAAGCATTTGTATCGTTTTATGACTTCGCGGTTACCATCGCAGGGTCAGAGTTTGGGAAACAATCGCTGAGTCAAAGGACGCAAACACTTTTAATAGGCGTTACTAAATACTTGTGCGTAACTGCTTTCCCAAAATGTTGTACCTGTGTATCTGGCCCTGGTTGCGAATGCCCTTCTCATCTAACCTTCCTGACTTTGGGCTCACTGACACGTTGTCATGACAACAGGGATGAGGTTGTAAGTCAGATGCATAGTCTTGGGTTCTGCTCCTTCAGAAGAAGGATGGGCGAAGGACAGAACCTTTACGGAAATCCTTTGCACCTTGTGATTTGTTGATAATCTGTGATTTGTCGGTTGACATACTCAGGCTTTGTGCAGGTTCTGCCCTAGCACACCCCAGCCTCGCCTTGCCCCCCCTCCCTGCTTCCAACATTTATTTTCTTTTTCCTTTATTTAAAATTTTTTTTTTAACATTTATTTATTTTTGAGACAGAGAGAGCATGAACAGGGGAGGGTCAGAGGAAGAGTGAGACACAGAATCTGAAACAGGCTCCAGGCTCTGAGCCGTCAGCACAGAGCCCGACACGGGGCTCGAACCCACGAACCGCGAGATCATGACCTGAGCCGAAGTCGGACGCTTAACTGACTGAGCCACCCAGGCGCCCCTATTTTCTTTTTCCTTTAGCCTCTTCCTTTGGCTGCTTCCATGTATAGCTGCAGTGAGAGGAACTGTCCAGGTAGTTTTTAAAAGTAATATCTACGAGGGGGGCCTGGGTGGGTCAGTCGGTTGAGCGTCCGGCTCTTGATCTTGGCCCAGGTCATGATCTCTTAGTTCATGAGTTTGAGCCCTGTGCCGGGCTCTGTGCTGACGGTGGGGAGCCTGTTCGGGATCCCCTCTCTCCCGCTGTCTCTGGCTCTCACCTGCGCTCTCTCTGTCTCTCAAAAACAAACAAACAAACTTAAGAAAAGTAATATCTACTAACGTGTTTTCACCTGGACCCTTCTTCACCCCTTCTGTGCTCAGATAAGATTGGCTGATATTTTTCTGGCCAAAGGAGAGTAGGCTACAATCCAGGGGAAGGCCTGTCCGAAGTTGCGGAAAGCCGTTCTCACCCAAGAAGCTTGCAGAATTAGGCTCGTGGGCACAACTGCAGAGTCTCTAGCAAAGTCCGATATAACAGTCAGAAGACCCAAGACAGGTCGGATAAAAGGTGATGTGCGTTAGGCAAGACCCATGCCGCCCATTTGATAATCGCTTGTAACTGCGTAGTAAGTGGAACAGGTGTAAATATGCCACACCCATGTATGTGGCATTCATTTCAAGCGAAGCCTTCTGACTCAAATACGTATCCGAAACACTTGCGCAGTGTTTTCGCTCCCTGGGTGTTAGAAATGCGGCCCTTTCCTTTACATGACGCGTGGCACATTTGGCCACGTTCAGTTGGAACAACTGAATGCTTTTGCCTGGAGAACTTCACCGTGCTCTGCCAACACCATCTAATTAACTAGCATTTTCTCCCCTCATGAGCTCTTTTACTCTTGCGGGGAAACTGAGGCACAGGCGCTCTGAGTCTCATGGCTCTGTGTCCTTCCTGGATGTCTAGTTTGTACCTGATGTGATCAGCCTTTCCTCGCGTTTAAATCTGTGTGCGCGTATGAATGTACGAATGCAACCAATTACTTTAAAAATAGGCTACGAGGCAAATAAACATTTGCTTGTCAGTTGGAGGTTTTGACTCAAATGTGGGAACTTAATTCGGCGTATAGAGTGAGATGTGTTTTTTTTTTTTTTAATTTAATATTCACCAAATATTTTTGCAGAAATACCCAAAATGTTGTTTTTTGACTACGCGTTTCATAACAAGAGGAAAAATGGCCAACCGCTTCCCGTACATCAGAGGCAGCGGCACGCATTCTCTGGCTCGGCGGGCAGCCTGTGTCCCGCCAGCTCCTCGGGGACTCACTTGTACATCTGCACAGTTTGTATGTTGTCATGTATATGTCTTCCTCATAGTCGTTGACAGACAACTTTTGAAGTAGGTTGAGTCGCAAGAGCTGACTGAGAACATTTAATGTGTCTTATTTCGCTTGAGTAGCACCACAAAGCCTGCTCTCCGACGCCTTCCTCGGCTTCTCCAGAATACCTCGCAGCTTTTGCACATTTGAAGAGCCAGCCGGTCCCAGGCGGGACTCACGGAGAGGGGATTCTTCTAGCACCTCGAGCGTCCACCTATTGTTTCTTACCCAAACAAACGTACCAGGGGCAGGGATGAATACTGGAAGCACAGAAGAACCATCGTTGGGGTTGGAAGCCTTGGTTTCTCACTCTGAGCCTGGAACCGAGCTGGCGGCAGGAAACGAGCGATGAGAGGTGTTTTGAGCTCCACGGGTCTTTGAATACCCAAGGGCGGGCAAGTGAGGAGGCCATAGACTGGAACGATGACGGTCTTTTTTTTTATTTAAAATTTTTTTTAATGTTTATTTTTGAGAGACAGAGACAGAGCACCATCAGGGAGGGGCAGAGACAGAGGGAGACAGAGAATCCAAAGCAGGTTCTGCGCTCCAAGCCGTCAGCACAGAGCCGTACGCGGGGCTCGAACTCACGAACCGCGAGATCATGACCTGAGCTGAAGTCGGATGCTCCACGGACCGAGCCACCCCGGCGCCCTGATGACAGCCTTCTTTATATTGAGCCTGTCTCTTCCATGATGCCTCTGTTTGGGAAAGGTGACCACAAAAGCGGTATCCTGTTCCCCGGGAGTTCTAAAAAAAGTGGCAGGTTCTACTGGGACAGATGACCCCAGTAGGATTAGGGGAACGGAGGGTCAGCTTGCACAGAAGCAGAATGCAGTGAGGGACTTAGGCTTATAGTGACTACACGTTAAGTCTTGAGTGATTCAGGAGGAGAGCATTAACCACAAAATCCTCAGTCAGTTACTAGAGAATCCAAAGTAGACTGCCTCTAGGACGTCTCCCTTTATATCTGACTTCTGAATTAAATATCGTCTTGAAATAGATCTCGTCCGCCCCACCAGTCCTCCTGAGCTTGAAATTCCTTGCGGTAGCACATTTCCAAGTATGGAATTTCAACCAGGCATGACATGTTGAGTGTGAGTGCGGTTAACATCGCCGTCTTCATTTTCACGAAGGGAGGAAAATAACGTGTGGGGAATTTATGACTTGAGTGGAAATCGAGACAGGGTCTGAAGGAGAATCTAATACCACAGCGTTGCAGTAGCTTCAGTGACGGCTTGGGAAGGGTCTCGTGAGCCACAAAGGCTTACCTCAAGGTTTCATTAGAGGGCGGGCTGGACCACCCTGGGGTCCTCTTCTGGAGAATAATCCAGGCCTGGCAGCTAATCCAAATCCCTTGGGGTCTGAGTTCTGGCTCGATGGGAAGTTATCAACCCCCCCCCCACCCCTTTGATTCTTCTAGACCCAGGCTTCGACGCTCCGCTTTACTCATGGGAGATGCAGATACCATGCCCGGACCGTGCACCCTTCACTGTCGAGTATTTACACAGTGTAAATCGTTACGTACTTTGGAAAGTAGAAAAACGTGTTTGCGCAGGAAGGGGATCGTCAGGGAGTCTCCATTTGTGTGATTCTGTCCATAAATTCTGGCAGCTTCAACTTGTACAGTTCAGTGTGTGGTGTCATGGCCCCGTGTATTTCCTTCTGATAATTAATGCCAAGTGACAAAGGGGTGGTGGGAGGACCAGGCCAGTCGGTAAGCGTAAGATGCTTGATCAGAAGCCAACATCAAAACAGTGAAATTGCTCGAAGGCAGCCAAAGCCTGTCTTCTGTGCACATGAACTTCTTAATTTTTGGTTACTCGATTTGCGAAAAGCAACTTGAGTGACAGTACTTGACTAAAAAAAAAGCACATGAGACCCGATGCACCTTCACAGCCCCCCCCATGAGAAGGGAGCAAGGGAAGCTTTTTATATTTCATACAAAATACTGTGTTTCTTAAGATCCTGGAAGGGCGTGAGCACACACAGCAAGAAGCACATGGCATTGCTTTGTTAAACATTCTCCTTTATCTTTTTGGCTGCAGTGTTCTAAATCTATCCCTGTAGCAGATTAAAAAAAAAAAATGTTTGGGGCGCCTGGGTGGTGCAGTCGGTTAAGCGTCCGACTTCAGCCAGGTCATGATCTCGCGGTCCGTGAGTTCGAGCCCCGCGTCGGGCTCTGGGCTGATGGCTCAGAGCCTGGAGCCTGTTTCCGATTCTGTGTCTCCCTCTCTCTCTGCCCCTCCCCCGTTCGTGCTCTGTCTCTCTCTGTCCCAAAAATAAATAAACGTTGAAAAAAAAATTAAAAAAAAATGTTTTATTTATGTTTTTGAGAGAGAGAGAGAGAGAGTTTGGGCGCCTGTGCACATGCAGGGGAGGGGCAGAGAGAGACAGGGACAGAGAATCCCAAGCAGGCTCCCTGCTGTCCGCGCAGAGGCAGTTGTGGGGCTCGAACTCCAGAACGCTGAGATCATGACCTGAGCCCAAATTGAGTCGGATCCTTAACTGACTGAGCCACCCGGGCCCCCTGCATTTAGCTGATCTTGTTTTTTTTTTTTTTTAAATTTTTTTTTTTAACGTTTTATTTATTTTTGAGACAAGGAGAAACAGAGCATGAACAGGGGAGGGTCAGAGAGAGGGAGACACAGAATCTGAAACAGGCTCCAGGCTCCGAGCTGTCGCCACAGAGCCTGACGCCCCGACGTGGGGCTTGAACTCACGGACCATGAGATCATGACCTGAGCCGAAGCCGGCTGCCTAACCGACTGAGCCACCCAGGCGCCCCCTTTTTTTTTTTTTTTTTAAAAGTACCGTGGCAGAATCCTCCAGAGTTCTCGGTACTCAGAAGATGTGTGGCTCAACCCTGAGAAAAACCAAACTAAAACAAAATGATGTGATTGCAGTGACACTGTGGTTACTGGAGTGTGCTGGCCTTAAGAGAAAAGGGAGACTAGTTGAAAGGAAAATGGAAACTACGCAGCTGTTCAGCTAGTGTTGGTAAGCCCCGCTTTCTCCCATCCCATTTGTTGTAAAAATACACGTATGTACAACGACCGAATGAGGTTCTGTTAGAGCGTGTCTGTTGCTTCCTCTGCTTTGGCAGACGTTATCCTTTGCCCACTGTGAAAGCCAGGTGCGTTTCCTCGGCTCTGGGCCTCGCTTTCCTCCTCTGCAAAATGGGAGCGTTTAGGTGTGCAGAACGAGGGAATGTGACGCCCGTAGAGTGTTCTTGCTGGAATCGTTTCAGACTCAACAGGATTCTGAAGAGAATTCTTAGCGACCAGCCCACCTCGATGGCCACGACCCTTAAATCACCCTCGGGGTTCATGCCGAATCCTGTCAAACAGCAGGTGGCCATGCCTCAAGTGTCCCACAGTGGATCTACTTCTAGAACTCTTTATTTACTGAAACCGTTCTTGAACTGTTAGCAGTTGGGCAGGTAAAGTGGAGTCTGGTGTGAGGAGGCCGACGTGTATTTTATGCCCTGGTACATTCCAAGGAGGAACGAGCACACGGAAGACATTATCTGAAAAGACTCCCGAAAGGTCGCATCATCAGTTGCGTCAGAAGGGCCCGCTCTAAAATCTCCTCACAGGCTCCAGCTGCTTCTGTGTTATTCCGTCTGTACCTGGTGTTAAGAAGCCCCTGGAAGCTCCTGGGTGGCTCAGTCGGTTGAGCGTGTCTGACTCTTGGTGTCAGCTCGGGTCGTGATCTCACAGTTTGTGGGTTTGAGCCCGACGTCAGGCTCTCTACACTGACATTGGTGGAGCCTGCTTGACATTCTGTCTGTCTGTCTCTCTCTCTGTCCCTGTCTCAAAATAAAATAAATAAATGTTTAAAAAAACAAAAACAGTCCTTAAAGTGTCCAGGGGTTGCCTGGTCGGCTCAGTCGGTAGAGCGTGCGAGTCTTGATCTCAGGGTTGTGAGTTCGAGCCCCACGTTGGGTGTAGAGATTACTTTAAAGATAAAATCTTAAAAAAAAAAATCCTTAAGGTGTCCAAAAGACGGCTGCAAAATAGAGAATTTATGGGCTGCCTGAGCGTGAACACATGAAGGTAGTATAATTTTCTTTTTAACTTGTCTTCGGCTTATATGCGTTGATGATAGAAAAAGCCAGAGTTCTTCTAGTTCTGTAACAACAACAGAAAACCTACACTTTGGCCTTCACCTGCTCCCGCTCGCCAGAGGCAATAAACTGCTTTAAACTCTGTTAGCTTGTATTTTCTTTACAGTTTGAAAACACCTGTTTCTATGGCTGTTCCTTGATGTAAGTTTTTAGTCTTAGGCATTTTATCTTAACTTCATGTGGAAGCTGGGGAGTTAGCCCATACTCCCCTCTCCCCACTCAGATTTTCCTGCCTCCTGTTCTCCCAAATAGTTAGTTGTATTATCCCTTGCCGCGTAACAAATGGTTCCAAAACCGAGTACCTCCGAGTCGCAAACATGGATTATCTCGCGGTTCCTGTGGGCAGGAGGCACAAGAGCCTCCCCATCGGGCTGAGCATGACTTCGTACATTGATTCGCCAGCAAGAGACAACAAGTCCCCAAGATAGACTCGAGAGCCTTTGCGTAATGTCATGTCTGAGAGAACAGCCTGTTACTTTTGCCACTTACTCTGTTCCTTAGAAGTCAGTAAGTCCAGCCCAGACTCCAGGAACGGAGGGTATCACGTGAGGGTATCAACTCCAAGAAGCAGGGATTATTTGGGACCATCTTGGACACTGCCTACCGTAGGTGATTTTTTTGTTAGGTCAGCATTCATCGTTTACGTGACTGTACCTATGGACATATTATTCACGCACCGTGTGTTACGATTGTTTTCTTTTCTCACCCAGCTGGCTCTCTGGAGTTAATCGTCTTGTTTTTTTATTTGCTTAGTGCTCTATGTACCCATCACTAATTCACCAGGAACTGTCCTGCCAGAGTTAGAAATTGCTTCGAAGTTGGTAAAATACCCCCAGCATTCTGTGCCTTTTATCTTTTGGAGTAGTCTCTCCAGAGTCTTTGGATCTGCTCCCATCGGGCCCACTAGTTTAGGGATTATGCAGAGGCCTCGTGAAATGGTTTTAAAAACTGAGCTCTCTCTCCTCCACCCTGAAGATTCCATTCTTGTGTCGGACGCCCTGTTGCCTGGATCTGTGTACGTTTCGCTCGTGTGTCTGTCTGTCGTTTTGGTGAAGCCCATCTTTTCCATTAGTTTTCTAAGAAAGCATTCATGGGAAGTAAAATTTTTCAAATGTCAGATGTTTGCACGTGTTTCCTTCAACCCTCATAGTTGCCTGATGAAGTGGCTAGATGAAGAATGGGGGAAAATCATTTTCTGTCTGACTTGAAGGCATTACTCCATGCTCTGAGCTCTCCCCAGTGTTGTCCCTGAGAAGTTCAATGCCATCCTGATTTGAAGTCTTGAGTGTGATGGCTGTTTGTCCCTCCCGATCTGCCAGGCCTTCCTCTCTTCTTTGTCCTCAGCATTCTGATATCTTTCAGTGACATCCTTTGGCAAGAGTCTTTTTTATGTCTTGTGTCGAGCTCGGCTCTCTCACTGGGAACTCAGGCCCTGTCGCGTTAAAGATTTTATAGGTGTCTTTCTTTGGAGGGGGTGTAATTTCTGTTTCCACGTTCTTTCTGGAGTTGCTTTTAGTTACACATTGAACAACCTCTTATATCGGTCTACTTTTCTGACCTTTTCTTTCCTCGTTCAGATCTCTGGCGTATGGTTTCTATTTTTTTAATTTTTTTTTTTTTTTTAACATTTACTTATTTTTGAGACAGGGAGAGACAGAGCATGAACAGGGGAGGGTCAGAGAGAGGGAGACACAGAATCCGAAACAGGCTCCAGGCTCTGAGCTGTCAGCACAGAGCCCGACACGGGGCTCGAACTCACGGACTGCGAGATCATGACCTGAGCCGAAGCCGGCCGCTTAACCGACTGAGCCACCCAGGCACCCCATCTGGCATATGGTTTTTAATGTATTTTGTGATTTGGGGACTTTTCTCATTCATTATCTTTAAATGTTTTCATTGAAAAAAAATCTTAAATTTTTCATTTCTGCAAGCTCCTTTTTGTTGTTGTCAGAGGATTTAAAGCCTCCTGCTGTAGTTTCATGAATACTGTGTCTCATTTCCCTGAGGATGAACCTTCCTTCTTCCTTCTCCCCTTCCTCCTGCCTTCCTTTCCTTTCTCTCCCCCTTTCCCTCTTTCTCCTCCCTTCCTCCTTCCCCTTCCTTCCTTCCTCCCTCCCTCCCTCCTTCCCTCTCTCTCTGTTTCCTCCCTTCCTTCCTTCCTTTCCTCATTTTCTCAGCCTTGTTTCTAAGTTCCTTTGTGTGTTTGCTTTGTCCTCGGTCTTTCCTGTTAGAGACTTTCCTCAAATGCCCCATGATCCTTGACTGTCTGCGTGTGGACAATATGCTTTCAGAAGCTGGTTTGAAGTCCCATGTATGTGGGGGGGCATTTTGATGGTATGGGAAGATGTGAATGGATTATCTCCCTAGGGGATCTCCCAGCTGGGGGTTTCCATATGGCTTTTCTCTTGCTTTGATCAGTTTCCCCAGAAAAGCCTTCTTTAATTTCCTGGTCATCAACTTTTTTGGGTGCCAATTTCAGGATGAAACACGGGTGAAGGTTTTACTCTCCATTCTGTAAAAACTTAATCTTACTTTTTTTTTTTTTTAAGTAACTTGAGTATTTTCCGCACTATACAGATGAGGAAACTCTCAGAGTCTCAAGTTCCTTTATTGAGTTTTCTTGGTAGTTACCATTTATTTCATGATCTGAAATTGAGATCGTTTTCGTTGATTAGGAACGTGCCATCATCACGATCCCTTCACCTCTATAGGGACATCGAGTCATTTAGTGTATCTTTGCCATGGCTTACTTGCCACCCTCTCCCTCACGTGGTTTTAGCTATACTTCGTTTTCAGATGGACTGTAAATTTGGGAGCTTAAAGCAGAGGCATACAAATGAAACAAACTTTCTTCTTGTTGTCGTTGCTTGGCTATTGGTCAGCTAAACAAAAGAAATTTAGTGGCTTTTGAAACAGCCTCTCCTAATCCCATCCCTACCTGCTGCCCTCATGGGTCCTGGCCAGGTCATTATTTTGGGCTTGAGCTCTGTTCTTTTTATCTCTATGTAGCAACACAAGTTGTTCACCAGACTGCCCTGTCACGGATTCCTTTCAGTGTTCCTAGCAAAAGTCACATTCGTTTGGGTTTTGATTAGCCCTTTAACACCTGCACCTCTAAGACACTGAAGTTGAGACAGGTGTAACAGCTCTTCCTTCTGCAACGGACAGGTGCATTGAAGACCCCTTGTTAGAACCCAGTTCCCTTCCTTGGGCTTCTCTGGTGGCCCCAGGCCCCAGGGGGCAGGGTGTATCTGGAAGCACTCTGCTCATTTATCCAAAGCACATGTAATTGTGTCTTCAGGTTTTCCTTCTCAGCCTGGAAAGGGGCTTTTTTCATTTAGTCACCTACTTTAGCGTCATCTGGGACACTTCCTTCTTAACTAGAAGAGCTGTAAAAGATGATTGTAAATATCACGTTGGTATCTTATGAGGCGCCCATATTTGCCCGTCTGGTTCACGCACGTGTCCCCAGTGCCAAGCACATGGGCAAACCCCCCCCCCCGCCCCCCCCCCATCAGTGTCCTCTGGATGAATAAATAAATGAGTGAATGAGTGGTGAAGAGAAAGGTGGTCAGGTCGGGCGTGACTTTAAAAGCCACCTGCTCTCCTTCCCTCTCCCCGTGTTGGCGCTCCGAGGGAGCTGCTGTGGGTTTCGTGCTGTTCTGCTAGTCGAGTCAATAGGTGACAGGCAGTAAGCCGAAGGAAACGTTTTCATATCCTTAAAAGTGTTATCTTTGAGGAGCAGTTTGTAATGCTGGAGTGAAAAAAAAAAAAAGCCTCTTTCTGATGGCCGGCTTGATGCAGGCAAAGCCGCTCATTTGTTTTCAGCTTCGAGGAGATTTGGAGCCGTGGCCTCCCTGGCAGTGGCTCACAGTGGAATTGTTTTCCTGCTCCTTTCTCTTAGGCTCCTGCCCGGCAGTAGGAACACCGGCTGGCTGTTTGCAGAACCGGCAGCCCCAGATTCTTCTTTTGCAGACAGACCGGGAGATTGGTCGCCGGGGACTTTTCTAGCTTAATGGTGCGCTCTTGAGAAAATCACACGGGCCCCTTTTCACACCTGAGGGCAACCGCAGAACCGCAGCATCCAGTCCCATGGCTGCCGGGAAGGGGAGTGTCAGAGCGAAAGTTCGTGCCCGCGCCCCTGGGCAAAGCCCTGCCTGATGCAGGCCGCAGACGGAAGAGAGCCACATGGCACCTGACGCATAGCCTCCGAACATGCCGGTCGGATTCACACCTGCCTGCGTCAGGTCGTAACCTGGCCCCCCAGTTCGAGATCGGGTCATGAGCACCAAGATGGCAGCCCATCGTGGTGGGGATGGCGGTTCCCAGGCGTCTTTTCTGGCCTCCGGTTGAGCCCCCAGCATGTTCAGGCCACATTTACAGGAACCTGCCAGCGGCCACTTATAAGAGGAATATAGAAAAAGAAACCGGAGCAGGTGGCTGTGTTCTTGGTCAGAACTTTCATTATTATGTAGATTTCCGCAGTCAATCAGATTAATTTTGGTCCTTTACACTTCACGGAGATTTTGCCCCAAAGTGGAGGTGTTTGGGTACTGAGAGCTGGAGTTTTAAGATTTCTGAGCGGTGCCTAGATCAACACTCTAGGAATTGCTCCTTTGCCAGCTTTCCTCTTTTTTTGGCAATGGCAAATGCATGAATAATGCCTTCTTTGAAGCTTTGAGGCACACAATAGGCTAAGAACTCTCTAATTGAACTTTACAAGCTGAAGGGGCTGACTTACGTGCAGCATTTGAGCAAACTTCGAGTCACCGTAATTTAGTGAGGGGTTAGCTGCCAAAAGCCATGTAAGGCTTTATTTGATTCCATTTATGAATAAAGAGCCCGCAGTAAATTAATTACCATATATTGGGGCTAATAAAATCCAGCAGGATGAGAAAGCCTTTGGGTCCATCCGTGGAGGGGAGTGAGGACGGAGCTGATTCCCGGTATCTGAGCGTGTGCTGGCCCAGGGGCTTCCGCAGGGCCGGGGAAGGATGGCATTCATGCTCTGTGTCCACCGAAGACGCATTTGAGCCAGCTTTCGGCTCTGCAACTCCTGGAAGCCTTTGCTTTATTGATCATAATAAGCTGTTCTGTCTTATTAAAGTTGCATCATGGAGTCTGGCTTTTAGGAGCCCTGTTGAGAATTAGTTGCAGAAGAAGTGATTTGCTTGTATTTTCCGACAGTCAGCAGGCCAAGCAGACCTGGAGTAGTTGGCTTGGCTGCCTGCCACTCTTCTATGAATTTTGATTTTCACGGATATGTAATAGTTTTCCTTGTTCCCTTTTGTGGAAGTTCTTGCCTGGGAGCCTTGAGAACATCAGTCCTTGGTTTCCTGCACAATGCGCCCTCGTAAGCAAATGTTGCCTCGTGTGCCTCATGGACTGTTGTGTCCCTTAGGTCAGGAGCTCGTGGACCCCAGGTCGGGTGCAAGAGGAGAGCGGGAGCTCCATTTCCCCTCAGCTTTTCAGGGAGCATGGATTTCCTGTGCAGTTTTCCCGGCAGTTTTTAGGTGCTTCTCTTTTTTTCGGGCTGCGCCCAGCAACATATTGGCTACATGGAAGAAAGAGCGTTCGGCTTCTGTTTCTAAAAAGGCATTTGTATACACACGTGAAATAAGCCAGAGCAGCATTTGGGTGAAGAGCCGAGTTCCTCCTCAAAGGCAGTTCTGAACACTGGCTTTGCCAAATATTAAATATATGCAGAATGCGAAACAAATATGTGTGTAAAATGCGATTTCAGACTTGCGTACGGTATAAGGAACGACCTGAAAACAAATGTGTATTTCCCACCACTTTGGTGAAGACATAGAAAACTCTCAGTTTCAGGACCTTTGAGAACCCCTGGGGTGCCCCTGCCTTCACCCCACTCTGCTTCTTAACCTCTCTGAGAAGCCACTGACCTGAATCTCGTGGGGCTTTTTTTCCCCCATGTTGTACTGCATCCCTGTAAATTCCTAGGTAAACACGCTGTTTGTTCTGCATGGTTTTGAACTTCGTATAAATGGAATCATACGCAGTAATTCTCTTTCACTCAACATTTCGCCCAACATTAAGCTCTGGTTCATTTTCACTGCTGTGTCAGGTTGTTTGAATATACCATTATTATTTATCCATTCTTGTGCCTGTGGACTTTTGGATCGTGGCCAGTTCTTTGCTATTCCAAACATTGTCCCCGTGAACATTTTTGTACATGTCTTCTGGTATCTAAGGCAGTTTTTAAACAAACCCATCTACTTTAAACACTATGCTGGTGGTTTTTTGTGTTTCTTTTTTTTTAATGATTTATTTTGTCAAGAGGGTAGGCCACAGAATATTTCAGGTATCTTAGATTGTAAAATGACCATTGATTACACACTTCAGAGAAAGGCCCATATTTGCACAGCATTATGAAAGAACAGTAGCTTTGTGTTTCCACCCTTCATAGTGGTCCAGATAAAAGTCATTGCTGCTCTGCAAAAGGCATTTCATTAATGTTTGTTAGAACTCCAGCTTGAAGAGTCCAGTGGAATTTTTAAGATCTAAAAGATAACCGGTAGGAAGAGAAAACCTCCCACAAGAAATACCTGCTTCATTTACATGTGCTGCGTTCACCTCTCCTTCCTCAGTTAATAGAGCGTTTCTTGCCTACACTTGCCACCGGGTGTTCTGGTCGTGTCTCTATTGGCATCGACTAAAGGCCTTGGATGGCATCTCCACTGACGTCATTGAACGTTGAGAATACACTAGCTGCTCCAGAACTGAGTACCACTCTTCAAACATATCTTCCAAGATGAGCCGAGTTGCATAAGTAGGACCCTGCCTGTCCTCTGTGGCCTTGTCTTGCTGTCTGTGGGGCTTTGCTTTGCTTTGCTTTGCTTTCTGCCCGTAGCTGCCACACAGCCGCTTTCTCACACCTTTGCAGTCTTGCATCAGCTACCTCCCCAAAAAAGACATTCCTTGTCTCCCATCCTCAAACTAGCTTTTCTCTGATCACTTCCTAAACTCTTCTACTTTATTTTTTTCAAGAACTTAGTACCTAAAACTATAGTTGCTTCCTTGACTATTACCTGTCCTTTTTTTTTTTTTTTTTATGTTTATTTATTTTGAGAGAGAGAGAGAGTGCACAAACAGAGTAGGGGCAGAGGAAGAGAGGGAGAGGGAGAGAATCCCAAACAGGCTCCATGCCGTCAGCACAGAGCCCCAGTGCAGGGCTTGATCTCATGAACCGTGAAGTCATGACCTGAGCCAAAATCGAGGGTCAGATGCTTAGCCCCCTGGGCCACCCAGACACCACGGCCATTACCTGTCTCATTCCATGTGTCATAGGGGCACAGAGTCTTATCTCTAGTGCCTAGTATATGGGAAAGGGTAGAAATGGATAGAGGAGATGAATTTTTCTGAAATAACAGCTAGATTAAGAATGTTTCTTTTTGTTTTTTTTTTTTAATGTTTATTTATTTTTTTGAGGGGGGGAGGGGCAGAGAGAGAGGGAGACAGAGGATCGGAAGCAGGCTCCAGGCTATCAGCGCAAAGCCCAGTGCAGGGCTTGAACTCACAAAGCTGTGAGATCATGACCTGAACTGAAGTCGGATGCTGAACCCACTGAGTCACCCAGGTGCCCCAAGGATATTTCTAAGTAAAGGATGTCGTCCACATCCTGCTGGAGACTTGAACGTGAGTCATCAGACTCTTGGGGCCCTGGTTTTCTCATCTGTGAAATGGGGTTATGGACGTAGTAAGTAGAAAACATTAGTAGATACACATTCCCTTTAAACAAGGAGAAAGGTGTATTTTTGTTATTATGGGTGTTGCTGACATTATATAAACTGCTGCTGACTGTATACGAGCCCCAAGGTTGTTGAAAGGAACTTGGATTGAAAAGCTTTCAGAATTTTTTTTTAATCTTTAAAGGTAAAAGTACCAGTCAGGGTGGAAGGCTCCAAAAGACTTTGTTTCTGTCCAACCTCTGACTCCCAAGTCAGTGTGAGTAATTTTTCATCGAGAGTCTGCACACTTTTGAATGATAAGTGCATCTAGCTGACATGAACTGGAAACTTACCACGAACATGTTTATTTTCCTTTCCCCGTGTGGGTTTTCAGAGTTCTGTAAACTTTACCCTTGCTGATACTTTGTACTGTTCTCTTGTTCTTCCATCTAGGTAGATCATTCCTCTGACCAGCTGAGTTGCAGTAGCCTTCAGAGGAGAGACTGTTTTGTCTTGTAATTTTATTCTATTGGACAAACACAGTCATGTGCCAGGCAGAGAAAGCGTTTTTGGATAAAAGCTTATTAAGTTGTTTAAATACTTGGTACTAACCTCGGAATCTACTAGGCTCGTTCTCTTCAACGCAGACTGCACATTAAGATCATCTTATGAACCTGGGGGCACCTGGGTGGCTCAGTCGGTTAAGCGTCTGACTTCGGCTCAGGTCATGATCTCGCAGTCCGTGAGTTCGAGCCCCGTATCGGACTCTGTGCTGACAGCTCCGAGTCTGGAACCTGTTTCAGATTCTGTGTCTCCCTCTCTCTCTCTGCCCCTCCCCCGCTCATGCTTTGTCTTTCTGCCTCTGAGAAATGAATAAACTTTAAAAAAAAATCATCTTAGGAACCTAGAAAACAAATGCCATGGCTCGAGGCCTCACATCCATATAGTCCAATTCAGTTGGTTTAAGATGGAAGCTAGCCTTGTTTTTTTGTTTGGTAGCGTCTTTGTAACTCTTGAGGTGGTTCTGACCAGCAGTGAGGGTCGAGAAGCCCTGGAAGAGATAATTCATTTACAAACATAGCTGTCTATTGGAATCACCCTGGTGAGTGAGGAGACGCTGACGCCGGGGGCCTGCTCTCAGTGGTCTGGATTTAAAGTAGGATGGGCCCCAGGATTCTGTGAAAGGTTTCTTCTGTGATACTTAACGCGCCCCAGTTTTTGAACCACTGGGCTCAAGTGTGAGCTGCGTGAGCCCAGAGCTGACTCAGAAAGGCCTGCGTGGTTTTGCCAGTTGGTACAACTTACCTGGAATGCCTCCTCGAATGCAGATTCCCTGGCCCCTCCCCAGAATCTCCAGAGGGGTGGTTGGGTTTATGATCATGCAAGTTTGGGGGACATGGGCCCGAATCCAGGAAATAACTGTTTTTTACCAAATTCTGGTCGCGGGTGAATTTTCTCAAAATGTACTTTGGTTTGCCTCGGAGCAAAGGAGCCACATAAAACAAAAGCCTTTCAGATTTAGGAAAATTGTATATAACCAAAAGCTGTCAATTATGTCATTTTGGTGGACAGTTATAATTGCTTAGTTTTCTCTAGTTAAATGATAATAAACTACAGGTTGAAATAGAAAGTCTGGTCAGAGATAAGCATTTGATCATTGGAATATGACACATGGTCAGCTGTTTATTATAACATGTAGGGATGTCATGGGTAATTAAAAGCCAAAACCAATAGGGGGGGGAAAGGTCTTACTGTACTTGAAGGTCTTACTCGCTCCCCTGTACGCAGACTTTAAAATTAAAAAAAAAATTTTTTTAATGTTTATTTATTTTTTGAGAGAGAGATTGACAGAGTGTGAGCAGGGGAGGGGCAGAGAGAGAGGGAGACACAGAATCGGAAGCAGGCTCCAGGCTCCCAGCTGTCAGCACAGAGCCTGACTGGGGGCCTGAACTCACGAACCGTGAGGTCATGACCTGAGCCGAAGTCCGGTGCTCAACCGACTGAGCCACCCAGGCGCCCCATGGACTTTTTTAATTTTTTTTTTTCAACGTTTTTTATTTATTTTTGGGACAGAGAGAGACAGAGCATGAACGGGGGAGGGGCAGAGAGAGAGGGAGACACAGAATCGGAAACAGGCTCCAGGCTCTGAGCTGTCAGCACAGAGCCCGACGCGGGGCTCGAACTCACGGACCGCGAGATCGTGACCTGGTTGAAGTCGGACGCTTAACCGACTGCGCCACCCAGGCGCCCCAGTTTTAAAAAATTTAAAACCTGGTTTGTGTTTCGCTCTGTTGTCATGATTTCGGTCTTGTGGAGATACTCAAACGGAGCTTTCTGGGAAAAACAGGTCAAGGAGCAAAAGTGAAAAGACAGGAGCGCTGGGATAGCATCGATTGGATTCTGTTAAGTGCCTAGCATTGTGTGAGCCAGGAGGAAGGAGATTAAAAGCGTAAGATCGTGTCTTGGGGTTTGTGGATGAATAGAAAGGTTTTGCGCTGGCTGAATAACGTACGGCCTGTTGAATATACCAACTGGTTCGTCACTTGCGCCATCATGAAGAGTAGCAGCTGTGTGAAACATACCACGTGGTACTGGCCCGTGTCTAGTCATTTGTAAGAGGTTTTCCATCGTTCATTGGCCCAAGATCCCCATCCCTCCTGTGAATTAAGAGATTGAGTTTAATAAGGACAAGCTTTTCCAACTTGGTGCTGAATGCACTGGAAAGGGTGTGTAAGGATGAAGGGCTGCCTGCCGGTGAGCCCAGGGGGGGATGTCGTGACGTCCGGGTGCAGCAGTCGGGTCCCCATCATTGGACGGGGGCACCAGAAATCTGTTAATTGCCTGTGCCCAGTCGCTCCTATTTTTTTCTGTCGTGTGAGAAGCCCGTTCGTTGCACTTTGCCGTTCTTCTTAGTGTCACTGAAATTTAGTTGGACCTCGTCACCATGTTACCACAAGCCCATGATAAACAACTTGGGTTCCTACTTCTTTGTGATGAAAGAACTTTTGGGAGACCCGTTTGTTTTCTCTGGGTTGGAAGACAATGAACGATGTTTAAGATCTGAGATTTTTTTTTTTTTGGCTTTTACCATTAGAGATGCTAACATCAAAAGGCTGTTCCTTCAAAGAACTTCATGTTGCTATTTAAATGGTAATTACTTTTCTCCTGGGTTAGCTTTGGGCTTGGTGAATTTAACAGGCTCAAGTATTTTCATTTTATATTGTTGGTACTAGGGGGTGAGGGTCTGAATGAAAAAAAAATAGGAAGTCAGTTGAATACATACGTTAGTACATGGTGTTCCAGTGTTACTTGGGAAAAATCATAAACTAATGCTCCATGTTAAATAAGTAAATGTTTTGCTTTTTGCGACTGTTTTGGACACATTTTTCCTTTAGTACCTGGAGACAGTTTTTTTTTCCAGCGAATAGAGCCTCCTGATATAATTGAGTGCAGTTTGACTTGTTGTTTAGAGGATTATTGTTTTCATGGAGGAAGAGTATTAAAATCATGTTTTTTAAAAAGCACTAGGAAGCCGAATCATAATATTTAGGGGTGCGGGTATGGTGTAGTTATTTGAAAAACAAACAAAAAGCCTTTTCCCCCATACTTCTGATGTAGGTTTGGGAACCATTGACACAGGCCGGTTCTGCATTTTATTTAGGTGGGAAAGAATTACATCAAGCTTATTTAATGAGGTCCCTATTAATATTTTATGTTATATTTCTCAGTAGAGTGTTTAGGGAGAGAAAATGTCTTTTGGCTCTTTAATAATTTCACTGGGCACTTTCCTGATTGATTATTTGATCCTTTCTCTCTCTCTAGAATTGGGTCTCTCTGAGGACCGTTACCTATCCTGTGCGCTCCATGAGGACACAGGTATCAGGGTCCAAGGACAATACAGTGTGTCTGTTTCTTAACCACAAAAGTAAAACCCAGTTTCTGTCTCCTTATAAAATGCTTTTGGTTCAGGAAAAAAAGATAAAATTTGCCTCTTGAGATAGCGTGTGTGGAGACATTGAGAAGGTTGGAAATGAGATGTGTTGTGCTCACTGTCAGCTGCAGCCCTTATTAGAAACTTAATGTGGAATGGGATTTGTTTTTGTGGTTTCAAATGACTCTTCGGTTATGGCAGCTTATTTAAAACCCCAGGCGGCAAGGTGCATCTTGGCACGTCCCCAATCTAAGAATCGCGCAAGAGACCTACAGGTAGAAAAAAGACTTTATCAGGCTTCTCTTTATATTGCCTATCTCCTTTTCCCGGCCATTTAGTCAGAGCTTCCTTTGAATATTTTATTATCTCCTTGGTCTATAATCGAGACCACCCACCTGATTTTCGCCTGCTGACTTTTCTCCCTGCCTTTTTATTCCTTCAAGCCCACAGTGCATGTGTATTCATGTTTTTGCTTTCCATTCACGGAGATCTCCAGCTGGGAAAATATAGCGTGTACAATACTCTCTGCCTTCAACTGACATTGCTCATAAATTGCAACAGAAACACTGCTATCAGCAGCTTAATAGCAGGTAGAATACAGCTCCACATATCAAGTCTCAGCAGGATACAGAAACTATGGTTACCAAATTTCCAAAGGAGAAGGAGAGGGGGTAGCAAGTTTTCTATCTAAGAATAACCGAAACAACACTGAAAATTGATTCACTGAAAGCAGCTTTTTGAAGAGGAGTTACAAGAGCTGACTCAGTGGTTACTCTGCCTGTCACTTTTTGCTGAATTGTTAGTTTTGAAGACCTCACAAGAGGTTTTTGTGGTGCAACAGCGTGGAAGCGGCAGGCTGGTTTGCTTCTCGCTCTTTCTGCCTTTCTGTCTGTCCACCTCGCCTTTGGCAAGCCTCATGAAAAGCACTGGTTAACTCTGATTCTATGGTAGGGTGATTAGACGAGTTAGAAGTTACCCTCAGGCACTCACCCACCCTCCCGGAGGAGGCCGGTGTCCCTGGCCGAAGGGCCCTCCTGCCTGTAACGATGTAGAGGCTAGCCTTGCTATTAATCTTGCCTTGGAGCTACAATTTATTTCTTTAAAAGACTTTTTTTTTTTTTTAACATGTATTTATTTTTTGAGAGACAGAGCGCGAGCAGGGGAGGGGCAGAGAGCGAGGGAGACACAGAATCGCAAGCAGGCTCCAGGCTCCTGAGCTGTCAGCAAGAGCCCGATGTGGGGCTTGAACTCCTGAACCGAGAGATCACGACCTGAGCCCAAGTTGGATGCTTAACCGGCTAAGCCCCCTAGGCGGCCCTGAACTGCAGTTTATTTTATCTTGCCCGACGACCTGTTCAATTATTTGACTTCTGGTAAAAAGAGCACACGATTACATGGCATATCAAGATGTTCATATTTTAGGATGTGATGGGAAAAACGGACACTCTGATTTAGGATTTATAGATCCTTTCTGTTAAAAGGAGAAGGGAAAAAAAGTCAAAGAAAATGTACAGCGGCTCCAGTGGGAGAATTTCCAGTGCTTTAGCACATCGTTTTATCTTAATAAGTGAGATTATATTAATATTTGGAAAAGCCCCCAATTCCTGTCTGTGAAGAAAGGATTGCGGGGCTCCATCATCTTTTGTGAGTGGCCGTAGCGGAGCCTGCCTCTTGCCAGAAGCGATTATTGCAGATGGCGAAATAATCCTTTCTTTAAACCAAGTTAAGCTGTTGTATTAATACTACTGTCCGAGGGCTCAGCAGATAAAAAGTCCTGAGCCTCGTTCCAGGCTCCTTGGTAACTTTTCCTAAAGGAATCGCATAATGCCTTCCCCTCCCCACCTGCCGCCCCATCCCCCAAGATGCTGGCAAGTAATTAATCAAAATCCTTGTTCCCCGTTTCTGTCCTGGAAAGACTCAACATGGTGTATGTGTGTCTTACTTTGTATGGTGTACGTTTTTCTTTAAAGTCTGTTAACCCAGTTGCTCCGCTAAGAATCACCTTAGATGTTTGGAGTAGAGCTAAGCATCCGTAGTTTTAATAAGGACTCAGGAGGATTTTTAGCCCCCACGGAGTTTGGGGAAACATAAGAGTCTGAGAGGCCTGGGTTTGAAACCCATACGTGCCGTCTTCTAGGGGCGGGGTGTGTGTGTGTGTGTGCGCATGTGTGTTTGAGCGAGACAAGAGATTCACAGATTTCTCTGTAGTTCAGCCAGGAACCCACATCTGGAAAGCTGCTCTATATTTTGTTCAGAAATGGAGCCCTGATTCTTAACGTTTAGAAATAGCCAGAGCCTCGAAGCCTGTGGATTTTGCTGTCAGTAATGCTCCGTTTGGACGGAGTGCTGCTCATTACCCTCCCAGTCCTGCCAGGTCCCTTGGCCGTGTCCCGTGGCCATTAAGGCCAGAAGGGTGTGATGACCCCACTGCCATTCTGAGAACACCCCCTCTTCCAAAGCAAAGACCGCGAACACTGGGGATGTAGCCCCCACCTTTTAGGCATCAGGGGCTACTTTGTGAAGCAAACAGAGCAAGAGGCTGTCAGCGCAAGTTGATTGAAACTGTACTGTGTGATGTGATTTCTGGCAGGTCGTGGGTGTCGGCAGCAGTGGCGGGGGTCGGGGTGGGGGGCGGTAGGACTCACCAGACTACTCCTCTGCCACTTGTTGCCTCTCAACAGGACGCCGTCCCAGGAAGCCTGTGGTCGTAGTCACTGAAGGGAAACGGGGACAGCTTCATCTGACTCCCCCCCCCCCCCCACTTTCAGTGCACTAAATGTGGCACTAAAGGAATCGAATTTTCGCGGTATGTCCTTTGCGACAAAGAGTCTTCCGATTCTTTCTTTTCAGTCATTTCACGTGCCATAAACTTGAGACGTGCACCTTCTGCCTTCCAAACTGGGCCAAGAAATTTAGGACTGATTAAATCCTGTGTCACCTCCCGTGGGACTTTGGTTATTGCCGGGTGGTCTGGCTCTGTCTTTATCCAGACCTCGAAGAAGCCTTTTCTTGACCTACCCTCTGTTCTCCAAAGCAACTCTTAATCATCTGGATGTGTGTTAGTCTCCCTGGGGCAAAATCCTGCAAAGGCCTCGGGCTGTGAGTGCCTTTAAAGGGACCTCTTGGGGGCGCCTGGGTGGCGCAGTCGGTTAAGCATCCGACTTCAGCCAGGTCACGATCTTGCGGTCCAGGAGCTCGAGCCCCGCGTCAGGCTCTGGGCTGATGGCTTGGAGCCTGGAGCCTGTTTCCGATTCTGTGTCTCCCTCTCTCTCTGCCCCTCCCCCGTTCATGCTCTGTCTCTCTCTGTCCCAAAAATAAATAAACGTTGAAAAAAAAATTTTTTTTTTTAAAATTTAAAAAAAAAAATAAAAAAAAATAAATAAAGGGACCTCTTGGTCAGTGGAGAGTCATCGGGAGCCTATCACCGGACATCCTAGCTGCTACCTACCTACCTTGGGTGCTGCTGTATGGACCCACAGGATCGCTGGAAGAGAAGAAAGCGAAAGGTCTAGCTGCGGTTTTGGCTCTTTTCTCCTTAGTCGTGGGGGCTACGATCGGCCACGTAACCTCTCTGGGCCTCGGTTTCTCCTTGATAAAGACAGCAAGTTTTGAATAAATGATCTCTAGGATTCCTTTGTGCTTGAAAATAACATGACTTTTTAAAAGTTTGTTTATTTTAAGACAGAACGCGCAAACGCGTGTGCCTGTGCGAGTGGGGAAGGGGGAGAGAGAGAGAGAATCTCAAGCAGGCTCCACGCTGACAGTGCAGAGCCCGATGTGGGGCTCGAACTCACAAACGACAAGATCGTGACCCAAGCTGAGGTCGGACACTCAACTGACTGAGCCATCCACACACCCCAAAATAACGTGATTTCTTTCGTCTGTTCATTTGTTTGAACATTCAGGACATGGTAGGATGAAATTGAACGAGTAAATTGTGCACCTTGTCCTTTAGATCTGGCACCCCAACAAACTAGTGCAAGAGGAAAAACCCCTTGAATTGAGGGCCGGGTGTGTGTGTTCACCCTCTTTGCCCCGGCGTCTTCTACATGGTGATCCTGGGTCCTTGTCACAAACCGGAGCCAGTCCCCTTGGGTTCCATCGCAGTGCCGCAGTTTACTGCCCCTGTGACCTCAGGACGTGACTTACTGCCTCTGTGCATTGGCCCCATCATTTGTAAAATGGGGAGAATATAGTACCCTCCTCACTGGGTGGTTAGAAAGCTTACTCTAAGACATTCCAACGAGTGCCCAATAGCTAGCCCTAAATGCACTTTTAAACGGACAAACAAAAGTACAATTCTCAATGCCGTAGAGTTTTGTTCTAGGCAGAGACAGGAATGCTTTTCATTAGCCTGCCAACATGTTCCCTGTATTTTGGGATTCCAGCCTCCACGATGGGCAGACCCTCCCACCAGTAGGTATTCCTACACTATTGACCATGTGTTAACACGGCCACGTGTGTCCTTTCCGACAGCCACATCAAGCTGGCAGGAGGCTTGACTGCAGGTCCTTCCAACAAAGGTGACCGTGAGGGGAGAGGGAAGCCGTGGTCAGGCAATGACCGCATTTAGGATCTGCAGCGAAGGAGCCCTCCTTCCTTGTCAGAAGCCACTTTTCTCTGGGGGTCACATAGAATGTAAACAACAGGAAGAGATGGTGGGGAACAGTACTTCACGTGGAAATGCCTTGTGAAAAATATTTATTGCCTCCTCCCCGGTCCCCAAATCTACCTTCGTAAATTTCTTTCTTTTATTTCCTTTATATCATGACGGCGGTTGGAAGTGCGTTTTAAGTAGAAGTTAATTTTAAAGGATTGATCCTCTGTACCTCATGCATTCAGGGATCAGGTGATTCCTTTTTGCTTTCAATTGAATTGCTAATTTATAATAAGTCAGTGAAAATCTGCATCTGTATAATCTGTTCCAGAGGACACATGCTGCATCCGTATTGACCATACTTACCCCATGTCTTGATGGCTGGTATTTACATTATTGCTGTTAAGGCCATGTTTTTATTAGCATGACTTTTTTTGTGTGTGTGTTGGTTTTTTTTTTTTTTAAATTAGTGTTCTTTTGTTCTACTCTGTAGCATATTTACCAGCACACTGTGACTTCTGTATATTTACCAAGCTTCTATTTCAAAATATGCCTTCACGTAAAACTAGACTCACCCAATTAACTGGAATTAAACAACAAACGCTGCAGGGTGTAGGACAGATTAAAACATGCACGACAACCCTGATTTGCAGTTTGGTCGTTCGAGTTGTAAAGAAACAAGTCAAAATGGGTTCCCGATCTTCTGGGGGAAAACGTTGCCTCTTTACCGCGGTAGGAAGGCGACAGGATTGAATGTTCTTGCCATATCTTTCCCCTGTGTGAGGAGCCAGGTCCAAGATCCTAATAGCCTGAAGCCCTGACACTTGAAAGTAAGCTAATGTGCTTATATTATGGGCAGAGCATGAGACACCAGAAAGCACAGTGGCACAGAAAATGCCCTGTCTCTGTCTAATCTGGCACCAAGAAAGCCCCTGTTAAAAGTCACGGGCCACTTGTTGAGGACCAGCGATGCGTGTATGCACTGCCAGTAATGTTAGCTTCCAGTTAGTACCAGTTCCGAGTACCGGCGCCCCTTCCAGCCACACACTACCCAGGGGGCAGGTGACGTAACCCATGCCTGTAAGAACCACGACAGGGAAACATCACTCCCAGTGCCACCCGAGTTTTGCACGGTGGGTCGTCACAAACCTGTAGCCAGGGATCTGCACAGCTGGCCAATAAGTGAGATTATTTTCCGTCTCCTTGAAATCAGTGGCTGGTGATCAGCCAGGCAGATTGAAAACCATGGCTTGAAGATTTACATTCAGCAACTAAAATTTACGTTCCCTGAAAGGCAAAGAAGGCTGTCATTTCATGCTTCCTAACCTTCATTGTCTGTTTCCCTTTGGTACACACAAGCAGCCCGGGACGCACGAGCGTACGCGCCCATTATGGAGAGATGGCTTTCTGCTCTGTCAACTTTGTTTTATAAAAGCTCTGTTTTCTTTATTGCCTTTATCTATTACATCTGTAAAATTTATTTAAGCAATGACAGATCTCTCTTTGGGGCCCCAGAGTCTGGGAGAACAACCACTGGCAGCCCATTGGGAGGAGATTTGTTGGATGTGACTGTTCATTACGTTACAAGGAGTGTAGTGGGAGAGGCCAACGGCCCGCATCTACCGCGGCTGGGCGGTTATGGTCTGTGTTCAGAGCGTCTGCATCAGGTGAGCGACACACGGACCTCCTCAGTTGCTTTCGTAATAAGTTCAGTAAAAGCGGATGGCTTTTGAAATCTTCAGAGGAGGGTCCCCGGTTTGTTTCCCTTGTAAGAGTACTTATTTCACAAAAATTCCCAACCAAAAGTAGAAGAGCCCTCGAAACCAAATCGTTTACGTTGGCATCATTACCAGTTATTTGAAAAGTGGGAAGAATCAACGGAGACGGGCTCCTTTGCTCGGGAGGTATCGGAATCAGGTGACAAAGAATTGTCAGCATCGCAGTTCACTTCTGTGTTTTGATCTGTGTACCTAATAACAACACAGGGGCTCTTTTGCACTTTTATTCATTTCAATTTTTCGTTTGCCCTAGGAAACAAAAAAAGACATGTATGGGGCTTCTGGGTTTTGCCAGGCAATTCGAAAGACATGGTGCTTATTACATGGTCTCTTACAGAGGTTGGCAGGGAAAAATCAGGCGTCCTGGATGTCACGTAAGTGCTGCGGTAGAAATAGCCGCAGGGGCACTCAGCCATTCTCAGGGCGGCCTGGAGTTCTGTGCACCAGGACTCAGACTGCGAAGGTGAAGGCAGGCCAGGCTCTCCCTGCAAAAGATAGGAGGTGAGCCTGAAGCCTGAAGCAACTTTCTGTGTGCTGGGGACATTTAAAGGCAGTTGGAGGCGTTGCGAGGCGGGGGAGGGGTGAGTGGTAACAGTGGGAAGGGAACCATCCCCTGACTGTGGACGGTGGTCTGGAGGGAGAGGGAGGGGACGGAGCCTGGAAGCAAGGTAGTCATGACTTGGTGAGCAGTGAATTAGGTGTGAGTGCTTAACCAGGAGGCATCCAGGATTGTGCGTTGTGACTCCTTGTGAAACAGCCAACATCCTAAGTGAGAACTGTAGTGGGTTCTACAGTAGGTAGAACAGTGGGTAGTCTCCAGTGGGTTCTAGAATCGTCCCTCAGTTCTGTCCTTCGGATACCTTCTAAGCAGCTAAACGTAAATAGGGAAGGGTTTCCACGTTCCCTCCTTTCCCCGGGCCCCTAGTTTCTCTGACACGTCACATGGTGGGAGAGAAGAATAGTATTTCAACAAAGTAAGGTTACTAACTGTCGGTGTGCTGGTTAACAGCCGGCCCTGGAGTCGGGGCTGTGTGGGGGGGCACCCTGAATTGCAGTGTTTGCTGTTTTCTTTGGTATATGTATTCTCCCCATGGTCCGTTCCAAGCTTCCAGTGTGAGGTCACTGGTTTATCCACAGCACAAGCCTCCGAAGACACCTGTGCGTCACCTGCACGGACTCACTCAACCTCATGGGGCCCCATCCACGCACATGCAGCGCCTTCATGAAATTGTGTTCTTTATAAACTTAGGTGTAAGTAACCTTACACCGTGCATTTAGGAGTATGGTATCAGAAGTCGGGCTGCCTGTGTTCAAATCTCTGACTTTCCCGTCTGAGGCAAGCCTGGCAGTTAAGCAATGTTGGAGTTCATTTGCTCATCAGTAAAAGAGGAACAGTAAAAGGACCTGGCTCGTAGGGCACTGATGGCCTACAGATAGTAAAGCGCTCCGGCAGAATTCCTCGTATTTATTTCCTGTCTTTACTCCCTGGGGACAGTAACACAAATGTTAACCACCTGTTGTGTGAAACGTAGTAGTTTTGAATTGCCTTCACTGAAGCTTCAGCGGGAACCCCACGTTCAACTATATCAAGATTCAGTCTTGCGTTGAGCTTGTCTATAGGTTTAAGCATTTTATTTATTTTTACTTTTTTAAACTTTATTTATTTATTTTTTGGGGGGAGGTGGGGAAAGCATGAGCTGGGGAGGGGGCAGAGAGAGAGAGAGAGAGAGAGAGAGAGAGAGAGAATCCTAAGCAGGCTCCACAGCGTGGAGCCTCACGCGGGGCTCGATCCCACAACCCCTGGGATTCTGACCTGAGCCAGAACCAAGAGTGGGATGCTCAACCAGCTGAGCCCCCACAGTTGCCCCTAGGTTTAAACATTTTTAGCTGATACCTGTTTTGTTCCCTTGAAACTTGCATCTTCTTTGACTCAAGACTTAGCCTTCGTAATCGGTCTTTAGGAACAGCACTCGCTTGAATACTATAGTTGATTTTTCTTTGCATCTTTTCCTCACTTACTTCTGGGCTGTAAGAAAGTAGGGCTCCTGGAGGAAGTTCTCCTCTACAGGAACGGGCCGCATGTTCAGTTTTGTCTTGAAGAGTCTGCAAACATTTTTTGGCCTTGGTAGCACCTGGGATTCATGAGTTTAATGTGCTTTGACTGTGTATTCTTAATGAGTGAGAAGGCTGTAGTTTTCTTTAATATTGAAGTTGAGTTGAACGATCGGCACCAGAAAATGGAATCCTTTGCAGCAGGAGACTTTATCAGTGTGCTGTCTTAACTACCGCCTTTTCGGAAAGCTTATCCAATCTAATATTAGATTCATATATCTTGGAGTTAGTATACTGTCAAACACACAAATGGGGCAGACTTTAACTGAAAAATGGCTTCCTCTTCACTCATTTGGAAAAGTATGTACTCGTTTATTTGTGCTAATTCAGTTACCGGGATGTACTAAATAAAGTAGCATGATCAGTCTCTTGGCTAAATGTAGGATTGTGTGGCTGAAAATTTCTTTAAAAAATTTTTTTTTAACATTTATTTATTTTTGAGAGAACAGAGTGCGGGCGGTGGAGGGACAGAGAGAGAGGGAGACACAGAATCTGAAGGAGGCTCCAGGCTCCGAGCTGTCAGCACAGAGCCCAACGCGTGCGTGGCTCGAGCTCACAGACCGCAACATCATGACCTGAGTCGAAGTCAGATGCTTAGCCGACTCAGCCACCCAGGGAGCCGGGTGGCTGAAAATTTCTAAAGCAAAAGCTAAGTGGAAAAAGAAAAAAAAAAAAAGCCGTTTGGTTTTTGTGCTTCCCCGCCCCCATCCAAGAAATTTCGATTTCCAAAATGTCAACGTGTGATTTCTCCTTCAAAGCGTTCAGTGGGTAGCCTGTTGTTCAGTGCTTTCAACAGGCAAACAAAGGTTGTGGGGGAAGACCCTTGAAGTGTGGCTGGCTCGTCTGAGCACCCGTTGCCCAGGATTGTTGAGAAACAGACTGGATGCTCTGGTGGCCAACTTCTGTCTGGCCACCACCTTCCCCCTCCCTCTCTCCTGAGAGGCCTGTTTGGGTAGGAAGAGATAATGGTGTGCCTGGTTTTTCTTTCAAAGGGAAAGCCTTTGGGTCCAGTAATTCTGCAACCCCTTCAGAGGGCGGCTCCGTGCTTCAAAGGAAGCCCGTGTGGGATTGTGTCCTCTCCCTGCCCAGGCCGTGCAATCTGTTGCCGGCTGCTCACAGACCCTGCCCCCAGCTTCAGCTGAAAAAGATCTTCAGTTATTTCAGGCAGACGGTTATGGGTACAAATCAGATTTTTTGTCCAAAGTGTGTGTGTGCGTGTGTGTGTGTGTGTGTGTGTGTGTGTGTGTGTGTGTGTAATGCTTGGGAGAATTAGAAGGCAACCTGGAAAAGATGCTGAAATGTTCAGCCAGGTCTCCTTTCAGTGAAGAGAGGTGTAGAAAACATACCCTGATGATGAGCACCAATTAACTGTGCATTACTTTCTGGAAAAGACTTCAAGCTGGTTGCCCTGCAGGTCAGAGTCAATAAAGACTGAGTTACTAACAATAGCCTTTCTCTCTCACCGAAGCCTTGGACTTAACCCTAACTTCATCAGACCAGAGAAGAAGAGAATAATGCGAACAATAGGAGTCTTGGAGGTTGACTTGGGCCTAATGCTCAGAGGCCGTAAAAGCTGTCAGGAGCTTGATTGATTGGCTCTCACGCCTTAGTCCCCAGTGCAAAGCACTAATGTTCCAGCCTCTTCGGAGAGGGTTGATGTGCCACCTGGGGTCAGAACTTATCAGCCTGCGGGGCTAATGTTTCAGATGAGGCCAAAGTGCGGTCAATAATTTATACGGAAATTTGTGCTTAGAGTCGCAAGGAAAGCAAGTTTTGACTCGAATTCCTGCCTGTTCGGAAGAGACGCCCAGGTCAACTTTGGCTCTCCCTGCTAACATTGCTGGCGTGTGTGCATTGGTAACATTTAAGACAAACTTGAACTGCAGAAGAGAATTAGAGCCATCATGGAACGTGTCTGTGGCAGTTACTAGGAGCCAAATGTCAGGAGTTTCAGAACCGCGAGGCGAAATGGGGAAAAGAAACACCAGCCGTTGTGAATGTATTGCAAAAACAAAAGGAAATCCCCTCTAGTAGGTAGTAACTAGGTCAGGTTAAATCGTAGTGACTTTGGAAACGGTTAAGCGTCCATGGGGAGTGTCGGTTTACAGGCTCGGAGGCGGAGGAGGTTCACGGTCCTGACAACGCGGAGAGAAATGTTAGGTGATATCGAGGACGAGAAGACGCGCGAGTATCGGAGAGCAATTCGGTTTCAGCGAGAGGCCTGGAATACTTGATCCCTTCTGCGGAGAAATGTAGCCCAAAGTTAGCTTGGTGGCTGCACTGACTGTGTACGTGGGAGTGTGTGTGTGCGTGCGTGTGTGTGTGTGTACAGAACGTCTCTGCGTCTACGGAAGCACATGTATTGCCTACACACACTATACAGAAATGGACAGCAGAGCGGTGACACCCGAGCGAGGCTGGTCAATCAATAACCAGCTAAGTTTTGTTCTGCTCCAGCAAAATGATGCCTTGCTCCAGTAAGTGCTAACAAAGGCCCTTTTCCCTGGCTCTGCTTACGGAGAGCACTATTAGTCATGCTTCATTAGGCTTGTTTACAGAAAAGAGCTGGTCTCTAAGCACATTATTGAAATACTTGTAACTCTGCTGGGCTTTATTCTTCCCTGAAAGATAGGGACTTCGGAATGGGGGGGGGGTGCCTCTGACCATTGTTGAGAAATCTAGTCTGTTCCGATGGTAACTGGGAAGGATGAGTTTGCCTTTAACGCCTTCAGCATCCCAGGAGCCTGGCTGCTGGGGTTCTCCCCTCTGCTGTCACCATTTTGCCTTTGGTCGTGCAGACCAATGCCAGGCATCCAGTTCCAGTCGCCGTTTCTGAAAACCGGATGTGAGGTTTCCCTGTCCTACGTCCAGAGGGGAGACTTGAGGGATTTGGAACTGCATTTCTCTGTCGGCTGTACTATTGAGTGGTGGCACGAGGAGAGGTCTGTCAGGAAGGAGAACTTCGTGTCGGTTGAAACCGGTGTAGAAATCACACAACTCCTTAACGTTGGAATTGGCGGCTCGTGAGACTCGCCAGGATCGATGTGCCGTATGCGCAGGGGCCTGGTCACCAGGAGTCCAGGATAATCTTTGTGGACGCCCAGGTCCGAGGGTGTTTTGCCTGGAAGGAGCCCAGTGGCGCTTGCTGCTGAGGGTATTTCTGAGTGCGGAATTCCTAGGATTTTGGCTTCTCCCTCTGCTCTCCTAGCTTGCGACCTGGGGCTCCAGGGGAGTTGGAAGATGAGGAAGCCAAAGTCCATTTGCGACGCGACTGTTTTGTGCCAGCGCCCGTGTTAAATGCTTTACACAAATCACACCTTATTTGATACCCGTATGTATCCTCCCTGTGTTACAGATGAGGAAACTGAGGCACCGAGCGCTTTAGTTGAAGGTGAGGCAGCAGCTGCAGAGCGGGCTTGGGAGCCAGGTGCGTCTGCCTCCAGAGACCTCTTCTCAGGCGCTCGGGGTGCTGCGTGGGATTACCAATCACTCTTTTCTTCTGTCTTCCTCCCTAGTCCTCAAAATAAAATTGGCTGCAGACTGAGCTTGATTGGAGTTAATTCCTTCAGCTTTCCTTATTACATTCTGAACCTGAGCCATAATTATGTGGCCTCACTAGAGACTGTGTGAACCCCCTCCCACGCTGCCTTGGGGGCTTGGCCGCTTCCGGGTGAGACCAAGGAGGTCTACCCACGACACAGACCCCACTCACCCCACTGCCTTCAATTGTGAGGGTGCTGAGTCCGGTTCCTCTGACATTTACACCCCTTGTTTCCTTTTTAGATTCGCAGAGTTGCTGACTTGAAGGTGACACACAAAATGTGCCCCTTTGTGTGCTGCAGACATGCACAGCCTTCCTGTTCTCTCTCTGTCTCTCTCTCTCTCTCTCTCATACCCGCGCGCGCGCGCGCACACACACACACACACACACACACACACACACACACACAAGTTCCCTGGTTTTCAGCTGCTGTTGTAAATTGCTATTTTAAATTTCAGCAAGTGGAGTAATAGCAGAGTGATCATCTCCAGTAAATGCTGTTGGTCTTTGTAAAGAATGGCTTGTTCAGAGGATTTATGATTTATGGGGGACACAGCTGGTGGCCAGCAGAGCTGTAGGAATGTGTGCTCTCCTGGGCCGGGGAGAGCTCCAGATGAAAAGGGCCCAGAGCTGGCACAAAAGCAAATAAGCGCTCTGACTTTCAATAAAGCGTCATAATTTATATCAAGCCTGGCTCTTCGGTCCCAGGGAGATGCACGCATCAGTAGCAGCTTTTTGATGTGAGCATAATTGTCGATTGGTTCCCACCATCTCCTTGTAGCTCAAGGATTGGGGATGGTAAGAAATCACTTGAAAACGCAGTCCTATAGTCTATAGTTGTATACGCATATTTTGACAAGCAATTCACAAGCATTGAAACCAGGAACTCTGCTAATCACCCACCTAGACTGATCCACAGGAGGTTTGTGAGCTGAGGCTAGGACGCAGAGCCCTCCATATTCCCTTTGCTGAGTCTCCTCTCCTTCCCCAAAGTATATGAGTTTTTCCATTCTGTTTTATTTCCTTGGCGTCTTGCTATTTTATTCATCTCGGCGATGACTTGGCCTCCCCGCCTGCCCCTCCCTCCCCTGCTCCTGCCCGTGGAGAGAACAGACTGGTTTCCCCACCAGGAAATGGGGAGGCCGAGATCCCCGTTAAGCGACCTTCCAAATTCTCATCACCTCACACCCTTCTCCCCACTTTCAGCCCTCGAGTGCTCTCTTTTAGGGGCACTGGTCCAGGGTGGGGCTTGTTGCCTGGAGGATTGTTAATTTTTTGCCTGCTCTTGCTGTTCTGTTCTCTTTACCTGTTTGTGAAGCTGACGTCAGGGCTTGTAGAGATCCTGGCCGCACAAGTTGTAAGCTGAAAAGATCCCGTGGTTAGTATTAAGTGCAGGAAACGAAAGGCCTGCCTTCTTTTCAGCTGCTTATCTTCTGTGGCAGGCAGGTCTCAAAGTGGGATTGTGTTGAGGCGGCGTCCTTTCCGTTGAAGTGGGGGGGTTCTGGTTATGTGCTGTGGGCCTGGGCCCCTTGTACACGGCTGCCTCCTAAAATGACACTCTTAAGGGAACACCATGTTAGGAGGTAATAATAGAATAAGAACCGTATCATTATCGTGGCTCATAGTAAGCCGACTTACTATGGGAAAGATACGTTTCCCAAATTTTGAATGCTTTTGTGTGAAGGAAGGAAAAAAAAAACTGATCTCCAGATGAGCTAATAATTCAAGCTTGTGAGACTGGATTGGGCGACATGAGTCAATTCCGTTACATTTGGCATTGAATCCTGGTCTTCCCGTGAAGAAAGGGAGGAGGGGAATGGGAAATCCTTGCGCTACTCCAAGTGGGGAAACTGTGCCTTAAAAAAGGAGAGGGTTTGAAGAACTACAAACCATGCATCTAAACTCCGCAGCTCTCAGAAATACTAATGCATTCCTGCAAAAGAGCAGGAGAGAATTCAGGCCTAGAACTTTGCACCAGAAATCGGGTTCCGTAGCTTTCTCTCCATGCCCACCAGCCTCAAGGCATTACTTGCTGGGAAGTTTGATCCCAGACAAGAAATGAAATCTCCTTCTACAAGTGTATACCTACATACGTAGGCTCCGTCTGTGTGCGTGTTGGCTTTGTGCATTTCAGTTATACCAAATGTCTGTCTCAGAAGACTTTGTATTTTTTTGCTGTCCTGTCTCCCTGTCTTTCCCTCTGCCATCATCCCCCGCACCCTCCCCTGCCCTGGCCACTTCATCGTTTATCTTTTTTTTTTTTTTTTTTAATTTTTTTGATGTTTATTTATTTTTGAGACAGAGACAGAGCATGAATGGGGGAGGGTCAGAGAGAGAGGGAGACACAGAATCCAAAGCAGGTTCCAGGCTCCGAGCTGTCAGCACAGAGCCCGACGCGGGGCTCGAACTCACAGACCATGAGATCATGACCTGAGCCAAAGTCGGACGCTCAACGGACTGAGCCACCCAGGCGCCCCTTCATCGTTTATCTTGTACTTGAGCATATCACTTCAGTTTACTGTGTGTTGGCTGAGCCTTAGGAGACCACAGCCTGAAGGCCATCGTCTTGGGATGCAGGGGTGGCTTTGGATGCAGCCCGACTGAGGGTCTGTGACCTGCCGCCCTGCGGAAGGAAGCTTAAGGGGCTCGTGTCCTCCCCTCCTTAGCAACATGGTCACCTGAAACCTGTCCTCCTGCCTACCCTCAGGTGGGAGGACTTGTGGCACCTTAGCAGAAAGAGGAACTGCCTAAACATTAAGGGCTACATATTGTGGTGTGAGTGGTTGTAGCGTGTGTGTGTGTGTGTGTGTGTGTGTGTGTGTGTGTTTATATTTATATATTTATATATATGTATATATTTATACCTTTAAAAAGTAGCCTCAAGCCATCCAGGACAGTGTTTCTTTAGGCTGTGTATGCCTGTGTAACCTAAAATCAAGTGTTTTTTGTTCTCGTCGTGTTTAAAGTTGCTTTGTAAAGATCTCCGTGTGATATATGTTATTTTTTCTCTTAGGCTCTTTGTTCCCCCCAAATGTCTATAATGACACTTAGGGCATCCGACAATGAGAAAACCTTGCTGAAACGTATGTACCGATTATTAAAAGAAGTAAAACATCACTTTCTGCAGTTCACAGGAAGCTCTAATGATCTGTGTTGATTCGATATATATATATATATACACATACACACACACACATATACTTTCTTTTTTTTTTTTTGAGTTTTATCTTGGGCTCTCAAAGTTTCCATTAATGCCAGAACTTGTGCCTAACATTCGGTGAGTGAAAATCCTGTCACCAGCCGTGCATGTAGGGATGTAGTGTGGGCTCCCGTGCAGATGTCTAGGACAGCCGTTCAGTGTTCCCGGAGGTGCCTTACAAAAGCCTTGTTTCTGCTCCCTCCTCTTACCCACAAGACTTTGGAACAGGCCATTGTGTTTTCCAGAAGTGGGAAAGGATAATGTTACTGGGGAGGCAAGAAAAGAAAAGCAGCAAGAGCCTCTTTTAGCTGACCAGTCAACTGGATATTGACCACCTGTCTTCATGGGAAAGAAATAGATGGCAGTGAATAAGTGAGAGTCTAGTTTTCCAAGAAGCTCAATGATTTTCCCAAATCAATACAGCTCATCAGGCCTCAGAACAAAGGCTGCGGGGGAGGTGACGGTGATGGAAAAACAGCTCTGTGTTCTTTTGTGTATTAACCCATAAGGCCCATGGGGAAACAGGGTTTCTTTAGCCATTTCCCCCCCCCCCCCTTCCCCTTTTAGGGCTTATTCAATGTATTTAGGGGGGAAATCCTTTCAGGATTTTTTTTTTTTTTTTTAAAGATGTCCATAGATGGCATCCCAGTGATCAAATGTACTTTTGAAAGAGATGAGGTCAGTTAAGGAAGAATCCCATCTTTCAAAACATAGATGAGAACAGCATTTTGCCATCGCTTTTTGATGTTGGATTAGCACATTTATTTGGATGTTTGTTCTTGTTATTTGAGGATAGGGCTTGGATGAACCAAAAAGGAATGGTCTCCCTGTTCAGATTAACCTCTGGCAAAGAAAGAATCACTACTATCCTCCCATCAATGAACCTTGTTCCCAGTGCCCTGGAAATAACACCAGACCCTAAAAGGACTGCTGAATTGTCATCTGAGAGGTTATAATTAACGCAGATAGAGGGGTGCCAACATGTTCCAGCGGCCGACAGAGAACGTCTATCCAAACCAGCAATTTTTAGCCCCGCATTCCTTTAATCTTTAAGCGCACTGTGCTTTCCTAAAGTAGTGCATTAACACCAGAGCTGTGTGCGTCTGGGGTTTATGACTGGGGTGGCGACACACTAGGGCATAAAGTGTTTCATTACACTTCCCTTTGTTAGTGCTGCCCTATCTCCCAAGCCCCGTTGCCGTTCGCTATTTGTTCAGATAAAGCCCAATGTTCAGGGTGACTAATCACAGCACTGTGTTCCAGATGGTTTGATTACAGGATGTGGTTAAAGTGACTCTTCAAACATGCAGCTCAGCAGTAGGGCTCTTTCTGGTCACGTGACCATACTTTTCTTGTCCTAGTGCCCCAGAGATACTTAGCATAGGGAATAGGAAAGTCCCTCTGTGTTTTGGCCGTCAGGTATTTCATCGGCAACCTCAGTTGTAAATTAAATATTTCCCCCAATAATTAGAAACTCAGCTGTGTCCTTTGGAGAGAGATGTTTCTGAAGATGAGATGCTCTGAAGCCAGAAACAGGAACCAGTGTACTATACACGACTCCGCTTTTTAAAAAGTACCAGGATTGGATAGAGCACAACCGCAGCAATAAACTTCTGGGGGGGGGGAGGGCGTTTGGGTACAAAGGAAAGGTGATAAGTCCTACCTTGTACAATAGTCATGTATTAAAATAGGAGGTAATAGGATACCCGAAATGTCTGAACTTTATCCTGTGCGCAGAAACCAGCTTACTGTGGCCCCTTTTTTCCTGTCACTGATGTGTCTGCTGGAAAAAAATATAGGAGAGGAAAGAAATGTGTAAACTTTAAAAAAAAAAAAAAAAAAAAAAAAAAAAAGGATTGCAGCATAAATGGGTTACATTTCGGTGTTATTAGAGTGAGGTTTCTGTTTTCTGCATGAGTGCACACGAAGTCCATCCAGATGTGGTAGTCTGAATAAGAGTTCCAAAAAAAAAAAAAAAAACAAAACGATGTCTGATCCCAAATTCGGCGTTTGCAACGCTTGCCAGAGACTTCTGTCCCAGGGATGAGGCACTTTAAAGACTCTGAAACGGTCTTTAAACTGTAATACAAACAGAGTGATGCTGATCCACTGGGAAATCAGGCATTTGCCCAGTTCTTGAGGAAACATCTTCACAAATAACCAGCAACAGTAATTCATAAACCATATTTATAACATCTTTGGAGTACAGTCTCTCCACAGAGAGTTTCTGTCGTCTCCAAGCTAGTGGGAGATGATGCTTATTGAAAAAGTACGGTAATAGTCAAAAGAAGGATTCAAGTCTGGATCCCCTTCTGTCACCATGCCACAGCCACCAGGGGTTGTGCGAACTCTCTCTCTGGGCCGGGCACGGCGCTCACAGGTGCAGCAGGTGCGGACCCCACCCCCGTGTTCAGAGAGTGTAGTCTGGCCGGAAGAGAGGCGTACCATGTATCTGAGGAGTGGAATGTGAAGGGGGCTGTGTGTGAGGGCAAGACAGAGAGGCTCAACAGTGTTCAAACATGGGAGGAAATGAGTCGCTGCTTCCTTAATAGACTGAGTGTGGTATTCTTCGGGTGGGCTCTCCTTGTCATTCAGGGTCCCAGGTGAAGGAGGCTCTGTGATTCTCAGCGGGCCTTCAAGGTCACCGCAGTCTCCATCCCAGCCAGACAGAAAGAGGAAGAAAGTAGAAGAACACGAACAGGAGATTACTGTGAGCCAGGCCTGTAAGTGGCACGGGGCAGTTCAGTCGCTTAGCTGTCATAGACCCGAGTGTGCCACAGACCCACGTCTAACTGGGCCGGAAGCTGAGACGTGTCCAGCTCTGGGCCCAGACGGAAGCATGGATTCTGGTGAGTGTCCCTTGGCCAGAGGACCGGGCACGGAGTGCCATGGGGACCCAGGAGGGAGTGGCCGTGTTTTGGTGGTGCGCACCATCGGTGTGTGACGGGAGAGCATCCACAGAAGAGATGACATTTGCCCTGTGTCTGTCTTTGGTGCTAACTCATTAGGAATGTTAGCTTTCCTTGGAGGTTTGGACTAGAACAACTTCGGGGGACTAAAATTGTGACCTAAGTAGTGGGTGAAGAAACTCTTTTGGCTGGAGAGGGGAAAAAAAACGTGTGAGCTGGAGGTGAGAATGTTACTGTGGTCATTGTGTTTGCCTGGGTGAGAGAGAGGCTGACAGGTGGAGGATGGGTAGACTGTCCCTGCAGGGACACCTCCGGGACCAAGCTATTCAAAGACAGAGTTAAGTTCAGAACCAGGAACACCTTTTGAACAAGATGGATGGAAAATAATAGGACCGTCCTGGGTGCTGGTAAGCCCTTGTCACTGCTAAAAGACGGGAGGGGACACACGCACACACACACACACACACACACACACACACAATAGGACCGTCCTGGGTGCTGGTAAGCCCTTGTCACTGCTAAAAGACGGGAGGGGACACACACACACACACACACACACACACACACACACGTAAGCACTTAGGGCATTGCACCCATCGACTTCCTAATATCATAGCTATTGAGCCCTTGGGGCTTTGGCACACTGTAGTCCTCTCAGACTTTAGAGGCTTGTGACCTTGTGACCTTGAGGTTTCTCCTTCTCTTGTCAACTTGCCTTGTGACTCATTCAGATTCCCGTTGTAAGTCGTGTTTGGTTGCCTCAGTTTCACGTACCCGTCCCTGCAACCGTCAGACGACGCTAAGGTTAGGATTACTGGCTCAGGAGCCTTATCTCCTAGGACTACCCTCTGAGCGGGGACAGTGGGCAGGGCAAGCCCTAGGAAAATCTCTTCCAGGGTCTAGTTTAATATCATGGATCAAGAGGTCTGTTCTGTAGGTGTAGGTGATACGTAAACTATACTTCCCTTTCTGGATTACAGGGTATGCCTGTGTTGGTTGTTACAAGTTTGCAGGCTCTTGAAGAATAGAGTTTGGATGGAGGTCCGGCCAGAACTGTGGCTGATTCCGTAGCACCAAATAAGTACCTAGTGTATACCCTAAGGATGGACTGTAAATGCTTAATGCGCCTGACCATCTCTCTGGGAGCACTTAACTGCTAAGTATTGACAAGAGCAAATAATAGGACACTGTGACTGTGGAATCCTGATGAGATAACAGGGCTCTTTTGGCTCGTAGAGGCAACAGGCTTAGGTTTTACAACACAGACCATGTTCTTCACTGCCCTATAGGTAATACATGTTTTATGGGGTAGGGCAGTAGCTTAAATCCTGTATCATCAGTGTGTAGGACAGAGACAATATAAATAAGAAAACCCTGTGTGGTCAGTGAGTACATTCAAACCACCCATTGATGTCTTCAGCTCTATTCTTACTTAATTGGTAATAATCTTCAGATATTTTCCAAATATAAAACGTTACGGGGCAGGCATTATTTAGCATTTTGAGAACGACCGTGCCCAGTCAGTGGGGAAAAGGGGATGGTAAACCTGGTGGGACACTGGAGAATATAAAGACGAAAAAGGCTTGTGTAGAGTGTCCCCAGCACGTGGTTCATGGGTTAGACGTTTGGAAGAACAGAGGTGCATTAAATGAAATATTAAATCTTTGTGGAATAAATGTATACTTAGTTCCAATTAATGTAAGGTAAATGAGAACCACAACTCTGTCCAGACTGATGAAAATTCAAAGTGGAACTTTGAAAGGCTTCATTTTCACTTCGGTTATTTAAAAAGTAGAGTCCGCTTTATATGCCCGTGGGTTACAAAGCGCTCAAGATGTCGAGACTTGAGCAAGACCATCAACCATCAACCATCCACAGGTTTTGGAGCCCAAACACCACCTTTCTACTTGGCCCCTCACAATAGGATGTTGTATAAACACACGCTCGCTTACAAAGAAACAATACACTTTGTAGTTTATGCGAGAAGCATTCCTTCAGCCTCCTTGCCAGTTTGGCTGTGTAAACATGTGCGTGTGTACCCTTGCACGTGAATGCTAGGCTGATCGAAGTATACCGTGCGGCGGAAAGAAAAATAGACACCAGCACACGCATTCAATTAGCCCCGCTTGATGGAGACTCTTCAGAATCTCCCCGGGAGTTAGAGCATTTCTTCTGAGCGTTTCACAGACCCAGGGCTTCTAGAAAAACCAGGCTGGCTGATTGAGGTCCTTTTGAAGTTGGGGGTGGACTTGACTGGCGGCGTTTTCTTTCCCAGCGAGTGCTGATAACGAACGAACCACGCTGCTACAGTGTCGCTGTTGCCGCCACGCGAGATGTGCCGGGGCGGCTACTAGAAAACCATCTGGCGGCGGGAGCGGTTTTCACAGTGCGCCGGCCGCAGCGTGAGCCCAGCCTTTGTGACCAGCTCCCAGCGGCAGCCCCACGTCGCCAGGGGACAGCTTCCCCGGGTCCTGTCTGGGGACCACCGATTCTGTCCCGGGGGCCGCGAGCGGCCGCGCGTGGGGCGCGGCGGGTAGCCCTGTCCGGGCCGCGCACGCGCCAAGGGCCCCCCCCCACCCCCACCCCCACCCCCACCCCCCCTTAGTCCCGTGGCGGCGGGCGGCCTCCTGGCCGCCCCTGGCCCCGCGGCCCCTGCCCTCGGCCGGCCCCTTTAATCCCCGCCGCCGCCTCGAGGCTCCGGGCGGCCGCCCTCGGCCCAGCCAATCAGACGCGAGCGTTCCCTGCAGGCGCCGACCAATCCACGGCCCGCGTTTGCTGGAAACGCGAAACCCTTGGGGGAAAAGCAATAACAAAAGCCTTTCACTGCAGACAAATGTTAAGTGTCTGTGCAGACTTTTCCTGTTTTTAATTTTATTACTGCAAGAATGGAGGGTTTGTTGTTTCTTTCATGTTTCCTTTCAAGCAATTTTAATTATACATTTGTGCTACATCAGGGACTCTGGAACGCAGTGCTTCAGCCTATTGCGTCGCAAGCTAAAATGCAGCAACCTTCTGGCAATACAGATATATTCCTGCACTGTAAATATAGCTGACATGCTAAAGAATTTTAAGCAGCTGCAAAGGTCTTTGACACCACACACAGTGCCCCAGAGAGCACATGATGAGAAAACCAGCTCCGTCTTCCCCTTCGCCTTCCCTCCCACCCCCTCCCTTTTCTGGAGGGATGTGCTCATAAAGAATCCTTTCCTCCAATTGTTCTGTCCTGTGCAAATTTTGACCAAATGCCTAATTACCATTGATTCTCATCTCAATATGAATTTTTATACTCAGTGGTTTAAAAGAAAATTTTCCTGAGGGAATTAGAATGGAATCAACCGAGATTTGAGGAAGTGCTTGCTTTGCTTCATTCTCGTCCCCCTCCCACCCCCGACTATTGCTACAGTGAGTAAATTCAGCTGTCACCTAATGGCACCATAGACCATATGGGAAACAATTTTTAAATCTCTTTTAGAGACTTTTGAAAGAAATCCTTCCTTCCCCACTGCTCGGGTCCCAGCCATTCAGATATTTTTACCTGCTGCTAAAACATTTCCCACGGAAATTAGTCTTACCTCGTGAGGTGTCTCTTACCATAAAGGAGTGCAATACAGGGTTTCTATAAAATTCAAAATGGCAGTGAGCAAGTGAGCAAACCAGCTAGAAGTAGACTTTGAGTGATGTCCCTAGGTGTTTGCAAAATAGAATGGAGGGTAGGTAGGTACAGAAAAGAAAACAAAGGCTCACTTAAGTATTGCGTTGATTGACCCTGGTATTTTATGCGTGTCTCAAAAACCCAGGTCCTTTTAATATACGCTGTAAAGGGGTGATTAAAAAAATATATGGCACTTGGTCCTCCAGAGAAATCAGAGGATGTTCTATTTTATTTCCTGTGACATTTAGTATACTAGTGCACTTAGTTTAGTAATTCACAGATGCAGTGCTAAATTTAATTGTCTGTCTGCAGAGCAGTTGGGAAAAGCAGAATAGCTTGCAGGAAGCAAGTGTGTTGGTTTTGAGATTTTTTCCTTCTAATCCTCTGTGGCAAATGCTTACTAAAGTTGATTCTAAAGATAACCCCAAGAGCAAACCTATTGTGCACATTTATTTTCTTAAGAGGGCTATTTTAGGAGTCCTTAATATGAAACAAGACCAAACAGTGAAACAGATACCATACCCTGGCTGATTCTTGTCTCACAAAGCCAGAGAGGGGAGGATTAGGAAAGAGAAATCATAGCTGATTGTCCGCTATCTGGACTCTCAGCCCCTGCCCTCCCCTTCTCCTGTTTTTGTGCACCCACATAATCTTTTCCTAAATAAAAATCACCATTATTTTATATTGTTGAATGGGAAACAAAGCCGATTCCTTTCAGTCCCCTTCTGGTTTAAGCACTGGTAACTGGCGCTTAGTTTTTGTTGGCTGCTTGCCAAACGAAAGCAATTATGTGTAATAATAGAAAAATTAAGAGGTGAGTGTTGCTGTTTTACAGCAGGACATGGCAAAAACCATTTCCTTCTGTCAGCAGTATCTTGATTACACTCTCACACGCAGTCTTACCCTTTTGTACCGCATGCACACAGGCATGATCTCTCTCTCTCTCTCTCTCTCTCTCTCTCACACACACACACACACGCACACGCACACAATTTCCTGTGGGTTTTCACTTGAGGTCACTGAAACCAGAAAGAGGAAGAATGCAAACCACAGTTTTTGAAAGCGAATGAGAACAGAATTTTGCTGGTAAAATAACAACAACAACAACAACAACAACAACAACAACAACAGTAATACTAATAATAAACTGGAAACAGAGTCATCAGTGCTAACAGTGGTCCTCCTTCACTCCCCATTCCTGCAGGTGTTCTAGTGGTCAATGTCACGTGGAGGAACAAAACTTACGTAGGGACCCTCCTGGACTGCACCAAGCACGACTGGGCCCCTCCGAGGTACGTACTTACGGGGCCTTTTATTTCAGGCTCTGTTTGCTCTCCTCCTTCCTCCGCTGCCCCTCTCCTTCCGCCATCCTCTCTTTGCACAGAAACTATAGAGGTAGATTAATAATGCATAAAAGTCTGCCCGTAATTGAAACCAGGCAAAAGAGAAAGGAGCCGGTGAGGATTGCACACAGTGAAATGCACTCCCTGCCCCTTCGCCCCCTCTCCTTTGTTTTCTTCTTTTCTCAAAATGGGAATTTGAACTGGATTTGAAGCTAGCTACCTGAGCCGTTTTCCTTTGGTGTTCCGAAGAAGAACATAGGCCATTCGTTGCCAGTTCTTTGGCAGGGATTAAAACCGTCAGCGCAAGAACAGGGTGTCTTTTCCTTCTCTGGGCCCAGCCCTCGCGCCCCTGGGGTGTTGGCCGCTCTTGCCGGCATTCTGTGCCTCGCGCTGTCTCCCGGCTCTTTGGGGGATGCTCCTCTTGACGTCTGTCGCTTGTTTCCCTAGGTTCTGCGAGTCACCGACAAGCGACCTGGAGATGAGAGGGGGCCGGGGCCGAGGGAAGAGAGCGAGGTCTGCCGCGGCGGCTCCGGGCTCAGAGGCCAGCTTCACGGAGTCCAGAGGGCTGCAGAACAAGAACAGAGGGGGGGCCAATGGGAAAGGGAGGCGGGGCAGCCTCAACGCCAGCGGGCGAAGGACACCCCCAAATTGTGCTGCTGAGGACATCAAAGCCAGCCCCTCCTCCACCAACAAGAGGAAAAACAAGCCCCCGATGGAGCTGGACCTGAATTCCAGCTCCGAGGACAATAAGCCGGGGAAGCGCGTCCGCACCAACTCCAGAAGCACTCCGACCACTCCTCAAGGGAAACCAGAGGCGACTTTTTTGGACCAGGGCTGCTCCTCGCCAGTGTTGATCGACTGCCCCCACCCAAACTGCAACAAAAAGTACAAGCACATTAACGGCCTGAGGTACCACCAGGCCCACGCGCACCTAGACCCGGAGAACAAGCTGGAGTTCGAGCCCGACAGCGAGGACAAGATCTCGGACTGCGAGGAGGCGCTGAGTCACGTGGCGCTCGAATGCAGCGAGCCCAGCGCCAGTCTGGCGGCCTACGAGCAGGTGAAGGCGCCGGTGTCGCCCGGCCCCGGGCACCCCCCTGGCACCCCCAAGGGGAAGAGAGAGCTGATGAGCAACGGTCCGGGCTCTGTCGTCGGGTCGAAAGCGGGGAAGAGTTCTGGCAAGAAGAAGGGCCTTCACGGCGAGCTGAACAACCTCCCGGTCATCTCCAACATGACGGCCACCCTAGACGCTTGCTCCGCGGCAGATGGCAGCTTGGCTTCCGAGATGCCCAAACTGGAAGCAGAAGGGCTCATCGACAAGAAGAACGCGGGAGAGAAAGAAAAGGGCAAGAAAGCCAACAACTGCAAAATGGACAAGAACCTCTCCAAACTGAAAACCGCGCGGCCCATCGCCCCCGCCCCGGCCCCCACCCCGCCGCAGCTCATCGCCATACCCACCGCGGCCTTCACGAGCACCACCACGGGGACCATCCCCGGACTGCCCTCCCTCACGACCACCGTGGTGCAGGCCACACCAAAGAGTCCTCCGTTGAAACCCATCCAGCCAAAGCCCACCATCATGGGGGAGCCCATCACCGTGAACCCAGCTCTCGTGTCCCTCAAAGACAAAAAGAAGAAGGAGAAGCGGAAGCTTAAGGACAAAGAAGGGAAGGAGTCGGGGAGCCCGAAAATGGATGCCAAGCTGGGCAAACTTGAGGACGCCAAGGGGGCCGGCAAAGACTTACCGGGGCATTTTTTAAAGGACCATCTCAACAAGAGTGAAGGGCTGGCCAACGGACTCTCAGAGTCTCAGGAGAGCCGGATGGCCAGCATCAAAGCCGAGGCCGACAAGGTTTACACTTTCACGGACAACGCGCCCAGCCCTTCCATAGGCAGCGCCTCGAGGATGGAGTGCAACCCGCTGGTGAACGGGCAGGCGCCCATGGCCCCGCTGCACGTGCTGACGCAGAACGGGGCCGAGACCGCGGCCAAGACCAGCAGCCCCGCCTATTCGGACATCTCGGACGCCGCCGACGACGGTGGGTCCGACAGCCGGTCGGAGGGCGTGAGGTCCAAGGCCGGTTCCCCGTCGGACATCATTTCCAGTAAGGAGGGCGTCGTCAAAGGGCATCCTGCAGCTACAGCACAGTCCTCTCAGCTGAAAGAGTCCCATTCTCCCTATTACCATGGCTACGATCCTTACTATTCTCCAAGTTACATGCACCCTGGGCAGGTGGGAGCCCCTGCGGCCGGGAACGGCGGGAGCACGCAGGCGATGAAGATCAAGAAGGAGTCCGAGGAGGAGGCCGAAAGGAAAGACAAGGCAGAGCAGCTGGATGCCAAGAAAGCGGACCACAACCCGGCACCCTTACAGCCTCAGCACCAGTCGGTGATCACGCAGAGACACCCAGCGCTGGCGCAGTCGCTTTACTACGGCCAGTACGCCTACGGGCTCTATATGGACCAGAAGTCCCTGATGGCCACCAGCCCTGCCTACAGACAGCAGTATGAGAAGTACTATGAGGACCAGAGGCTGGCAGAGCAGAAAATGGCCCAAGCTGGCCGAGGAGAGTGCGACAGGAAAAGCGAGCTCCCCTTGAAGGAGCTGGGCAAGGAGGACAGTAAACAGAAAAGCCTGCCGTCTGCCACAATCTCAAAAGCTCCCTCTACCCCAGAGCCTAACAAAACCCATTCTAAACTAGGGCCGCCAGTGCCTAATAAAACTGAGGACACAGGTAAATCACAGCTTCTCCCCGGCCACCAGCAGCAGCTTCAGGCCGACAGCTTCAAAGCTAAGCAGATGGAAAACCACCAGCTTATTAAGGAGGCTGTAGAAATGAAATCTGTCATGGACTCTATGAAGCAGACAGGTGTAGACCCAGCCTCGAGATTTAAACAAGTAAGATTGTGGAGCGTGGCCCCCCACAGGGAGAGAGCGAGTCTGACCCTTGGACATGTCTGGGCTTGATCTGGTTAGCCTTCTTCCCAGGAAATAAGCCAAGGGTTCCTTAGGGTTGGTCCCTTCTCCTCCTGAAACGTATTCGCAAAGATCCTCTCACGAGCCACTGTGTACCTCTCCAGTGTGCCTAACTCACCCTTGCCTTGGGTTGTGTATGTAGTCAAAGGAACTTCGCACCTGTGCGTCGCAGACTCGTGTTCCGTGCTGGTCACTCGCTGTGAACCTGACGAGGTCCCTTACTTTCTTACTGAGCCCAGACTGAGGGAATCCTTCCACCTGGCCGCTGAGATCCTGAGTCTGATCTCTACCGCGTGTGTTCTTTCTCGTGTCCAAATTTCTCCCGGCAGCCTCGAGGAGCATAAGACCGGGGCCTTAAACCCACATTCCCCACTGGGCTCTGTCCTACCACTTGGGGCCCGGATGTCTTTCACACGGTGTCTGAGATGCCTAGGGGTTAAGAGCCCCAACGCGAGGCTCCGTGCCGATCGCCTGTGAGGAGAACAGGGGGGTCTGGGTGCGTGGGCCTCCCGCAGCCATCCCGGAAGCCCCTGCTCGGCCAGCCTGAGGCTCCCTGTGCAGACACCTGAAAATCGGCCACCGCGAAATCACACGTGTGCTCGCACTTTCTGTCACCGCGCACACATCCTGACTCACTACGGTCCCGCGAGAGTTAACGCTGGGGTTTCCCGGCCTCCCGACCCCCCCCCCCCCCCCCTCCCACGCTTTCACCTCTGGTGAATCAGAGCACCAGAATCCTTTCTTGATGCTCATTTCTGCCCAGAGGTTGAGACTCAGGCCCAAGGTTGAATGTTCTCTCTCAGGACTTAAATACCCAGGGGGTTTTTGTCGTGAATGGGATGGGGGTCGCAGAGGCCTTTTGGGCTCCTCGCTTGCCCCAATTCTGGAGGCCTGAATCAGGCCGTGGCTTCACAGGGCTGCGTCCTAACTTGGGGGGTTATAGATGCCTTTGGTTTCTAAAAGAAAAGCTATGATGTGTGCTATTAATTTTTGAAATTTTGTTTTGATGAAGATGTCTGCACATGAGATGTGAGCCCCTATATTAAGCCTCAGCTGCTGTAGTTGAAGAAAATACATTAGGAAACCAAGAGTTTCCATCCCCCCCCCCGCCCCGTTCCCCATAAATGATGTTACGTGATCTATTCGTGACTCAGTGGCCTGAGCTGAAGTTTTTTAAATATGTATATGTATTTTAACTTTTATTTATTTTTTGAAAGAGGGAGAGACAGAGTGTGAGCAGGGGAGGGCCAGAGAGAGAGAGGGAGACACAGGGTCCAGGCTCTGAGCTGTCAGCCCAGAGCCCCACGCGGGATTCAAACTGTTGAACCGTGAGATCATGACCTGAGCTGACCAAAGTCAGACGCTTAACCAACTGAGCCACCCAGGCGCCCCCTGAGCTGACGAATTCTCAAATTCGTTTTGCCTATGTGAGACAATGAAGGGAAAATGAGGGTTAGATTAAATTATGTCTGAGGGTGTTATTTAACGTTGAAAGATCCCACGAAGGGCCCGGCTCTGAGTTCCCTCAGACCTGAGTTGGAAGCCCAGCTGCGCCCTGGTCAGCAGCACGACCCTGCTGTTCCTTGAGCTTTAAAAGCTTTGCTTTTGTCTTGTGTAAAAGAGGTTAATAACGATGCCTACCTCAGATGTTATTACTTTGTGAGAGGAAGGTAAAGCTCTTTGCACAGTGCGAGCACATAAATACATGTTAACTTAGCATTAGAAGTAAGAGTAATAATGCTGTCATGGTGATTAATGGGTTTTGCTTAAAAATGGAGATTTAAAACGAGTTTTTTTTTTTCCTTTTCTTCTTTCTTTTCTTTCTTTTCTTTTCCTTCTCTTTCTTTTCTTTCTTTTCTTCCTCTCCTCTCCTCTCCTCTCCTCTCCTCTCCTCTCCTCTCCTCTCCTCTCCTCTCCTCTCCTCTCCTCTCCTCTCCTCTCCCTCCCCTCCCCTCCCCTCCCCTCCCCTCCCCTCCCCTCCCCTCCTTCTCCTCTCCCTCCCCTCCCTCCCCTCCCCTCCCTCCCCTCCCTCCTTCCTCTCTCCTCCCCTCCCCTCCCCTCCCTCCCCTCCCCTCCCCTCCTTCTCCTCTCTCCCTCCCCTCCCCTCCCCTCCCCTCCCCTCCTCTCCCTCTCCCTCTCCCCTCCCCTCCCCTCCCCTCCCCTCCTCTTCTCCCCTCCCCTCCTTCTCCTCTCCCCCCTCCCTCCCCTCCCCTCCCCTCCCCTCCCCTCCCCTTCTCCCTCCTCTCCCCTCCCCTCCCCTCCCCTCCCCTCCCCCCCCTCCCCTCCCTCCCCTCCCCTCCCCTCCCCTCTCCCCTCCCCTCCTCCCCTCCCTCCCCTCCCCTCCCCTCCCCTCTCCCCCTCCCCTCCTTCTCCTCTCCCTCCCCTCCCCCTCCCCTCTCCCTCCCCTCCCCTCCCCTCCTTCTCCTCCCTCTCCCCTCCCCTCCCCTCCCCCTCCCCTCCCCGTCCCCTCCTTCCCTCTCCCTCCCCTCCCCTCCCTCCCCTCCCCTCCCCTCCCCTCCCCTCCTTCTCCTCTCCCTCCCCTCCCCTCCCCTCCCTCCCCTCCCCTCCCCTCCTCCTCCTCTACCCTCCCCTCCCCTCCCCTCGCCCTCCCCTAGCACCCTTCCCGCCTCCCCTCCCCTCCCCTCCTTCTCCTCATCCCTCCCCTCCCCTCCCCCTCCCCTCCCTCCTTCTCCCCTCCCCTCCCCTCCCCTCCCCTCCCCTCAATCAGGATCCAGATTCAAGGACCTGGCATCATTATGTATACCAGCCCAAATACCTGGATCAGCAAAAGTCAGAAGAGCTTGAGAGGGAAAAGAAATTAAAAGAAGATAGTCCCAGGAAGACTCCCACTAAAGACAGTGGTGTGTCCAGCCTCCCCGTGTCATTAACGAGCATTAAGGAGGAGCCCAAAGAGGCCAAGCGCCCGGATTCTCAGTCCACGGAGGAGAACAAGCTCAAGAGTGATGATCGGAAGACGCCTGTGAACTGGAAGGACTCTCGGGGAACGAGAGTGGCAGTTTCCTCGCCTCTGAGTCAGCATCAGCCCTACATACAGTACTTGCATGCTTATCCTTACCCACAGATGTATGACCCCAGCCACCCTGCATACCGGGCTGTTTCTCCTGTCCTAATGCACAGTTACCCTGGTACGTGTCGCGGGTTCTCGCTCTCTTAGAGGGAAGAGGCTACATTCACTTAGTGGTTACTGAAAAGCTCAGGATAAATAAGATGCTTCGGTGGTCGCGTTTGTTTTGCTTGTCTTTATGCTGCTTCAAGTCCCCAGGATGAAACTTACTTAACATGAGTTCGTTTTGTTTTGTCTTAGAGAAAACGTCAACGGTTCCCAGCTCTAGTTTCCATAGACTCTGATGCTCTCGTCTGTTAGACTGACAGATACTTTATTGCCTATGAAAATATTCTCGGCGCTCACTGTCATAATCATTATAGTTACTGTTCCTTTCACTTAAGCGGATGCGTAAATGTATGAAATGGCTGTAAGCTCAATTCTGTTTATAACCTCCGTTCATCAGGACGAATTAACTGGGAGAAGAAAATCGGAGAACCTCCGTCGTGCGCTTTAACGATGATGTAGCCCATTCTTAATGTAATCCCCTATTTTAAGGTCTCCGACTCTTAGCCCAAATTCGTTGTAACCCGAGTGATTTTTTTTTTTTTCCTGTTTAAAAAATGGAGCCCATAACTTGATGTGGCATTTGTTGTTTATCTGCAGGGGCCTATCTCTCTCCAGGCTTTCATTATCCTGTTTATGGGAAGATGTCAGGGAGAGAAGAGGCAGAGAAAGTCAATACCAGCCCTAGCATCAACACGAAAACAACATCGGAATCAAAAGCGCTGGACTTGCTCCAGCAGCACGCCAACCAGTACCATAGCAAGTCTCCTGCCGTAAGCCTCCTTTTGTTGTTACTTAAAAGTACCGTGTTTTGGGGGAGAAGAGGGGATAAGCTAGGAAGCGGTCTTGAAATATAAATGGTTTTCGAGCCCGGCTGTGATTTCAAGGTGCTGTTTTATCCTCGCACATAAAGAACGCAATGTTCAAAGGTAAGATGCTTTTTCACACGCGAGGGGGAAGAAAAAAAATCGTCAAAGCGTATATGGTGCTGGCGAGCTTTTCTGTCGCAAAATGCACCGTGCCTTGACTGCCCAGGAGGGCGTCTGCTAGGTGGACATGTAAATTCATAGGAGCCGGCTTGCGGCGCGAAGTATTTCTGATGGCGGATATTTTGATGCACTGGCACGGGTGAGTCGCGTGGGGAAGGGACGGCTGCACCTGTCTGTTTTGGCCTCGACCCATCGTCCTGTCCCTGTAACTTCCCGAAGCAAGGGAGACACGTGCCTTTGTGAAAGATGGCTGCACCCTCGCTCCCATCCCGGCACCACCCCCTCCGTGAAAGAGGGCAACTACTAGTCCTAAAGGCTGGTGTCAAGAGACACAAAAGGGTGTGGCCATTCTTGCCTAGAAAAGAAGTTTGGAGTAAGATCCAAGAACTTTGATGTGGACGAGTCCAGCAGGGACTCTGTAAGCGAGGAAAGGGGATTCATGAATCTATTTCTGTGCGTACTCCTTCCAGCACAGGCATTTTTTTTCTTTTCACGTGACAACGAGAACCTCAGGTGGGCCGGGTTCTAGTGGGCAGACACGTGTAGGAAAGGCAGTCGTAAACTGTGATTCGGGAGAACCACAGCTTTTCGTTCAGCCTTCAGAAGCTGCCGGATTCCGGAATGCTTTCAGAGGCACAGGGCGATGATTTCCCGTACTTGGTATTGCCCTGTCTTGTCGAGATGTGTATTTTCTTTTTTTGTTTATTTGTTTTTCAAAAGATTTTTTTTTAACGTTTGTTTATTTTTGAGAGAGAGAAAGAGTGGGAGTGGGGCAGAGAGAGAGGGAGACACAGAATCTGAAGCAGGCTCCAGGCTCTGAGCTTGTCAGCACAGAGCCCGATGTGGGGCTCGAACTCCTGAACGGTGAGATCAGAACTGAGCCGAACTCAGACTCTTAACCAACTGAGCCACCCAGGCACCCCGAGAAGTGTATTTTCAATGGGCTAAAATGGATAAGGTGTATTGAGAATTGGGAGATACATTCGCCCCACAAAATGTAAGTAAAATACACAGTCATTAGAAAATTTTTTTCAACCTTCTTGACCCATGTATAAGTGTTGTTTCTGGGAGGAAATCGGGTAGATCCTAATCTTGCAATTTCGAGCGACTGTAAAGAAAAAGTTCTTTTATTTCCATCACTTGAGGCAAACCCTGATGCCACCTGGTTAACTTTTAGGTGGGGCGTTTCTTTAGCTTTGGCTTTTTTCCAACTGGAACTCATGCGTGCCTTTTGAAATGATCTTCACTTAGTAAGGAATGTTAAGTATCTCTGTGTTTGCTTCTGAATCATTTACACATAGGGCTCAAAGGACAGAAGTGGGTTAGCACTCCTGTCGGTTGTTTTTCAGAGTATTTAGAGGGGCCCGTCTTTCTTTTCTTTTCTGTTGCAGCCCGTGGAAAAGGCGACAGCAGAGCGGGAGCGGGAGGCAGAACGGGAGAGGGACCGCCACTCGCCGTTCAGCCAGCGGCACCTGCACACGCACCACCACACCCACGTGGGCATGGGTTACCCACTCATCCCTGGTCAATATGACCCTTTCCAAGGTCAGCGGTTCTGTCGTTATTGTGTTGTTCGTTCTGCTTTGGAAAACTATGGGCCCAAAGGACCGCTCACGTCTTAAAATAAACACACTGAGCTTCGAGTTAACATGAACTCCAGGGAGTAAATAAGTTCTTAATTCTTATTTCCTAGTATTTCCTAGTGATACAATGAAGGCGATTCCCCGCGTCTTTGTGTTCTATTGAGACAGGAAATGACTCCCACTTAATAATTGTCACTGGTTGATGTTATCGGTGGCTTCCTGCTATCTCATGGACTGAGGGTGGCGGCCAGTGTCTGGGGCACTGAATATAACAATCAGAAGATCAGATAGCTGCTTGAGGGAAATTGTGGGAAAAAAGGGAGGCATAATGAGAGGCTTTGGTGAAATGGCACTGGTTTCTGCAGGCCTTTTACGTTGTATCTGCCCCCACCCCCACCCTCACCCCGAAAGTAATGGGAGTGACATGATTAGGTCTAACCTTTTCTTTTCAGATTTTTATTTACATTCCAGTTAGTTGACACACAGCACAGTATTGGTTTCGGGAGTAGAATTCAGTGATTCATCACTCCTGCACAACACCCAGTGCTCATCACAGGTGCCCTCCTTAATGCCCATCACCCATCTTGCCTACCCCACCCACCTCCCTCCATCAACCCCTCGCTCAGTTTGTTCTCTCTCAGTATGAGTCTCTTGTGGTTTGTCTTCTCTTTTCCTCCCCCTCTTCCCATCTGGTCATCTGTCTTGTTTCTTAAATTCCATGTATGAGTGAAATCATATGTTTGTCTTTCTCCGGCTCATTTTCCTTAGCATAATATACTCTAGCTCCATCCATACATTGCAGATGGCAAGATGTCCTTCTTTGTGATCGCTGAGTAATATTCCATTGTGTGTGTATATAGAGGGGTGTGTGTGTGTATCCATTTCTTGTTTATCAGTCGATGAATCCACCATTCATCAGTCGATGGACATTTGGGCTCTTTCCACAGTTTGGCTGTTGTGGATAGCGCTGCTCTACCCCTCCAGATCTGTGTTTTTGTATCCTTTGGGTAACTACCGAGTGGTACGATTGCTGGATCAAATTTAACTTTTTCAGGAACCTCCACACTGTTTTCCAGAGCGGCTGCACACGTTTGCATTCCCACCAGCAGTGCAAGAGGGTTCCCCTTTGTCCGCACCCTTGCCCACACCGGTTGTTTCCGGAGTTGTTATTCCGACAGGTGTGAGGTGGTATCTCATTGTGGTTTTGATTTGTATTTCCCTGATGAGGAGTGATGTTAACATCTTTTCCTGTGTCTGTGAGCCATCTTTCGGGGGTGTCTTCTTTGGACAAATGTCTATTTGTGTCTTCTGCCCGTTTCTTACCTGGGTCGTTTGGTTTTTGGGTGTTGAGCTTGCTAAGTTCATTATAGATTTTGGATACTAACCCTTTTATAGATATGTCATTTGCAAATATCTTCTCCTATTCTATAGGCTGCCTTTTAGTTTTGTTGTTTCCTTCGCTGTGCAGAAGCTTTTTATTTTGATGAGGTCCCAATAGTTCATGGTTGCTTTTGTTTCCCTTGCCTCTGGCAACATGTCTAGTAACAAGTTGCTCCAGCCAAGGTCAAAGAGGTTGTTGCCTTTGTTCTCCACTGGGATTTTGATGGCTCCCTGTCTTACATTTAGGTCTTTCATCCATTTGGAGTTTATTTTTGTGTCTGGTGTAAGAAAGTGGTCCAGTTTCATTCTTCTGCATGTTGCTGTCCGGTTTTCCCAACCCCATTTGCCGAAGACATTGTCTTTTTTCTACTGGATATTCTTTCCTGCTCTGCCGAAGATTAGTTGGCCATACGTTTGTGAGGTCGTTTCTGGGTTCTCTGTTGTGTTCCATTGCTCTATGTGTCTGTTCTTGTGCCAGTACCATACTGTCTTGATGATTACAGCTTTGTAATATGGCTTGAGGTCCAGAATCGTGATGTCTCCAGTTTTGGTGGCTACCATTCTTTTTCAGGAATGCTTTGGCTCTTTGGGGTCTTTTGTGGTTCCATACAAATTTTAGGATTGTTTGTTCTAGCCCTGTGAAAAATGCTGGTGGTTATTTGATGGGGACAGGGTCAACACTTTTAATCCCCTGTAATTCGGGGGCTCTTCTCAGCCGTTCATTGCTGTGACTTTAATGATGGCGAAAAAGCCATAGAATCGTTGTGAGATAGCCTTCGATTTGTGGTGTTCTAGTTGACCTCCTGCTGCTTGTCCCAGCTCTGTCACCTTACGGGGGTGGGTGGTGGCCCCATCTCTACCAAGAGATCCACTCGCTAGGTTCTTGCTGACTTAGGTAGCTCAGACTGCCATGACAAAATGTCACAGACTCTCTGGCTTTAGACAACAGAAAGTTTTCTCATCGTTCTGGAGTCTGGGAGGCTGGGTGCCAGCACGGTTGCTTGGTAACGAGTGCTCGGTTCCGGGCTTGTAGGTGGCTGCCATCTTGCTTTGTGCTTAAACGACCTCTTCTCTGTGTGCAGGGGGCAGGGGCAGCGGTGGAGGGAGGAGAGCTTGTGAGAGAGCTACCTTCTGGTGTCTCTCCTTATAAGGACATCATGACCTCATTTGACCTTAATTATTTAAGTCCTATCTTCAGATGATCACATCGCGGATTAGGGTGTCCGCATAGGGATTTTGGAGGGCCACGTTCAACCCATAGCACTTGCCACGTTGGCCCTCATTCTGCTGTGTGAATACGAGATACCATGTGTGAAAGGTACCTCCAGGAGTAGGAAGTACTCTACACATGGGAAAGGTCATTTTTATTTGTTTACCCCTCGTTACCACTCACAGTCAACTAGTAGCGTTCAGAAAGAACATAGAGGGCTTAGAAGGAGAATTATCTTCCCTAGCTTTGCATGTGTTTTTTCTTGTTTTTCCAGGATTGTTTTCTGTAGAATTAAAAAATAATTTCCTATCAGGCAGCTTTGCGCCATCTGGAGCCATTCCGTTCTCTGACTGCTGTCTTTCTCTTGCAAGGTAGAAGTTAGGACTGTTGTTAAGTTCCATTCACCAGTTCTGTGTTTCTTACGAGATGCAGGATGCGTTGTGTTCGTTCACTGGGGAAATGCTGAAGTGATCAAAGTTATTATGAAAGTATTGTATGCTAAGCAAATGGCGTGTTGCTTCTGTAATTCACTGTGACTTTTGATTCCTGTTGTTGCCGGGGACCTATTATGTCTCCTGAGCTTCCTATTCAGGAATGCGAGCAAACCATTTAGTACCATGCAGAGTCACAGAGATGGAATGTTCTCTCTTCTCTTTGCCTAGCTATTAAGAAAACCGCAGAGTATCGGATAAATGGCTAGATAGGGGTTAGACTAAGCAGTGTGGGCTCCGTCTCTTCTATGTGAAACATTTCCTGTGTGTGTTTAGGAGAGGACGGATTGCTGCAGCCCTTCACCCCTGGGCCTGCACCTGCTCTTATCTTTCCCGAGTGTCACAGAAACCCTGCATTTTTTCCCCCATTAGGCTTGACCTCCGCCGCCCTCGTTGCCTCTCAGCAGGTGGCTGCCCAGGCATCTGCATCAGGAATGTTTCCTGCACAAAGAAGGTAAATATCCTTACATTTTGAATCTACATTTTTCTACCTAGAGACATCTTAATGGGTGGGAGGCAGTTAAGTGTAGGCCTTTTAGACCAAAAACTTGGCTCTTTGGGTTTTTATATTCTTGTAACGAACGTGCTTTTAATGGCCCGTTGCTTTACATGCAGCTTACGTTCCCGGACCCTCATTTCTTTAGCTGTAATATAGGTTAGTAATTAACTGATGAGTGCTTTTATTTATTTATTTTTCAAGCAGTCGAAAAGCCTCTTAGGTTACCCTCCCAGCCCTGTTAAAACACTCTCGCCACCACTCCCTTTGTTTTATCACATTTCAAAATAAAGTCACAAAGGGAGACATTTATTTTCAGAATGCTAAAGGTCATGTTTGTTCTCTGATACTTTTAATTATCCCTCAAGTTGTGTCAGAAAGGAACATAATTTATTTTTCCACAGTGTAGATCATAACCCTCGTGTGCATTCCCTTTCTTGAATAAGCGAGTTCCATGATTTGAATAGAATTAAGATAAGCCCGTCAGTCTTAGGGTTTTCACATTTTCGGCGTCAGATGCGGATGGAGCCCTGTGCTAAGGTCTTCTTTTTCCTTTGCAGAGAATAACAAGATTGGAAATGTACGTTGTCATGTGACTGGATCACATGGGGAAGCGCTTTTATACAGACATCAGTTCCATGGTGTTAATTTGAAATGCCTTTAATGGCAGGCAAGAACCAGTCATTTCATTTTTGTAAATTACAGATTTTATCACAGAGTAACAAATGTTGCTGTAATTAAGCTTCTGTTTTATATATATATACGTATACATATATGTGTATATACATATATATATATATATATATTCTTTACTTTTTGTATCAGTAACCAGGCTCGCACACACAGGGTCTGCTATCCCGTTGCAAACCACTCAGTAAAGGAAGTAAAAAAATGTATCTGTCATGTTGAAAAGCGTTAGCCACAAAAGGTTGCCTACTTTCTTTTCCTTTTCCTTTTCGATTGTAAATAAATGACGTATCCGTGTGCCTGAACCTTGCATATCCTTCATAGATCCCCCCCCCCCTCGCCCCCTGCTCCCCGCCCCCGCAAGGCCCTCAGAAAGGCTGGCTGTGATGATGACGCTTGGGTACAATTTAGATGTCTATTTGGTGGCTCCCGTTAAAGACACATCCGTGTAAAATGTTCCTGTAGTCACTGTTTGTACTTGTGTGTTGTGGAAAAAAAATGACTTTTGGAAGGCATGGGGTTGCCAATACCACAAAAACTGTGTTGTAGATAATGTAAAGATTAAAAATGGGGAAATAATGAGCATCTGTGAATAATGAGGTGTCATTTTTTGATAATCTTGAGTGGCAAATAACCCAATAGCCTGCGTACCAGAGACATCTGTGATTGTTCTATTACTTGAATAGTCTTACAGTCCCCACCCCCCACCGCCAACTTTTTTTTTTTTTTTTTAATGTTTACAATTATCCAGTTTTAGAAGAGAGAGACTTTAACGCCATTGCCTGGTTACTTGTTTTATGCTGTAATCTAGTTTATTTTATGTAAAATGTATATTGAATGCTTTCCTTTTTTATACCTGCCTTAAATAATTTGGCAATCAGAATTAAAAAGGTTTTTTTTTTTATAACGGCTTCTTGTCTGTCTCGACTTCTTTCTAGTTGGCTGATAGTGACTCCAATTTTCAAAAAGTGGTTTCTTGATATTATGAATGTTCAGTTCATGAAGTACACACATGCTAAGTTTTCTTATATGATATGCGGGTATAACATCCAAGCGGTGTGTTTAATTCAGAGGACATGTCCATAGTCACTGGGTCTTTACTCTGAACAGGGGGCGTGACATCACTACAGATTGGTAGATACAGGTGGTTGTGATACGGAATGATATTGCAAAGTTAGTCTTGGCAATGCGTGGACAGTAGGTGAAGTGTGTAAAAAGTCAGCTAGCCATTTATTTGACTCGCCATTAAGTTGTCCCATGAGCGGATTTTATGCCAAATGTACAGAATTAACTGCCTCCTTCCTTTCTTCTTCCTTGCCCCCCCTTCCCATCCTCCCTCCCTTCCAAGAAGCACTCGCCGAGCACCTACTTTTATCCCGGACACTGTGTAGGTGCTGGAATATGGCCGTGAACAAAACAGATCGAAATTCCTGTACTCACGGAAATGCATTTTTAGGTGTGGTAAGCATAATAAAATATCTATGTGATAAGAGTATAATAGATGGTTGATAAACACTACGGACCGAAAGCACGTGAGTGGGCATTGGGATGTGAAAGTCCGCGAGTGTAGATAGAGCGATCAGAGAAGCCTCAGTACTGGAGATGAGAAGTGATCCATGCACAGATCTGAGGGGTGGGGGTGGGGAGGCAACGCAGCCACTAAGAAACGCTGCAGTGGGGGTGTGCTTTCTGTGTCTGGACTGGTTGATCTCCGTGCTTCTTTGCAACTCTTAAGTTTTTAATTTTACTCTAATTGCCAATGGCAGTTCTCCCACTTGGGGTTCTAAAAAGTTCTTTAAGTTGCTGGACTTTGTCTTGCTGTCCCCCTTAGGGGCCTTGTCTTCACAACCGGGTAGGTTTCTGTGCAAGCCACATGTTTTCTCCACTTTCAGAAAATCACCTTCAAGTGTTACCCTTGCCGGGCGCCTTCCGGGTCCAGCCAGTGTTCTTACTAGATTTCTGTAGAAGGACGTTTTTCTTTGAATTTTCACTTGGGTTTCCTTTTGAATTTCGTCTTCGTGACTGTTGATAAAAAATCACTCTCTGGTGTTTTCCTACTCTTAAGAGAATTTCACGTATTTCCCATCATTTTGTAACCGCATTTTTAAATCCGTTTTTTCGTTTTCAGTTTGTAGACCACATCTTGATGTATCCTTGAAGAGCTCATGTAATTTTTCATATGCCGCTTCAACAAGCATGTTTCCTCTGTTCGAAACCCAGTTTCAAGTATGTCTGTTAATGGCCTACGTGCTGCCGTAGTTCTGGAACAGACCAGACAATCGAGTTGTTCAAAACGCAACGGCAGACCAAGAGCGCCTTAAGTCTTCCGCTCACTTACCGTGTTCCTTACGGTGCCCGGGCGACACTACGGGTTCCTGAGGACTTTCCTAGTTTTCGCAATAAGTACTTTCAAGACAATTTTCATAAAAGCCGGTCTTCCCCTTCAGCTGCAAAATGACTGGGTGTATGCTTACTACATATCAGCGTTTTAATCACTGCTAGTTAGGTGCCTAAATAGAGTATAAATAGATGCGGCCGACCATGCTTAGCTCTGCACCCGTAATAAACAGGAGTGCTGATAAGCGCAGCGCGATATATGACCAAAGGCACAGCGCGATTTGAACAGTCTCTCCCCCTAGGCTTTTACGGGGAACATTATTCATGACTGGTTTACATTAATCACTAAATGAAGTTTTGTTTCTTCCCCCGAAACTGTTACAGTGTTGTCTTTGCTTGTGACAACACGAATTGCCAAAGGCCGGGGTCTGTTTATATTATGTGTGCTGATTCTCTAGCTGAGTACATAGTCAGGACTGAATGGTAAATTAAAGATTCCCAAAAGACAGGCATACTTGGCTCCGTTATATTACTATGATGAATCTGCCATTAATGCGGTTCTAATTGTTTCACTTTTATGGACATAAAATCAGTCCCCTTAGTGACTAATAATAGGGTTTATTGATTTTACTAAACATTATTCATTCCAGGCCCGCTCATATCAGCTTGTCCTGAACATATGCACAAAGCCCGCAGTGCTGACACAGTGCCGATTAACTTCACGGAGCAATGAGAGTGAAGAGTTGTTTACAGCTGTGGTCCCATCGACGGCAGAATATTAAAAAAAAACAAGGGAACAGGCTCCACGTAGAACCCTCGGTTCCCCCATTTGGATCTCAGATGGCTCTCTCGTGGAAACTTGCCCGTGCTGGTCAGCAGTGCTCACTAACGCGCAGGGAGTTAAAGGCTGGCCTTCTGCGTTCACCCTGGCTGTGACCCTGATTTACTGTGGTTTCGGCCCAAGGGTCTGAGAGTCACCAGAAGGAATGGCCATGATTGATACAGGATAAAACAGCGGTTTAAATGATAATTCCCGGTCGTATCATTCCCTCCCTGAGTCTGAAAAAGAGACTAGGCAGGCGAAGCCATTTACTATTGTTTTGTCACCAAACAGTCATCCGTTCCCTGCTTCCCGCAGAAGCCTGAGTCGTAAATGTTGTTTACTTTCCTTAACTTGAGGAGGGAAAACAGAAGTGAAGCCCGCGCTTAGCAGGGCCCTTAGCATGGATTCTTTCTTTTCCTTCACCGAAGCAGTCTCTAAAAAGCAAGGCCTCCCAGCCTCGGCACTTAATTCTCCTAAAACCCAATTACTGTTCCCATCTCAGAATTGAGGAAACTGAGGCACAGAGGTAAAACCAGTGCAGTCCACGCGGCCTCAAGGACAGGGGCAGGCTTCACAAGCACGATGCCCTCGTGTTTCAGAAGAGGGATCGTAACGTCGCTCAGTAAGTAATACGACCCAGCCCGCTTTCTTTGCTAAACTCTTTTTTTTTTTTTAATTAATTAATTAATTTATTTATTTTTGAGACAGAGAGACACAGAGCATGAGCAGGGGAGGGGCAGAGAGAGGGGGAGACACAGAATCTGAAGCAGGCTCCAGGCTCTGAGCCGTCAGCACAGAGCCTGACGCGGGGCTCGAACTCATGGAGTGTGAGATCATGACCTGAGCTGAAGTCGGATGCTCAACCGACTGAGCCACCCAGGCACCCCTCTTTGCTAAACTCTTCACTATTTTCAGAGGGGCAAATGGGGGAACTATATAGTCTGTGTCTTGAGTTTTCTAGAAGACAAAACCCCGGTGCAGCCTTTCCCAGAGCTGGGTAGCAGTCCAGACCCAGGACCCTGAGAGCTTGGAGGGTCGTCAGCTCATTGCTGGCCTAAGTTGCTGGAAGTTACACTATTTTCCTGGTTGTCCGAGCGGTCCCCGCTACTTTTAACACTGCCACACGCAGCTGGTAACTCGAAGCTCACAGTCCAACCTTGGTGTGGTGGGAACTGGTGCTCGTGTGATAGAGGCTGACGGGAAAAACGGGGTTTGAAAAGTTAAGTTTTTTTTTTAACGTTTATTTTTGAGACAGAGAGAGACAGAGCATGAACTGGGGAGGGTCAGAGAGAGAGGGAGACACAGAATCCGAAGCAGGATCCAGGTTCTGAGCGGTCAGCCCAGAGCCCGACGCGGGGCTCGAACTCACGGACCGCGAGATCGTGACCTGAGCCGAAGTCGGATGCTTAACCGACTGAGCCACCCAGGCACCCCAGAAAAGTTAAGTTTTGAAAAAAGTGAAGGTAGGGGGGTGCCTGGCTGGTTGGTGGAACATGTGGCCCTTGATTGAGGGGTTATGAGTTCCAGCCCACGCAGGGCGTAGAACCTACTAAGAAAAAAAAAAGAAAGACTAGCAAAGGAAGAAGTTCCAACCACAGCTTCAGATTCATTTCCCGTAACCAGATCCTTTTCTAGTGCATTTTGTGTGCCGAGGGAGATGCGCGAAATATTTATTTGCAAGATGTAAACATGTAAACCGTACCCCCGTTTCTAGAAACTTGGATTGGAATTGCTACCTTATTCTAATATAGCGGACGCCTAAAAAAAATGAATGGCCTTGATTTTTCTTGGCCTCTGAGACGACTTTGTTCCAGAAGATATGTGCTGTGGGCAAGATATACTATTTGATTCAAAAATTCTTCCTACTCAGGGTGGCAGGAGGCACGTGGCTCAGGCACCCTGAGCCTCATGGAATCATCAGAAGACTGCAGGTTGGAAGGAGAAGGTGGTCCCATCTTCCTGTCCCTCCCCAGGGAAGGTCATCCACCCACCCACCCCCATCCTCCTAGATCAGATCCTGAAGTTTCCAGGGTTTATTTCTAGGGTGATGGTTGGCAGGTGGGGAAGGAGGGGTGCAATCCCAGCCCAGCAGGGATGGCTTTTCAACCTGATCGCAGAGAGGGACGGCATCTCTGGTGGAGTTGGTCGTTGCGGGTTTGGGTATTTTCCCCTGCCTGTAACAAAACCTTGACTCCAATGGCCTGAACCCACGAGGAGTGACATTCTGTTCCATGACGCAAAGCTGAAAGCAGAGTGAGCCCCAGATGCAGTCCTCCATGCCACCGGGTCTGCTTCTCTGGAATACTCTTTGCTCTAGTCTTTTGATCCCTTGTGTTAATGGCCGTGAAGTTCCAGGGGCCCTGTCCAGAGACATCCACATCTGGGAGACAGGAATGAGTCTTTCTGTGTCTCTGTCTTAGGAGTTGAGAAGCCTTTCTCCGACACCTGACACACATTCCCTCATGTCTGCTTGACCAGAATCAGGGCACATGCTCACTCCTGAACCATCATGGACAAGAGGATGAGATTGCTGCCACTTCTTCGGGCTCAGAAGGGTGAGAATCTGCCCCCGGATCGTGCCTCGGAGAGACGCACGAGGGCTTGGAACCAGGGTTCCATTAGGGAAGAAGAGGAAGGAGTAGAATGTTGTGTTGTCTGAAGATCAACCTCTCCTTGAGCCCAGTGGGTCTTGGGGTAGGTTCTCCTGCTGTCCTGTGCTCCTCCTGAACTACGTGTGCACACAGGATGGGGTATGGGTAGGAAGCAGGCAGTTGTTGGCACGTAAGCGAAACTCAGGGAGCCCCTCCACTGTGACTGATTCTGTTCTAGAGAATCCAGTGATTGGGCGGAATTAAGGGGTGAGCTACCACGTCATGGACCACACTGAACATCCGAAAGACGGCAAAGGGATTCAGAAACCTAGCGAGCGGGACTCTACTGGGGGGGGGAAGGATGATACCGCTCTTCACTGCCGCCCCAAACACACACACACACACACACACACACACACACACACACACACAGTTGTATGTTCTTTTCTCCCTGCAGAAGCTCCCTAAAATTAAAAAAAAATTTTTTTCAACGTTTATTTATTTTTGGGACAGAGACAGACAGAGCACGAACGGGGGAGGGGCAGAGAGAGAGGGAGACACAGAATCGGAAACAGCCTCCAGGCTCTGAGCCATCAGCCCAGAGCCTGACGCGGGGCTCGAACTCACGGACCGCGAGATTGTGACCTGGCTGAAGTCGGACGCTTAACCGACTGCGCCACCCAGGCGCCCCAGAAGTTCCCTAAAATTTAAAGCCCGTAAGAAATAAGACGGACCTACCTTTTCCCCAAGCAAGTAGCCTGTAATCCGAAGAGAAGAGAGGATCTCTGGATTCCTTACTGGAATAGAGATACAAGCTTGAAGTCATGGGGAGCGGGGTTGGGGGGGGGCGGTAAGGGCACTGGCACGTTGGGAGGGGTAAATGTCAGACACTGGTGTACCAAGAGCAAGGTCAGATTAGCTCACTGGCCGGGGGGAGAATCCCCTGGGAAGATTCCTAGAGGGAAAGAGAAACCAGGCGTTAGCTTGTGGTCCTTGACACAGGGTTACCAAAAGCTTTAGGTTGAGAAAGAGCCTTGAGTGGTTCTTGCAAACCAGTCTTGTGGTTGCTGAGGGGGAAGAGTAGGCGGGTTGCTCCTGGGTAGCCTCGATGGTGGGGTTTGGAGAGGGATGCAGAGAGGGCTTCGTTCTCTTGACCTCTGACCCCCTCTCTCCTCTCCGAGATCACAGCAGTTGGTAGGAAGAAGGGAGACGAATGGCCCCAATTTCCTGCCCCTCTATCAGTCGTTGCCGGTTCCACGTATAGAGGTGCACTTGTCGCGGAGGGTGGATAGCTCAGGGGTTCCATGTGGCGGTCCCTGAGTTGGTGAGGGGTGGGCTAATGCCGGTCTAGTGACCGGCAATACTTTGGGTGGGATTCAGTTCCTTCCAAAGAAGGAATTTTGAAAGTGGGCGAACAGGACAGGAGCAGAGTCCTTTCAGGATGGATATCTTGAGGTGCCACTAAAGGGCCACGTAGTTCCTAGGGACACAGTGCCCACACCTTGTGCGCTCAGCCCTTCTAGTCAGAGGGGACGGCGCTCCTCCCTGTGCATCAACCGCATGTCTCTGCAGTGCACTGCAGACCTATTGTTGACTGGGAAGATGGATGTGCACACGAGCCCTCGCTTTGGAGACTCAGCGACCAAAGCTCATAAACCTTCAAGCCTGATGTGCTCAGCCTCAGAAATCCCCAAGTGCCTGTATGTCAGCTGCCCCCCAACCCCCCACCATCCCGTCAGTGATAAGAGACACACAATGAAAGATGTATTTTATGACAACAGCTTGGTGACCAGACTGTCTGGGGGCTGAAGCGGGATTAGTCATGGACAGGTCCCCAGCAGCCCCGCTGACCGCGGGCCCTGTGAGCTCAGTCCCCAGGCCGCTGGCGAGTGGCAGACATGCCCAGATGTGGAAAGCTTCGATGTCTGACTCATTCGTGCCCCTTGCCTGGCTTCTGTGGTAGTCCGTGAGGGGCAGAATCAGAGACACAAAATGACACACAGCCGGGGGAAGTCTCGGTGCCTATTAGCGGCCAGCTTGTACAGGTTTCTGTCTTGAGAGTCCTCCTGCTGTGGCGGTGAAGCTTCTGGAAACCCCATGTGACAATTCAGGGAACCCAGGAACATTTCCATGACCGACTGGAGGGTGGGGTGGGCCAAGATCCTACAGGTGGCCAAGTAGCGTCCCCCGGGTCAGCCAAGAGGGACTTCCTTTTCGTCATCTGGTGGTGGAAACTGATGACTGGTATTTAATATGAAGGAAGTATTCTCCGGGAAGGCCAAGTGTCTCCGGCCTCACCCCACGTTCCATGTAGGCAACTCTGAGGGCCTCTGTCTTCTGACTGTTTGGCAGGCTTACCTGGGTACTTCCTCCTTTTTTGTTTGTTTTAATTAAAAAAAAATTCTTAATGTTTATTTTTTGAGAGAGAGAGAGCACAAGTCAGAGAGAGGCAGAGAGAGAGGGAGACGCAGAATCCGAAGCAGGCTCCAGGCTCTGAGCTGTCCGCACAGAGCCCGACGCGGGGCTCCGGCACACGAACTGTGGGATCATGACCTGAGCTGAAGTCGGATGCTTGCTGCTAAGACTTGCTGCTAAGACTATGTCTTAGTCAGAGAGTTTTCAGTTGTAAATAACAGAAACCTAGTCAAAGTAACCTAAGCACAATAGGCAGGTTCAATGTAGGGCAGAGGTGTCTTCTGGGAGTGAGGGCAGGAAGTATGCATAAGCTTGCAGGGGGCGGGCCCTGGGACCCGCGAGGTCTTCAGGCACGTTGGCAGCCCCTTTGCCCTTCCCTCTCCTTCATCCTCTCCCCTCCCCTCTCCCCATCGTGGCCTCTTTGCTCTGTGTCTGCTCAGGGCTCTCTCTCCTTCTCTGGATGCCCGGCCTGACTCGACTTACAGTATTCCTAGCGTCTTGGCTTTAAGTCCAGATTTCCACGAGTGGCCCCCTGGTGTCCCTCGAGCCAGGCTGTGAATGAACCTGCCTGTGGAGGGAGCCAGGGAGGGGGAATGGGCGCACCGCTCAGCCAGCTCCTTTGGGCCAGCCCCGCCCCAGTGCCGCCCAAGCCCAGCATCCAAGGGGCACTTAGGGACAGGAACAGAAGCCCATTCAAACCAGCTGAGTTACAAAGAGGGTCTATTGAAAGCTTAGGAGTCAGTCTCATAATGCCCAAAGGTAGGAAAGGAATTGGCAGGTCCCAGTGATGGTGTCTAGAAAACGCCTCAATCTCTCTCGAGTGTCGCAGAATCTCTTACCCCTGCTTCCGTTGACAGACGGACTGGCGGTACCTCCTCATGGCTTCCCTACTCGTGTTATTGAATACAGCTTGGGCTGGCCCTGGGGAGCACTGTGGTCCGTTTCCCACCATCACTTAACTGACTGAGCCTTTCCGTTCCCCCTCCGAATTCCTACCCCGGATGCACAGGGGCACTGGCCTTCTGCCCCTGCAGTAACCCCATGTGGCTGGCCACATGTGGGAGAGGTGGGAGAGAATCCTAGAAGTCAGGACTGTCCCTCCTAGAACTGCCGGTGAGGCAGATTCTCAAAGAAAGGAGGCGCGTCCCTGGCATCTCTCCTGTATCCTGACGTGGCACTCTGTCCCTCATTCGACAAATATTTATGGAGTACCTGTTGTAGACTAAAGGCTGTTCTGGATGCTGGAGAGAGAACAATCAAGAAAAGACACGAAACGCTGCCCTCATGGACTTTAGCATTTTACTGGGAGATGGTGACCATCAAGAAATATGCAAGGGGCGCCTGGGTGGCGCAGTCGGTTAAGCGTCCGACTTCAGCCAGGTCACGATCTCGCGGTCCGTGAGTTCGAGCCCCGTGTCGGGCTCTGGGCTGATGGCCTGGAGCCTGTTTCCGATTCTGTGTCTCCCTCTCTCTCTGCCCCTCCCCCGTTCATGCTCTGTCTCTCTCTGTCCCAAAAATAAATAAACGTTGGAAAAAAAAAAAAAGAAATATGCAAACAAGTATATAATATGTCAGGTGGTAGTAAATGATGTAGAGACAGGCAAAGGAGAGCCAAAAGGACAGGGAATATCTAGTGTGTGGGAGAGGAAATTCCTATTTTTGTGTTCTTTTATGTATATGTATATACACACAAACACACACATCTAATATATACGTATTATTATATATATTACAGATATAATATTACATATCATATAATATATGTATACATTACATATATATGTATATATTGTATGTATATATAATATATGTATGTTACATAATATATATTGTATGTATATATGTATATATTACATATATATTACATATATAATATATATTACATATAATATATAATATATTACATATATAATATATAATATATAATATTACATATATAATATATAATATATATAAAATACATACATATTAGATGTGTGTGTATGTAATATATGTATCATATGTAATAGATATTATATATGATATATATGTGTTATATATTATATATCTAATATTTATACATTTGATTTTGTCTAGGTTTCTGGCACAAAGCTCCTAAAACCCTTGGAATTGCCTGAGTAATAGAGGTGCCTTTTGTTATTATAAGGAGCCCTTTGTGGCCATGCCCAGTTGTATGGTAATGAGGTGACCCTTGGAGGGCTTCTCCATAGCCTCACAGCCTCACCTTGGGGGCTGGTTGCAGAAGAGGCAACCACATGATTAGAAGGCTGGAGCTTTCAGGGGCGCCTGGGTGGCTCAGTTGGTTAAGCATCTGACTTCAGCTCAGGTCATGATCTCAAGGTTCTTGGGTTCGAGCCCCATATTGGGCTCTGTGCTGCCAGCTCGGAGCCTGGAGCCTGCTTCAGATTCTGTGTCTCCCTCTCTCTCTGTCCCTCCCTTCTCTCTCTCTCTCTCTCAAAAATAAATTAAGCATTACAAATTTTTTAAAAAATGAAGGTTAGCACTCTCAGAAAGAGGACTGGAGATTGAGTTCAGTCATCAATGGCCAATGATTTCATAAAGCATGACTATGTAATGAAATTTGATAAAAAGTCTCAACAGGGGTGCCTGAGTGGCTCAGTGAGCTAAGTGTCTGGCTTACTCTCAGGTCATGGAATGGAGCCTCGAGGCAGGCTCTGTGCTCTCCCTTTCCCTCTGCCCCTCCCCACCCTCGCGCTTTCTCTCTTGCTCTCTCTGTCTCAAGAAAAGGAAAACAAATAAATAAAAATAAATTAAAAAGAGATCATCCTTAACCTGTGGGGTCTGTGCTGACACAGGACAGGGTCTGAAAATTACTGCTGGAAAACGATGTAGTTTTATATAGGAGGTTCAGGACATAGCTACCCGAAGGAAATGAAGGAGCAGGACGTAGAGATGTTCAGGAGACTAGTGTTTCAGGCAAAGGGAAGCGTCAGTGCAAAGGTCCTGAGGTAAGCACGTGTTTGGAATATAGAAGGGAGAGTGAGAACAGTGTTGCTGGAGCACAGGTGAGGAGTCAAATAGTAGATAAGGTAGATGTTGACAAGCCGGGCAAGCTGTCCATAGCCGTGGGACGGAAAGCTCACAGACTGAAGACGCACAAATCACACGATTTATTGAGGCAACGTAAACTGAAACGTAGGGTTAGAAGCCCGTGGAAAGAGATGGAGTGGATTAACACACGTAGGCTGGGGCACGGGCAAACGGAAAGGCCCCACACCCCGAGTTCTGTGTTACTTATTTTTTATAACGTTTGTTTATTTTGGGGGAGAGAGCGAGGGAGGGAGAGTGCAAGCCGGGGAGGGGCAGAGAGAGAGAGAGGGAGACGGAGAATCCCAAGCAGGCTCCCCAGTCGGCGCCGAGTTCAACGCGGGGCTCGATCCCACGAACTGGTGAGATCCTGACCTGAGCCGAGATCCAGGGTCAGGCGCTTCACCGACTGAGCCACCCAGGCGCCCCCTGAGTTCTGTGTTACGCATATGCTTTTGTCCTGTTTGTGTGGGGCCTTAGCCTTCGCCGTGACCCTGTGGTTAGGAGGACTAGACGTGACAATGAGGAAGCTGGAGGATGTCTGGAGTCAGCACAGGCTTGTCGGAGAGCCTGGCCAGGCACTGTAGCATCCGTGTGATTAGCAGCTCCGGCCTTTATCTGCATGTCTGGGACACAGGGCAGGTGGGCTTTGCGTGAGTGTCATCAATGAGCGGCCGAAGTAAGGCCTCGTGGATATTGAGTGCTTCTTGTCCTCATCTATATTTAGGATATAATGAATATTCAGTGCTTTGTGTGTCTCGTATATATTTAGTGATCATGAATATTTAGTATTTACTTGGTTCTTCCATTTCCTTTCCATCTAGGTTCACACATATATGCTCTATTTGATTTATCTGTCTTAACCTATCTCCTCGGTAAGTAATTTAATTATCTATGCTTAACACATCTAATGATTTGCATCCATCACCTTTGTTTTCTTGTCTTCTCTAGTAGAACTTCATATTCTCACTGTGGCAAATGCGCGTCTCACGAGGTCTGATGGACACAGAGGGTTCGCCTATTATTAGCATCTTGGGAGCCGTCGTAAGGGCTTCATTTTTACCCTGGAGGGGGCGAGGGAGCTGTGTGTTTAGATGAGGCTAAAATTTCATCACATGCCTGGGAAATTTTAGGAAAGGCAGGAGGTAGGAACGATTCAAGAAGCAGGTTCCAGCAGATTCTTTGTAGAGGCCTGTGTAGTATAAAGTGGGCTGAGAAGGTAGGTTGTGCGTGATGAGGCATAGATATTATTTTGGTTTGTTTGCCTATTAGCTGTTCACTCTTATGGTGGCATGGGGACAAGAACACGCAGGGTGAGGCAGTGACCCCATGATGTGAAGGGAGGGGCTGGGCACAGAGTGGACAGGAGTCAGCCTAGGGAACAGATACAGCCAGTTCTGGGAGGAAGTTAAACGGAAGAAGTGTGCAAGGCGGGAGGTAAAATAGTACCTGGAAGGTGGAGAGGTGCTGCTATTTTTAACTGATCATTCAGTCTTTGCAGTAAGCTTAACTTGCCTCCCCAAGATGTCCTATTCTAATTATTCCTTCTCTATTTTTTTCCACTCGAATGAATTTTAAATGAAACAGGATTGCATTAATCACCCCATTTCTGTGATTTGGGTTAGCCGGGGCAGAAAAGCAACCTATTTAACTACTTTGATCAAAGTTTTGCACTGTTTGTTCAGAAAGCTAAAGGGTATAGCGATTTCAATGGATATACAACCCTAAAAAATCCATTTAAGCTCGCTTGGAAGTAATTTAATTTGCGGAACATAATTGATTTCACTTTTTTAGGAGCCTCTCTTGTTGCAAAAGAATTTGGGGGTTATACCTTCCTTTCTCATGTTCCTAGAACACAGAACGAATAATTCCATGTTATTTAAATTGAAAATTGTGTTTCTTTTTTTTTAACTTAGGCCAGTTAATAACCCTATGATAATGATGTTTCTTAAAGAAATATAGATTATGAAATGATATATGTAACATATATATTATGAAGCGATATATATAATATATATATTATATTTATATAATATAAAATATATATTATAAAATGATTGTAGTCTACTGTTAATATTTCTGAACACGAAAATCAATGCATGAAAACATAGAAGTAATTTCATCTTTATTTTTAGTGAAACACTGCCTGGCCAGCAAATGTTGTCTGTTATTATTTTAAATATACCTTAACACACTGCTTGGCCATATGGGAGAAGTAGTCTGGAATCCAACAGAACTCCTTAACAACCAGATAAATTCTAGAAGGATCAAACATTTAGCGGGAGTATCACAGCACTAGAAGAAAACACAGGTGATTTGTTCTTATTTCTGGGGTGGGAGTGATGTTTCTGTACATAGATTGCATCAGATTCAAGCCACAAAGGAAAACGTGGGTAATTTGACTACATTAAAGAATTTGGAGTTGCATTTGGGGAATAACATCATAAGTAAAGTCAAATAACAGACAAGAAACCGGGAGAAATATTTGCAACATTTGCCTCAGGCAAAAGGGCCAATTTTGATACTGAAATTATTTTTTAAAAGCATTGAGCCGGCAGCCTCATAGAAGAGAGAGCCAAAGGATATAAACAAACCTGTTCATAGATAAGGAACACAATGACTGACAGGAACATAAAAAGATGGTCAAATGGTGAATGAAAAGGACACCAGAATTTTTTTTTGTTTTCACCTGTTAGTCCCACAAAGGTTAAGTGTTAGTTGAGGGTGTGGCTTAAGGTGCCCACACTGTTAGTGAGATGTATGTGAGAGGAGAATCTGGCGCTGTTTGTCAAAAATATGAGCACACGTAACTTCCTTTGTAGGAATTTAGCCTACCGCCATTCTCAATTGCACGAAGACACCGTACAAAAATGTTCGCTGCATCATTTCAAACAACCCAAAACTACTAGAATGTCCATCAGCGTGATCTAGCAAAGGTAGAGAGCCCTGGTGTGCTGCCTTGAAGGGATTAGTGTTTATTCACACGATACGGTGGCCACAACGTATGGTTTGTGTGTGTGTGCGTGTACATGTGTGTGTGTGTGCGGTATATTTGTGTTTGGAGAAACAACCTGGAAAGCAAGGTTCTCAGATTGTTTACGGTGGTTACCTTCCATGAATGGGGCGCAGGGGAGTAGCCTAGAGCAGGGAGGGGCTTTGTCTTTAATGTATTGTGAACTGTTGGGTTTTTTTAAATGGTGGACACAAATCACGTAGCATGAAATCTGTCTGTGCTTCTATCTTACCTCTATTTCTGTTGCTATCTCTTCACTGTCTCTAGTTAATTCATCTCTATTCAAATTATATATATATATATATATATATATATATATAGTACATCAAGGGAGAATGTTTATTAGCTAGTTCTAGAATCTTTCACAGTGACGTTAACTGCTTTTAAATTTATTTTGCAAAGTTGGTCCTTGGCTATTTGTGTATAGTATTTTAGCATAACATCATATGCATACTCTTACATGCTTACATGCTTAATGAGGACAGTGCTCAAGTGGGGTTGCCGACAAATAAATGTCTTTATTAAGAATAGGTTCAGGGGCGCCTGGATGGCTCAGTCGGTTAGGCATCCGACTTCGGCTCAGGTCATGATCTCACGGTTCGTAGTTCGAGCCCCGTGTCAGGTTCTGTGCTGACAGCTTGGAGCCTGGAGCCTGCTTCAGATTCTGTCTCTGTCTCTCTGCCTCTCCCCTACGTGCTCTCTGTCTCTCTCTCAAATATAAAAATAATAATAATAATAATAATAATAATAATAATAAAGAATAGGTTCAGTTACCCTCTTATGGTGCTTAATCTTTTGGAGCTAAAAATACAATATACCACTTGTGAAGAGGTCTATCTAAAGTTCTTTTAGTAGAGGTTTTACCTCATTTTGAAATAAGAGAGTTTCGTCATTTTAAGAAACCTAGTTGTGATGGGCTGTGAGGCACGAGCAGTGGACTCATCTGCATAATGGCTGCCATTTTGAAAAGGGCACTTTGGAACCCTTGGAGACAGAGGACATATAGTGGCCTAGATGCATAGCAAGAATTGAGTTTAGTGAGGAGTTAAGGTTACTTAATGCCAGGATTTAACAGTCTTACTTCTTTCCTTTTCTTTTTTTTCCTGCTCAGCATCTACCCACAGGCAGTACCTGATAGGCCAGGAGCTGTAAGCATGCTTAAGATACCTCTTAAGGCAAAACAAATATGTTCTATTTCCGTCTCCTAAACTCGTATATATTTCTATGTCAATGGAGGCAAGCCTCCATTTTTATAATTTCGCGTATGCCTGGAGAAATCTTTGCCTATCCTTCGATTTTAAGGTTTCCGAATCATTTGTTGTAGATGTCTCTCTTTTACGCCGACCAGAGATGAATTTCTCTGTAGATTCCAACCTGAAAATCCAGTTCTCTTAATAGTTAAGTTTAGCCCATTTTTATGTATGGCTGTGAATGATTTGTTTGTTTCTGGTCTGTCATATTATCTTACATTTTCTTTTTGCTGATTTTAACATTTTTTTTGACATTAGAGAAGGTTTGTATTTTGTATTTTTGTATAAATATTTTATGCAACTCTTTTGTACTACAGAAAGGTAGAAATACCTCATACAGTGGTATATGCAATATAATAACCTCAAATATGATCCTCAGTGATAAAACAAGCTTAGGTGTTCTTCTATCTCCATCATAGACTCCTTCCTTCAACTTGATTGTCATTTTTGCAGTGTTAATTATGTCCTCACTTCTGCCCCTCGTTTTGCCGACATTAAATAACATTCTTCTGTCCTCACCTTGTTTCTACCTCTTGCCTTTTCTTCTCCATTTTTATTTATTTATTTATTTATTTTAATTATTTTTTTTTTTCAACGTTTATTTATTTTTGGGACAGAGAGAGACAGAGCATGAACGGGGGAGGGGCAGAGAGAGAGGGAGACACAGAATCGGAAACAGGCTCCAGGCTCTGAGCCATCAGCCCAGAGCCCGACGCGGGGCTCGAACTCACAGACTGCGAGATCGTGACCTGGCTGAAGTCGGACGCTTAACCGACTGCGCCACCCAGGCGCCCCTCTTCTCCATTTTTATTTCATTATTTTCTACAAACATGTTATATAAAAACATTTTCCGCATTTCAAAAGAATTGTACCTGATTTGATCTTTTTGCCTCCCGAATCCAGGGGATTATTTTTTGTCTTCAAATCCCTATGGATTTATTAGAGTATGTCTCAGCGTTGGTTTTTCTGGTTTTATTTTCCCTGGTACATGATATGCCATTTGCGTATGTAGGTACAAGTCTTCATTTATTTCAGGAAAGTTTTCTTACTGAGGATTTAAAAATACTTGCTCTGTGTCATTTTCCCTTCTTGAAGATTCCAAGTGTGTATAGGTTGGATACCCTTTTACTGTGTAGCCATTAGATACATTTTACCTTTTATAATTATTGTCTTTCCAATTCTTTAAAAAGTTTTTCTTTATTTTTTTTTAAATTTTTTTAATGTTTGTTTATTTCTGAGAGAGACAGAGTATGAGCGGGGGAGGGGCAGAGACAGAGCGAGAGAGACACCAACTTCGAAGGAGGCTCCAGGCTCCGAGCTGTCAGCACCGAGCCAGATGCGGGGCTTGAACTCATGAACCGTGAGATCATGACCTGAGCCACAGTCAGACGCTCAACCAACTCAGCCACCCAGGCGCCCCCAGTTTTTCTTTATTTCTCTCTCGTTTTCTTAGCTTATTTCATTTCTAGCTTTAAGATTCCTTTTTGGGTTTTCTGCAGTGTCTATTTTCCTCTTTGCTCCTTTCATTAAAAAAAAAATGTGATTTCCCAAATTTCTTTTTCTTATGTTTCTTTCCCAAGTCTGTTGCACATATTTGTCACTGTTTGGTGTTTGGTCTCCTCTGCTCTGTGTTCTCCTATTTTTATCGGTGAAGTCTTCCTTTAGGGATATCATTGTTTTCTTACTAATTCTTAAATATCATGGTAGAATTTGTGATTACAGATTTTGTCTACCCCGTGGCAATGTTTTTCAGAGTGTTGTTTCTTTTAATCTGTTGCTCAGTTTGATGCTTGAATTTTTTTCAGCCTCATGCTAATTATGTTTTGCATGATTGATTGGCTTAGATTTTCCTGGACCCTCTGCTTATAGGATATTTTGTTAAGGGTGGGAGGGAGGGCAGGATGAAATTGTAGGCTTTGTAACGAGATCCTTTCCTTTGCTGCCGTAGAGAGGTTTTCCTTCAACGTGGCGTCTCTGTGCTGTGCAGTCACTGGCTTCCTGTGCCTCTCTGAACCTCCTGGTGTGTGATCTTAGCTCTGTTAAAACTCACCCACCTCAGGGCCAACATTCTCTTTGGTCTTTCACTTTTTTAGCGGATTCCTTTCAGGCTAAGCGTATTTGTGCTTATGTTTGTTGGAATCTTTGGCTCCCCGGTTCCCTTCACCCCTTCCTGGGTGGCTCTGTGCTGCTTCCCAAATGCTTCTGTTGGGGCTCTGCTTCATTTCAGCTCTTTGAGGCAGCGTTGACAATAAGTTTGGGGGCGCCTGGGTGGCTCAGTCGGTTAAGTGTCTGACTTCGGCTCAGGTCATGTTCTCACGGTTCGTGGTTCGAGCCCCGCATCGGGCTCTGTGCTGACAGCTCAGAGCCTGGAGCCTGTTTCGGATTCTGTGTCTCCCTCTCTCTGACCCTCCCCCATTCATGCTCTGTCTCTCTCTGTCTCAAAAATAAATAAACGGTAAAAAAAAAAAAAAAGAAAAAATTAAAACATTTTATTTTAAACAATAATAAGTTTGTAGTATCCAAGCTTTATGCAAAATGCTTTTCTTCATAGTCCTGGTTGTTCAGTATAGTTTCTTGGAAGGGAAAGGTTCTGAACCAGACTCCCTGTGTTTACATCAGAAACATTTAAAAAAAAATACTTATTTATTTATTTTTGAGAGAGAGAGGCGGGGGGCAAGCAGGAGAGGGACAGAGAGAGAGAGAATCCCAAGCAGACTCCAGGCTGTCAGCACAGAGCCTGATGCGGGGCTCAAACCCCCAAACCGCGAGATCATGACCTGAGCCAAAACCAAGAGTTGGACGCTCTCTCAACTGAGCCACCCAGACGCACCTCATCAGAAACATATTTTATTCTCATACTTTAAACATGTTTATTTCTATTATGTGATTTTTTTTCATTGCATAAATCACGTATAACTCAATGGTTATTTTAATAACTATTTTACGCCACACAGAAGGCTAAAGGAAATGAAGTCCCCCTTTTGCCTCCTGGCAACCTAAAACCAGTAACCATTTGTCCTTGGTCAGTATAGATCTTTCTAGATATTTCACGGTGTCTGTGGCATTGATAGTGTATAGTTTGAAATTCATACGTTCATCTTGACCTTTGTTAATGCTCCGCTTTTTTCTGCTTTCAGTTCCCTCATCTCCTGCTGCCATTACCTTGGCCCTAATTCCATGGCTGCAGAACTTGTTGACCAGTTGTTAGAAGAATGGCTTGCTGGTCTTGGCATAGACCAGTTCCTTCTGTCTTCAAGGACAGAATTTTCGGCCAACAGTTGACCATTATGATGGTGGCAGTTTTTCCAATTCGTCCATCGCTTTGAGCTTTCATTTGAATTCTTTCCCCAAATCTGAAAGCAACTGCTCAGCTGCTGCTTTCTCTCTCACACCCTTTCTCTCTGTCTCTCTCCATCCTTGTTTTCAATTCCTAGCGGTGGTGCCTCACGAACACAGGATAGGACCTCTTTCTGTGCAGATTATTCTGGAATAGTACTACATTTTTTTTTTTTAACAGTGTATTTTTGCCTCCACTGTGCAGTTAACTTTTTTTTTTTTAAACAATGAGAACGATCTTAATTTAAATATCCAAATTCACGTTTCTGAGGGAAAACTTTGTGGAATGTTTTGTTCTGAGCATTCACTCTAATGTTTAAACAGTATCTCTGTTATTTTTTTTATTTTTTTTTAATGTTTATTTATCTTTGAGAGAGATAGACAGGGTGAGTGGGGGTGCGGGGGGCAGAAAGAGAGGGAGACACAGAATCCGAAGCAGGCTCCAGGCTCTGAGCTGTCAGCACAGAGCCCGACGCAGGACTTGAACCCACGAACCGTGAGATCATGACCTGAGCCCAAGTCGGACACTTAACCAACTGAGCCACCCAGGCGCCCCTAAACAGTGTCTCTTTCTGATCACAACGATGACAAAGTTTGCCTTATTAGGTATAATTTTTCCTCCTTACTGGTCACATATGGTCTTATATGAAATAAGAACATCAAAGAAAGTGTTTATTCTTGACAGTCTTTATCTTCATGCTGAGTCCTTAAGTTAGACACACAACACAGCCTCACCTCAGAATCCTCATTTTCTTGTGCTCAATAAAGAAGGGCAGACATCACTCTTGAAGCCACTCTCTTCGTCATCCGATTGAAAGGCTGGCCCTGGACAATCTATCATTTGGACAAAACAGTCATTTGGTACAGTTTGGGTTTTCAGAGTTTATTCTTCCACAACAAGGAAAAAGGAAAGCTGTGTAAGGGGAATTCTTCACAAACGGAATTGCTTGGTAAAAAAGAAAGAAAGAAAAAGAAAGAAAGAAAGAAAGAAAGAGAAAGAAAGAAAGAAAGAAAAAGAAAAAGGAAGAAAGAAAGGAAGGAAGGAAGGGAAAGAAAGAAAGAAAGAAAGAAAGAAAGAAAGAAAGAAAGAAAAAGAAAGAAAGAAAAAAAGAAAGAAGAAAGAAAGAAAGAAGAAAGAAAAAAGAAAACGAAAACCTAAAACCATTACCCTTGGGAGGAGCAGATGGTTCTATAAGTGCCTTTTACCTCAAAAAGATTTTTTAGTTTCCACGTTATCAACTAGGCTCTGGGGGTGCACGAACCCTCCTGAAATAAAAGGCAACATTTTGCGTGACATGGTCACAGCTGCATTTTTCTGGAGGAAAAGACCTTTAGTTTTAATTAGATGCCAAGGACAGAAATGAATGAAGTTTAACAAGTGTCTCTAAGTAATACCAACAGTTTACTACCTATTTGTTTGTCCGTGTGGTGGTCATTTGTTCCCAATGTTCCCACCTGGCTTTCATTTCCCTGCTTTCTTTAAAAAAAATTTTTTTTTAATGTTTTATTTATTTTTGAGACAGAGAGAGACAGAGCATGAGCAGGGGCGGGGCAGAGAGAGAGAGGGAGACACAGAATGGGAAGCAGGCTCCAGCCTCTGGGGCATCAGCATGGAGCCCCACGCAGGGCTCAAACCCACGAACCATGAGATCATGACCTGAGCCGAAGTTGGATGCTTAACCGACTGAGCCACCCAGGCGCTCCTCATTTCCCTGCTTTCTAAAACTCACCCTGTGTCCTCCAGGGGACTCTGTCCTTGACTGTCGGTCCAGGAGCTGTAGGCAGGTTCCCCCACACCTGCTCCGGTGGCACTCAGACTCACATGTGGTTGGTCGGCATACTCTGCCCTCCTGGCCACAGGGAGTGGTTCAGGAGTAGGCAGGTGACTCCCTGCAGTCCAAGAATTTGCTGGAACTCCAGGGTAGTTGCTGGGCAGATAGACTATAACTCCAGGTCTGATGGAGCCCTCCATGGGGTGAGGGCTTTCCTGAAAGTGAAGCCAACGGGCCGCAAAGTTGAGCAAAGAGTTGGAGGGAGGACTTCACGATGTATTTTTGAGCCCCTGACGCGTGTCTCAAGTGGTCCCCCTCCTGTGCTTTTTCAACGACCGGAACCAATAAACACCCCTCCCCCACTCTTTCTTTGGTTGTTAACTGAAATGAGTTGGTGTTGGGATTTTTGTCACCTGAATGACAGTCCTGTCTGATGTCTCTACTCTATGTGTATATATTCATTTATATATCGTTTCTGAATGTGTCTGGGAATAGCCTTTGTACAGTCTGGTGTGCATAGTGATCTACCAAGAGTTCTCCAAGGAATGCAATTGACCGTTTTGCATATTTACATCTGTGGACAGAGAATACTTTTTAAAAGCCAAGAAGACACCTCTTTGTTTGTCTAGCATGGAATAGAGCTTCTATTTTGTTCTTGCCCATCAAGTTTTGCTCCTGAAAAAAAAAAAAAATGTGGTCGTGCCCAAAATGACTTTTCATGCTCATTGACCTTTTCATCTGATATGTCAACTAGGCAATGTGGATGTTCCCTGCCCCTACGCTGAGACCCAAAGAAGAAAGTAGAAGTAATCAGACAAATAAGAGGGCACCCAAGTGTGGCCTCAGTACTGTTGTTCTTTCACCTGGTAATAAGAAAGTCATGGTTAACTCCGTGAAGTTAGGAGAGAAAACAAAGAATCCTTGTGAAAAGTCTGCTCATCTTTCCAACACTGTGGGTTCTCTTACCGAAGGTACGGTCACAACAAAGATGGAAAAACTCGAGCAGATGCCTATGTACTTTGTCAGTTTTTGAAACAAAAAAAAAAAAGAAATCAGGACCGTCTTCACCCTCGAGTTTCGCCTGCGTAAAATATTGACCACAGATCCGTTCCTTTCGGTCCTCGTGTAAAAACGCCCCTCCTAATCGTCCGACGGGTCCTAATTGTTTCCCCTCCCCTCTCTCGGCAAGAGTAATGAGAGGACAGCTAAAAGCAGAACTATATAGTTATTTTATAACTGGCACTAACAAATTTCGCCAATTACAGAGTCCATTCTGTAAGCAATGAATGTGTGGCTCTCAATTAATCTCGTGCACCTCTAGGCAAGGTCTAAATCAGCTGGATACAGCTAAAGCAATTTGCGCACAGCTAAAAGCAAATTGGAAACTAAGTGTTCCACGCCGCTGCCTATCTTTCCAAGCCAAAGACACAATCAGTATTCTGGCAGCGGCCCTCTGTCATGTTATTTGCAGCTATCAATTTTAATTATAACAATTATTGATTAGTTGGGAAAGTGAATAATCTAAAGCTCAAATAGATGACTCTGCTGCTTTGGGGCTCTTTCCTGCCTCTCGCGAGGTGTTTGTTCTGAGTCCTGCTTACAGAGTCCGTTCGGATGCCGGACGGTTCCCTCCTTCTGTCTCCCTGGCCTCCCCGCCACACGCGAAGCCTCGGATTTGCAATTTGGCCTCAAGACGGCTCTGACCTGAAATCAAGCTTGCTCAGCATCTTACTTCCCATCCGAGAGTTTAGAGACAATTATAGAAGAGGCATTACGGTGTTGAAAATTCGCAGTGCATTTACCTATTTCCGTTCGGTTGGGTGAAGAAGTGAGAAAAGAAATTCAGTAGGAAGCGTGGAAAACAGAAGACGGGACAGAAAAATGGTCACCTTATTGGCAGACGGAACGAGCAGATCGGTGTGGTTTAGTGAAAAAAAAAAAAAAGTAGAATTTGGGGTTAGAAGGTGTGAACGAATCTCTGTCTTAAGATTATTGCCACACTGGAGGTGCCTGGGTGGCTCTGTTGGTTGAGCATCCGACTTTTGGTTTTGGCTCAGGTCATGAATTCATGGTTCATGAGTTCAAGCCTCATGTCGGGCTCTGCGCTGTCGGTGCGGAACCTGCTTGGGATTCTCGTACTCTCTGCCCTTCCCCTGCTTACGCGCACTCTCTCTCTCTCTCTCTCAAAATAAGTAAATAAACACTTAAAAAGAAAAGATTATTGCCACATTTACTGACTTTGTGATCTTGGGGAAATCAGATAACATCGCCTAACGCTTATCTCCTCATCTGTAAAATAGGGATGAGAAGCCCAGTGAGAGCAATACTTGCAGGTGATTTTTTTATTTGTTTTTTCAGTGGAAAGGGCTGAGAGCGAGAGGCAGAACAATGAGGCAGGCACTCTGTAAGAAAGGGTTCTGCGAGATGGTAGTCAATGTTCTGATGAGCTCTCCCCAACACGTTCTTTGTGGAATTAACCACGTTCTCCTTTGGCTTAATTGTCTCCTGTCTGATTCTGCTTGAAGGAAGTCCCAGAGAGGTAGGCAGTTACAGACATGATAAATATGAACATAAATAAATCCATGTCTCAGTTTATGAAATAGATGCACGCTAGCAAATTTGGCTGTAAAGTGAATTTCTGCAAAGCAATTCCCATTTCCCTCTTGATGTCTATTATAAAATCAAATATATATCCATGGAAAAGAATTTCCCGAGATACTAAGTCAAAAATGGTTATAGGACAGCAGCAGTTACTTTGAAGTGTGTTCAGAATTGTGAAGTATTTGGCATGATTCTCCCAATTCTGGGATTCATCTGGAACCTATCTTTGCAGAAAAGGGTCTAAACAAGCTAAAAAGGATCTTTAAAAAAAAAAAAAAAACTCTTGGGACTAAGCTCACTGACTCTTCTGGTCTGCATATTGCCGTCCGAGGGATTCATGGCTGGCGAGCTTCCAGAACGGAACGTGGTCCCAGAGCTAAAGGAAGGTCAGAGCTTTGTTACTCTTAGCGCTTGTTACAGAGGAGCAGTTAAAATCTCAGATAATTCATAATCGGTCTTTGCTTGATTCTTCTTGCAGGAAGAATTCTCCGTTTGGAGAAGCATGCTTATAGGAGTCAAACCTCATGGACAAAATAGCTGAATACATAGCTTCATGAAGATCAGTTATTTTGTCTATAGATTTCCTAGAAATGATTTCAAATTGCGGGGGCGGGGAGGGTACGATGTACTTTTTTCTCTCAGTTTAATTAAAAAATTTTTTAAGTTTATTTCTTTATTTTGAGAGAGAGAGAGAGAGAGCGAGCACAAATGGGGGAGGGGCAGAGAGAGGGAGAGACAGAATCCCAAACACCCTGCCTGCTGTCAGTGCAGAGCCTGATGCGGGGCTAGAACTCACTAACTGTGAGATCACGACCTGAGCCTAAACTAAGAGTCGGATGCTCACCTGACTGAGCCATCCAAGTGCCCCTCTCTCAGTCTAACTAAAAAAAAAATTTTTAACGTTTATTCATTTTGTAAGAGACAGCGTGAGATCATGAGCTGAGCCAAAGTCGGATGCTCAACTGACTGAGCCACCCAGGTGCTTCCCCCCATCTCAGTCTAATTTTTAAGGAAATGCATGACCTACTTAGTTCGCTCTGTGTCAGAGAATTATGATTTAAGAATATATATATTCTCATATAATTGCTAACAAGTCTGTCACCATATTTCAAGGGAATCTATTTATGACTTTAGTAAACATTTAAATTAAACACCGGAGGAAAATAAGATCTACAGCCGTGACATGAGAAGGAATTTAAGCTATTCTAGAGTTATCATTTTTTTTAAGCATCCTATTTGGATATGCAAGATTAGTCATGTTGGGTATATTGTAGAGTATTAGATTCTTTTGCAAAGGACCCCATTGTATTTTTGCCTTTGAATCTTTATTTTAACATATATTATAAAACACACAGTACTGTATTTCAACAACGGGTACTTAAAATACTTTCGTGATTTACCACAATTCAATCAATTTAAATTCTTTCTGTGATAGAATGGGCACACAAATTTCCTTATTTTTTTTTTTTTTTATTTTTTTTTCAACGTTTATTTTATTTTTGAGACAGAGAGAGACAGAGCATGAACGGGGGAGGGGCAGAGAGAGAGGGAGACACAGAGTCGGAAACAGGCTCCAGGCTCTGAGCCATCAGCCCAGAGCCCGACGCGGGGCTCGAACTCCCGGACCGCGAGATCGTGACCTGGCTGAAGTCGGACGCTTAACCGACTGCGCCACCCAGGCGCCCCACAAATTTCCTTATTTGATAAGAGATTATTTAGGAAGGGCTATACTTGGATCAAGAATGTCCTTAGGTTGGGGCGCCTGGGTGGCTCAGTCGGTTAAGCATCAGACTTTGGCTCGGGTCACTGTCTCATGGTTCCTGAGTTCGCGCCCCGCATTGGGGCTCTCTGCTGTCACCTCCGTCCCCCTCTCGCTCTGCCCCTTCCCCTCCTCCCTCTCTCCCTCCCTCAGAAAGAAAAATTAAACACAAAAAAAGAATGTCCTCAGGTTATAGCTACATTTCAAACTCGTGTGACTTTCATCACCGGACATGGAGGGATTTGATAGAACCCATCAAGGTATGAGGCCACCATGCATGGGAGAAAGAAGCATGAGATTTGGTATCGGAAGCTGGTTAGACCTTGAATCTGTGCCCTTTGGTTTTATGTCCCTGGGCCAGTTATTTACTTTCAGTGGGTATCAATTCTGTCATCTATGAAGTGAGGACAGCAGAGCAAAACAGGTAGAAAAGAGAAATAAGATAATGAAGTGCCAAGCATGTAACAGTTGCTGTCAACATCATTCTCCCCGTCCCGCTCTCTTCCCATCTCTAAATAACAGGTGCACGAGATAGAGTTTATAAACTGAGGTAGAGTTTGTAGACGCTGACTTCTCTGTACTCAAAATCAGTCAAGAAATAAATAGAAAATGGAGCCGGAATAATTTCATTATTAAAAAAGCCCAAATCTTTGCCTGGGGGGCTCAGGTGGTTAAGCCGCCGACTTGGGCTCAGGTCGTGATCTCACGGTTCGTGGGTTCGAGCCCCGCATCAGGCTCTGTGCTGACAGCTCGGAGCCTGGAGCCTGCTTCGATGCTGTGTCTGCCTCTCGCCTGTTCACACCCTGTCTCTCTCTGTCTCGAAAATAAATAAAACATTAAAAAAAAGAATTAAAAAAGCCCAGATCTGGATTGCAAGAGCGTCTTTGTCTGAACAAACACTTTTAAAATCCTGAGTTTTGGCCCACACACTTTGAGCGATATTTTACAGAATCACGGAATCTCGATGTTAGAAGAGATTTTAATTTTAAGTATCATCAGGACTCACTGTTCACCTAGTGCTCTGATCCCCCCATGAACCAACAGAGAGAATGGCACTGGGGGTTGGGTGGGGAGGAGGGGAGGCCACTGGACTGGAATTTCATCTGTTGGTACCACCCAGGTGACCTTCTTAAATATGTTTGTTCTAGAAAGGGCCTGTCTACGAGCCTTTGGGTCCCATGGAAAGTTATGGAACCATTGCCTGACTTGTGCTGTGTAATTATTTCTGTACCTGCTCCGGGGGGCCAGGCTGGCCATGCAGGGGAGTTCTAGGGGTGCTTTCTGCCCACGCCTGTTCTCCTTGGCCTATCTAGAGTCTGGACCATTTGCTGCCCTTGCCCTTTTTGTCCTTCATTGCCCTGGACAGACTGATGGGTTTGATATAACCAACTTATAAAGTGTTAACTCTCTCCTGTCTCAGGGTTATTTTCATCCTAAAGGTTGTAAAACTCAAGTGGCCTCAGCAGCAGAGATGAAATACGGCTGAATGGGGTTTGGACAACATCATGGCAGAAATATATTGGGACAGAGGGGTGGAGAGAACCCTCTTGGAATCACATGATGTAGTTACCTTCTGTCTGTTAGTAAGATCCGTGAAAACTAGTGTTCATGTGCCCTGGAAACAGAGAATGTCCCTTGTAACTTACACCATTACTCAACGCAATTGGAATGCTTTCACCTAAGATTGAAATAACCCAGAAAAGGCAGATACCCATCACATTAACTTCTGAATGCCTCAGCTGTTGGAGTTATCTCTTCATGTTTAAATCTGGCACCTTTTTAAGTGGCCGCCGACAGGTAGGGGGGGGGGGCCTGTCGGATGAACCTCTTGGACAGGGGGAGCTGGGAATGGTCATCCCTATCAACGTGAGGCTTTGCTTTTTGAATATCAAATACCCGAGTAGTGTGATGGGGCCTCATTTAGAAATAGCAACCCCAGCTGTAGAAAATCTGTGTGTGGAAGACTTCAAGACGATGCTATGAGTTTTAGACAGATTATCCGGGAAAGTGGATTCTCAGAGAGACAGTGTTGTTACCTCTGGTGATACCCCAACGCGAGACTTTAGGTATCTTCTCTGCCTAGCCATGACTGGAGGACCTGAAGAGAAATTTCAGAAATTGTCAACTCCAGTCCCCAATCCTAAGCTTGATAGTTACATTAGGGCCTCTTAGCCACTGAACATTGATTTGGTCACTCTGTGGAGGACGTGAGTAAGAAAATGGAGGCTGGTGGAGGTCAACACTTTGAGTTTTCCTCTTCTCTTTACCCTCTCTCTTTCATCACTCCCATCAGGAAGAAACAAGGTCCTTTCCTCATTGCCTGATTTGGCCTTTCTTGCTCTCTTCCTCCCCTCCAACTTCCTTGGGGCCCTTACCTTCTTTTAACATATGCTGCCAACTCTGTCTTCTGTAATGCTGCCTTCCCTTCTCCCATCAATATGATCAGTTCAAGATTTCATTCTCCCAAAAAGTCTCAATGGCTCAACCATCTTCCCCACTGAGGCAGAACGCGGTCTCTCTCCTCTTCACCATCAAACTTCTCCTTGAGATTTTTATTTCTCTTGCTCTTTCTTCCTCCCCAGGTACTGGGTCCTTTGCATTTTGAAATCTGGTGTATTTGCTCACCTTTCTCCTGAGAATGCTGCCCTGACCGAAGCCTGGTAATTGACAGAGGAAATACATTTCCCTGAAGCATGTGTCCCTTGCCATCTGCCACGTGCCCAAGTGTCTCCTCCTTTGGCTGCTTCTTTTTTTTGTTTAATTTTTAAGTTTATTTACTTATTTTTTATTTTGAGAGAGAGAGGGAGAGAACGCATGAGCAGGGGTAAGGCAGAGAGAGAGAAAGAGACAGAATCCCAAGCAAGCTTCACACGGTCAGCCCAGAGCCTGATGTGGGGCTCGAACTTATGAACTGTGAGATCATGACCTGAGCTGAGATCAAGAGTTGATGCTTAACCGACTGTGCCGCCCAGGGGCCCCCCTCCTCCCTTGGCTTCTGAAACCTGGTTCATTTGTGATTCTTATCTTTGGCTTTTGAACCCTTCTATGGCCTTTGTGACTCTCCTCACTCCTTTGCCCTCAAATATAGATACAGATTTTTCCTTCCGGTTTCTTCCAGCCTCAGGACTTAAACTGCTCTTGTCTGTATTACCACTTGCAAACCTGTATTTCTCTTAGAGACCCCTCTTGTGTATTTCCGACTGCCTTCTAGTGGTATGCTGGTAACTCCCCCTGGAGTCATTGTCAGTCTCAAACCCAAATTCTTTCCTCCTACTAGATCAACTTCTTTTGCTGGACTCCCTGTGTATTTCCAGGGTGCTGCCTACCACCCACACTCAAACCTTGGACTTGGGTTAAGTTCCCCCCAATATTCAGGAATTTGTTACTTTTACGTTGCAATTTCTCTGATATGTGGAGAGCGCTCACGTCCCTGGATGTGCTGGGTGGGGATCTCTTACTTTCTTGTCATCGCTGTAATTCAGATTCTCATTCTTTCCTGTTTTTGCTAAAATAGCTTCCTGGCTCATCCTTCTTAGTGCATTGGCTCCAGAGTATTCTATATATTACAGCAGTAATATATATACTACAGTAGAAATCTACTACAGTTGGGGCGCCTGGGTGGCTCAGTCGGTTGAGCGTCCGACTTCGGCCCAGGTCATGATCTCGTGGTCCGTGGGTTCGAGCCCCGTATTGGGCTCTGTGCTGACAGCTCGGAGCCCAGAGCCTGTTTCAGATTCTGTGTCTCCCTCTCTCTCTGACCGTCCCCTGTTCATGCTCTGTCTCTCTCTGTCTCAAAAATAAATAAACATTAAAAAAAAAAAAAAAGAAATCTACGACAGTAGAAATCTACATACTACAATAGAAATCTATGCACTACGGTAGAAATCTACCACAGTAGCCATCTATATATTACGCTAGAAATATACAACTGTAGAAATCTATATACTACAGTGAAATTTACAATATATTTGTATACTGTATATATGTGTCTACAGTATATATATCAGTAGCTTCTGGGTCAATCAAAAGAATGTCAGTTAAAACAGGGAATCGTAGGGGTGGGAGGGAGGGGAGGGTGGGTGATGGTATTGAGGAGGGCACCTTTTGGGATGAGCACTGGGTGTTGTATGGAAACCAATCTGACAATAAATTTCATATATTGAAAAAAAAAACAGGGAATCGTGAGTGATGATAGACACATACCTTAAACATTTTCTTTTAACTTAAAGCCTATAAATATGCATTAATCTAACACTTTCTGGCCACTGATTCATGTTCTGCATTATCTTTTTTGCATGAGCGTCTCAACTTCATGGTTTCTTTGGTTTGGGTTTTTTTTTTTTTCCCCCTCCTAAGTGGAACAGGAACTTAAATTTTTGAAGTAATCTGGAAAGAAAATCCTTCTAAATTTTTACATTGTCCCACCAATCATTCACAATTTTCTCACTCACTCCTAATTTGATGACATTAAAAAAAAAAACCCTATTTCAGAGAAAGTACAAATCTTTCTTCTGTCATTTTTATTTGGTCAGTGTATTTTATTTTTTTATTAAAAAATTTTTTTAATGTTTATTTCTGAGAGAGAGAGAGAGAAACAGAGCATGAGCAGGGGAGGGGCAGAGAGAGAGGGCGACACAGAATCCGAAGCCGGCTCCAGGCTCTGAGCTGTCAGCACGGAGCCCGACACGGGGCTTGCACTTACGAACTGTCAGATCCTGACCTGAGCAGAAGTCTCATACTTAACCAACTGAGCCGCCCTTGTGCCCCGATCGCTTGATTTTAAATAGTAAGTAAATTGCCTAGTCAATAACGAAGACACTGTACAAACAGGAGTAGAAAGCAAACCCACCTTACTCTTGGTAGACATTGGGGACGATGGGAGTCAGGTGCTCAGATATTTTGTCTAGGACAGAGCTCATCTATGATGAGATGAGCCACCTGTGTGTGGGGGCCAAGAATCACCGCTAGACGAGATCAGCTGATCTGGAATTTGGCTGTTGGACGGTCAGTTAACGGAGCATCTGCTCGCTTGTCAAATGGCCTGGTGTGAGGTCTTTGTTTCTGAAATCCTAAGGAACACCACTAGCCATCTGTAGAGACACCTGCCCTCATGGGAATGTGACTTTGACGTGGGGCAGTGTTGTTGCAGTAATGACCCTGAACCCTGTCAATACCTTCTTCCTTGGAGAGGTGGCTGCTAGTGTGACCTCCATATAAGATCTTTTCAAAAATTTTTCCCACAGAGACTTTAAAAATATTCACGTATGCAACCACCAAAAAAAAAAAAAAAAAAGGAGACATTTATACACATCTGATTTTAATATAGAATTTCCATAGCAACATATTACTCAGTTGTTTAATGTTCACTAACTTAGAGGCCGACCTGCCCATAAAACAATTGGGTAATGTTCAGATTTAGATGATAGGAACCTCGTTCGTATATAAAATATTATGATGTTGGAGTCTTTCAATCTACCATGAGTTAATGCCTACTCTGGGAATTGATGTCATATTTCCTAGCTAGAATCACTCCTGGAGAGCAAAAATAATTTAGTGAGAAAAGAAAATCATAAAAGAAATTGAGTGAACTAATCCATGGATTAAAATATAATTTAGAAAACTCTTTCTGACTTAGAGTTCATGGGCGAAGTGAGTTTATTGAGTCTCGTCCTCTGTGAGGACCTGCTCTGCCCGAAACCAGAATCCCTTCCCTTTCAATTTAAAAATGTATCTCAGGGGCCCCTGGGTGGCTCAGTCGGTTGAGTATCCAACTCTTAATTTTGGCTCAGGTCATAATCCCAGGGTCATGGGATCAAGCCCCGCATTGGGCTCCTCACGGAGCATGGATCCTGTTTGCGATTCTCTCTCTTTCTCTCTGTTCCCTGGCTTGTGCACAATGTCTCCCTCTAAAATTAAAAAATTTTTAAAAAAAGTGCAGGGTACCTGGGTGGCTCAGTCGGTTAAGCATCTGCCTTTGGCTTAGGTCATGATCTCGTGAGTCTGAGCCCCATGTTGGGCTCTGTGCTGACGACTCGGAGCCTGAGGCCTGCTTCAGATTCTGTGTCTCCCACTCTCTCTTTCTGTCCCGTCCCCGCTTTCTCTCTGTCTCTCTCTCTCAAAAATAAATAAACATTAAAATAATTAAAAAAAAAAAAAAAAGTATCGTTAGGCCCAAAGCCAGCCCAATAGCATCTTGAGATCGTTGAAGTGCTCGCTTTCTAAAGTCAAGCGTGCTGGTTTAGCACGTGTCCAGAGGTTCATGGACTCTTGGGTTCTGAGAGGCTCAGAGTTCATTGACATGCAGAAAGCAGACTCTGAATTCTTATAGGGCCCTTAGACCAGGCCTGGAAAAGCCAGCCCGGGCCCGAGGAAAGGAGGCTGGAGTGACTATGTAAGCAGAGAAAGTTGACATGATCTCATTCACGGACCTTTCTTCTCTTTGTGCCAGGGGAATCTGCCTCTGCAGGGTAGCAAGCCACACATGGTTGTCTGCTTAATTGTACTCCTTCTTAACCTTTGCCCCCTTCTTGGAACCAAGTATGACCTACCGCCGGGATTCCACCTTCTTGCTGCGTAGCTTCCTCACCATAGTCAGGAGGAGCGGGGCGAAAGATGCGCGTGCGCCCAGAAAATCACTCCGGTACACGGGATCAGATCTGCAGAGCCACCTCCAGTGGGAAGAGAGAGGTTCCACAGAGAAATGGGTTCAGAGGAGAACGTTGCTTTCTGCTCTGGGCGACACGCGCAGGGGCAACCTCGTTAAAATGTTGTCTGATTTACAGTAATGATAGACATATCTCGTAAATAATAAAAGTCCCCAAAGCAAAACTTTCATTTAGCGGTACTAATTGGCTTTGAATCAGTCCTTCCTTCTCAAACTGTTTTAATCCAAGCAGCACGTTAATCATTAGGTAATATTTCTATCCTTGTGAAGCAGTAATTTAATTTGCTACATTTTATATGATGGTGCTTTGTTTTCCTCTTCGTTGCTGTACATATTAGAGAATTAATGAATAATTCTATAGATTATTCATTCTTAGGTCATTCTGAGAGATGTAGAGACAGTACTTTCACTGTTTGTAGCTAACAATTAAGTACACATTCTATTCTGCTACTCATAATTTAAGAAGGTCTTTATTGTGGTCTCAGTTGTGATCAAAACCATTTTATTTTTACTGGTTTGCTCAAAGGGAGAATGAAATTGGGGTGCCCGGGTGGCTCAGTCGGTTAAGCGTCCGACTTCAGCTCAGGTCACGATCTCACGGTTCGTGGGTTCGAGCCCCACGTCGGGCTCTGTGCTGACAGCTCAGAGTCTGGAGCCTGTGTCGGACTCTCTGTCTCCCTCTCTCTCTGCCCCTCCCTGACTCGCACTCTGTCTCTCTCTGTCTCTCAAAAATGAATAAATGTTAAAACATAAATACATAAAAAAGAATGAAATACCTCCGTTTCTAAGTGGGTGTTGCTAATATCAGCTTGTATTACAATATCAGTGATTGTATTCAAGTGTTCAATTTCTGAACCTCCTATGGGTCTTTCCCAAGGGAGGAAGGAGAAAGAAACCATACTGTCTGTAAACATTTGAGACCAGAAGGTGGAGGGTGTGGTTTGATCATCTGTATATGAGAACTACAACTCAGTGAAATGTCACACATCCTTCTTTCCGCCCATTCTCTGCTCTCTTCTTACTGAACCGTTGTTCACGAACCAAACAGGACACATTCATCATGGGACCCATTTCTCATTCTCTGCCATGTGCTTCTGGTGGCTTCAAGTCTTCTAGGAATCCCCCAACCCCCTAGCACTCTGAACCCACATGGGATCTATCAGGGAAGAAACCACTCCAGGCCAATAACTTCTTCTTCCATAAGCCATCTTAAGGGGACCGCTAGCTTCCTTTAAGAGCTCTATTCTTAACCCTTTTCTTCCTTTACTCTTTGGTAATTATAACAACACAACATTTTGGAAGACAAAACAGAGGAAAATGCATCTCCTTTAATAAACTTCCTAACACGATTGGTGTTATCCAATCCTAACACGATTGGTGTTATCCAATCCTAACACAAGGATTGGTGTTATCCTTCCTAACACGATTGGTGTCGTGTGTGTGTGTGTGTGTGTGTGTGTGTAATATATATATGTATATATATAATATACATATACACAATCTATTGTTGTGCAGTCTGTTTTATAGGAAGTTTTTTTTTTTTGTTTTACATAATTTTCCTCCTGGTGTATGTTTTGGGTCTGATTTTCTTTTTACAGGTAACTCAAAAACATTGTTGCACATGCCTACACAGTCTTTGTAACTATGATTTAAAATAGCTGTATAGGAGCACCTGGGTAGCTCAGTTAGTTGGCGTCTGACTCTTGATTTCAGCTCAGATCATGATCCCAGGATCGTGGGATTGAGCCCCACGTTGGGCCCTGTGTGGAGCGTGCAGTCTGCTTAAGGTTCTCTCTTTCTCCCTCTACCACTTGCAGACACACTAAAATATAAAATAAAATAAAATAAAATAAAATAAAATAAAATAAAATAAAATAAAAAATAAAATAGAATAAAACAAAATAAATAAAATAAAATATCTGTCTAATAGTCTGTGAAGTGTAGGGTCTTTCGTTCATTTTAAGAATTCCTCCTACTCATTAAAAAAATTAAGTTTCTCTTTATTTTCTTTCACAAGTATAACAAACCCACTGATAACCGTATTAATCCACACCACTTTCTCTTTATTTTTAAAAACGTTCTAAGACTAGAGACCCAGGAGTGGGTAGACTGGGTCAATGGATATGAACGTCCCATAGCTCTTAATACACGTGCCAAATTGCTCGTCAAGAGGGCTGTGCCAATTTCTACTGCAGCAGTTATGGATGAAAATTTCCATTTCTGCGGGCTAGCTCACGTTCTTTATGTCTGCCTCGTGTTGCAGCCTCGGGAGAGAGCCAGACAGATAGTCCCAGCCTGTTGAACGCTCTGCGAAAAACAGAATATTGGTTGCAGGAGTCAGCTTGGAGTGATGATTAGGCGAGAAAATGGACATCTCTCTTTGATAAGGCAAATTGGAGACTCCATTATGCTTGGATGTTATACTATTTAAATTCTTAGTCTCTATCGTGTTTCCATTGCTTATTCGCATCTTATAGGTATGCGCTCTTTTATTCATAAAGATATTTTGATAAAGTCATATTTTTATTGAGAAGTTATTCAAGTGTGGAAGCATGTGTCAGACTCTGGGTCAGCTGATTATATCACTCCCTGCTCTAAAACCTCTCTAGACAGCATTACTTACCAAATAAATTCTGAGCGCTTTATCCTGACGTTTCAATGCCTTCATTCCCTGGCCCCAAGTTTCCCTTTGTCTTTATATCTTACTACAAGTTCTCTCCACACCAGTCGCTCTGCGATACATGCTGTTCCCCAAGCAAGCCTTCACCATCCTTGTTCACACTCTGCCCCATTCCCATCAGGGCTTCGTCTTCCCATCAGAATTCTACTTGGATTTCAAGGTGTTGGGCGTCTTGCTTTCCCTCAGTGTTCCCTGAATCCTGGAGTGCTTCCCCTCCTAAGTGCCTTTTGTTTCTTCCAACTCGACCAATGTCAAACTTACATTGCTGTTGTTGTTTTTAAAAATTTATTTTACGGGCGCCTGGGTGGCTCAGTCGTTAAGTGTCTGAGTCTTGATCTCGGCCCAGGTCATGATTTCAGGGTCTGAGTTCAAGTCCCACTCTGGGCTCCACACTGGGCATGAAGCCTACTTCCAAAAAAATTTTTTAATTAAAAAAAATTAAAAATAAAAAAAATAAGGTGTACAATGTGATGATTTGGTATTCACGTACATGGTGAAATGATTACCACCATCAAGTGAAGCAAAGCATCGATCACCTTACATCGTTCCCTGGACCATCGTAAAAGTGTTGCTCTCCTAAAGCATGTATCCTATTCTATCTCATAATATTTGTGAACTTGTCGAATCCCATGAGGTTCTAATATTTTTGAGGACAGGAAAACTTCTTACTCATTTGTAGGTTGCTTGCAAAGTTTAGCCATGTTTTATGTTTAGACCTATAGCATTACATTTAGCATTAATATTTGTTTAATGAAGCCATGTAGGCTGAACCTACTAGACTCTAATTAGTGTCACCCACCATGTAATAGCAGCTCTCAGAATATAGACGCAAAATCCCAAGAGGAAGTAACTAGACATCTGTGCTCCTACGGGAACTAATGTGAGTAATTGTGACCCTCAAGTGTTTTGAGATCTTTTGGTGCCTCCTGACTCATCAGAGATAAAATGACACACTGAAGACTCGAGTCTCAAGGCAGCCAATATATATTCCAGATGCCTCCATTAGGATGTTGTAAGGATTCATGAAGAAATAAAGGATGATTTAAAAAATGTCCTTCACACCTGGCCAGGGCTGGTGGAGAGCCAGAATTTTCAACTCTGTTGGCTTCGTCTTCTCGTGTTCTCCGCAAAGGCCTCTGTTGCTCCCCAAGTTCAGGATTTTTCCATCACGGTCAAATAACTATTAGTCGGCTTCTATCGGTCTTCGCTACCACTGTTCTCATGGACGCTGACTTTGTCGTTCAAGGGGAAGACACCATAGGGTCGGCCGATCCCAACCTACTAGTTTCCTCCAGCCGTCTATGGGTCAGACCATAGTCTGCAAGATGACCCCATGCCAGAGCTCAGAGACGGGGTCCCACCCGTGTCCAGGGAACGTGGCCCAGCCAGCTGTGCTGGGATGGCTCTGACAGCTGTTGCAAATCCCGGCCACTTTCTCCATAAGGAGTTGAACGTGGGGTCGACACTCAGAGCATGGTACTTCTTACACAGGTTTATAATTTCTGAGTTAAATTATTTTGAAATTTTGTGAAGCTGGACATGCTCATGTTATATGGAAGATCTATTAACTTGGATTATATGCCAGTCAGAACATTATCCCATAATGGTAGGTGTTAGCGGACGCTTCACTTAACAATTGCTAACTTTATCGGGGCGCTTGGGTGGCTCAGTGGGTTCAGCATCCAGCTTTCGATTTCGGCTCAAGTCACGATCTCATAGTTCCTGAGATCAAGCGCCGCATCGGGCTCTGGGCTGATGGCGTGGAACCTTCTTGGGATTCTCTCTCTCCCTCTCTTTCTCTCCCCTCCCCCCCCACTCGGTCTCTATCTCTCTCTCAAAGTAAATAAACATTAAAAACAATTGCTAGGGGCGCCTGGGTGGCGCAGTCGGTTAAGCGTCCGACTTCAGCCAGGTCACGATCTCGCGGTCTGTGAGTTCGAGCCCCGCGTCAGGCTCTGGGCTGATGGCTCAGAGCCTGGAGCCTGTTTCCGATTCTGTGTCTCCTTCTCTCTCTGCCCCTCCCCCGTTCATGCTCTGTCTCTCTCTGTCCCAAAAATAAATAAACGTTGAAAAAAAAATTAAAAAAAAAAAAAAAAAACAATTGCTAAATTTATTAAGCACTTACTATTGCAAATCTCTTTTAATCTTCACAAGTACTCTCTAAGCTATTTTTATCCCCATGTGACAGGTAAAAAAACCAAAACCAAAACAAAACACAACCAAGGTTCCAAGAGGGTTATCAGCTCATGCGAGATCATGCAATTATGCCACCGAACCAGAATGTGAACCCCAGATCTCCCAGCTTGCACTTGAACTACACTCAAGCACGGCCCTCGTAGGGTTTGGGTTACCACCATTTTTGTCTGAGTAGGAAGCGTGTCAGCATTTTGCGTTTTTATCTTCCTCCCATTTCAGAGTGAGTTTTGGATATCTTGCAAATGAAATCGCGAGTCGTGAGGCTGAAGCACATCCTGAGCATCAGCCTTGTCAAAATTCTCGCTCATTCCACCGTGAAGGTCCCCTCCCCCCCCTTCACGTTTCTAGTCTCAAATATTAGGAAATGACCTCGAATGCCTCCTCAAGGAAAAGAATGCGCACCGTGTTGTGACAGAGCTTTCTACTCACGGGCTTTCAAGAGGGTTTGAGTCGGTGGTGAAGCAACCTTGCTCCCGTTTAAACAGCTTTCCTGAGGACAGCATCCTGCTCAAGCATTACCGTTGTTTTTTTTTTTTTTTTAATGTTTGTTTATTTTTGAGAAGAGAGAGACAGAGCATGAGGTGGGGGGAGGAGAGAGAAAGAGGGACACACAGAATCCGAAGCGGCCTCCAGGCTCTGAGCTGTCAGCACAGAGCCCGAGGCGGGGCTCGAACTCACGAACCGTGAGATCATGACCTGAGCCGAAGTCGGACGCTCAACCGATTGAGCCACCCAGGCGCCCCTACTGTTGTTGATATCAATGTATACAGAGCAGTGGGAGCCATGCACTTACATTTGCTGAACTTGAGGCTTTTTGCAGAAGAAACACAAAAACCTGACCCGGTTTCTTTTTCTTGTTTCTTTTAGAAGCTGAACTGGGCTCGAGATTGCATTTCTAATTCAATTACCCTTTAAAAACTCACTATCCCTTCTCCTCCGATGCGATTCTTTTATCTGGGTCTTCAGGTTTCTCCCTCCCATTTCCTGGGATGTGTAAAGCAGCAAAATCAGCCCGTTTACGTGTAAGATGTTTTGATTCTCTTCTCAGACCCTTGCCAGCGTACTTAACACAGAATGATGAAAAGCTGTGTCTCCTGGTGGAACTGTTATGGTGTTTAAACAAGGAAGTCTGTGTTTGTTTAAGAGAATGGGGAAATGGTTATCTTGACAGATTAGACTGAAAACCAGGACGGCCGCAGTGTAGCACAGATGTCCACATTTGCCACTTGGCTGGCTTTTTGAGGTATCCTAAATAAAACATGCTTGTGTGCTGCTGACTGTGCCCTGCCTGATACCTGACCAAGCCTGTGACTAGGAGCCTGTGCCAGACCTGCGTGTCCCTGCGGGCGCATGTTCCCAGGTCTGAAATTTCTCAGAGTCTGTTTACTATATTTTTTAATGTTTGTTTATTTTTGAGAGAGAGAGAGAGAGAGAGAGACGGAGTGTGAGTCGGGGAAGGACAGAGAGAGAGAGGGAGACACAGACTGGGAAGCAGGCTCCAGGTGCTGAGCTCTCAAGCACGGAGCCTGACACCGGCTGGAACTCACAAACCCTGAGATCATGACCTGAGCCGGAGTCGGACGCTTAACCGACTGAGCCACCCGGGCGCCCCTCTCAGGGTCTGTTTAGCTGTGTCATAATCAAAGCAGTGGAACACAAGAGGACTTTCTCTCACGGGCTTAAGGACCCTGTTCAAGTGCGACTGCATCCGACGTCACACACGGTTCCTGTGGCTTCTGGGCACGTTAACCAATCTCTTAGAAAGGTGATCTCTAGGGGCGCCTGGGTGGCCTGGTCGGTTAAGCGTCCGACTTCAGTTCAGGTCATGATCTCGCAGTCCGTGAGTTCGAGCCCCACCTCAGGCTCTGTGCTGACAGCTCAGAGCCTGAGCCTGTTTCCGATTCTGTGTCTCCCTCTCTCTCTGCCCCTCCCCTGTTCATGCTCTGCCTCTCTCTGTCTCAAAAATAAATAAACGTTAAAAAAAAAAAAAAGAAATGTGATCTCTAAAACAAGATGACCCATTAGGGGCAGCCGTGGTTAAGTGGTAAGAGCCCTGGATGAAAACTCAGGAAACCTGAGGGAAGCCCTGACTCCCTGGCTTATTAACTGCTCGAAGTCGGTCAAGTCTTTTTACCCTCTGGGGCTAAACGCAGCTGTTGTTGATAAGGCTGCTGAGGGTGGCCCGTGTGTGTGACGCCCGTGCTCTGTGCCGGGCACGGTGCATGCTCCCCACACCCGAAAGCTTCTCTCTTCCGAAGGGCCCTAGAAGGTGGCCACGGTCAGCTGTGCGGTCTCTTACGGAAGCTGGGGACAGCTGAGACTGTGTCCAAACTCACGTGCTAGTGAACCTGGAGCCTACGGCTGGGATGTTTGAACCCAAACTTCCTTGGATCCTGGCTTTTCCGGGCAGTGGCGTCGTCAAGGTAACTTCCGGCTGTGAAATCAACAATTGTGAAATAAACAATTGTGAAATCTAAACACGATCCGTGTTGTTTTAAACGTGTCTGCAAATACGTAAAAAATGTCGGAGGCCCAGCCTCAGTTGCTTATGATTATGGGTACGCATGGACGTCTGTGTCTGTCTTCTGGGCGTGTAGTTTGCCATCACTATTAATAGAAAGTTCTTTATTATACACTTCGTGAAAATACTTAAGTGGTATTGGCTGACTCATATCTTGGGAGCTTAGGACTCTGCCCTGTGTGACCTTGTTTACCAAAGAGGGATTTTGAAATACAGTGCTTATCTTAAGATCTGGGATATACTTGGTAAGTCATTGTGAGCGACTGCTGATATAACTCTTTATTGTATTTATTATTAGGAGCATGTACTCGATTTTCTAATACGGGTGGTATTTCAGAGCAATGAGTCTGAATTTAGACGTTGTAACGCAGCTGTCTTGGTGACAGAGAAAGTTTTCCATTGCCTTATTTTAAGTAAGTAAGATTTTGATTTATCCCTAACATATTCACATGTGGTATGTGAATATTGTTTCCAAAAGACACGCGTGCACAGTTTTTACTGAAAATACAAAATGAAAAATGTGAAAGTAGCTGGTTACTTCACTTCCACCCTGGCTGTTTGCCAGCGTCAGCGTGGTGACCCAGGTCTTTGGGAGACCACACCAGACAGGCTTACGACCCTGGAGTCTCCCGGCCTTATTCTTAGGGGCCACCTGGATTCTTGCAAAGTTGAAGAAGTCGTTTTGAAGAATTAAATCTGTGCTAATTTTGATACATCTGTACATATTTATAAGACCATCAGAAATGCTTTACATAATCAACCTGTTGTGCAATCATTTAAGTGATTTATGGTGTTTTTGTCTTAGCGCCTGTCGTCTTGACTGAAGGCAATTAGCGTGGGTGGCTTCATTCCAGGTCTTCTTGCCATAATTCTCCTCATTGACTTCTGGACTTCACCTTGCTCCCTTGCGGATGCCATTACTAACATTTGGAACCGTCTTTCACTCTTGTTTCTGTTATTTTTTTTCTCCTACCACTTCTGTTTGGAATCAATCTCTTGGAATTCGAACCTCAACCCTTAATCCCTCCTGGATCCCTATTGAGCGATAACAGGACTTCGTGCAGTATGTTGTTGACCACAAAGACAAGAGCCGGCTTCTGCCCAAATGGGAATCCATTGTTTTATCTTATCTCTTTTAGCACATAACAATTGACAGATCGGGGTCACTTGTTTATCCCCAAGCTGATAGAGTGCCTGGCAATTGATATTGATAGATAACAAAGGAATTTCGGTGTAATTATTTCTTTGGTGCGTTCCTGTTAACGTGTCATGGGATTTCCCTGGTCCGAATTCCTCAGGAATTCCTAAGAGCAGGAATTTACATGAGTTTCTGCTAACATTCAAGAGTGCCGGATTGTAGCAGTGGCCTGTCCGTTTTATATGGAGCTCAACGATAAGTGGAAATAATGAGCTTGGTGATGTTGAGGTGTGTTTAGATAAAGTGAGGTGCAGGGCTTTGGATGTGGGTGGGTCTGGAATGAAGTTCATGGTCTGCCTCTTCTGCAGCTACTCCGTGTTCTTACTGGGGGGAAGTCAGGAACTGCAGGCAAGTTCCAGAATGGCAGTCAGTGAGGATACTGCACGGGAGCCTTGTCTCGATCTTGGAGGAGGTTTATGACGGACTTGTGTATTGATGAAGGTGCGGTCTTTCTTTCAGGTGCATCGTCCAGACCATCTCCTTCCTGTTCCCCCCTTGCCTCCAGAGCTAGTGCTAACCTGGCCACCTTTGCATCACTGATTATGTGCACAGGTCTGGGCCAAAGGGAATCACCAGTTTAGAGATAAAGAATTTTAGCCAGAGTATCTTTTAGAGCATTATTTCTGATACGTCAGTCATCTGTGAATCCAAAATTCTCAAATTTTGAAAAACTTTTCAAAATTTGCTAAATGGAAAAACAAAAAAAAAAGGGAGAGTGATTCCCTTTTAGTTTTATCTGAATTTTTATCCCCAATAGTTTTATCTGAATAAAACGATTTTTCCCCAGTGGTTTTATCTGAATAAAACTATTACAAGGGGAAACAGGGCATCCTGTGTCCCAAGTAGGAGAGTCAACACAAAAACTGTGATGACCAGACTATGGTTTTTTTAGACACTCAGGGCTAAAAAGGATCTGAGAGCGGGAGGCCTGTTCTTTTTTCTCTCAAAAAGGAGATGTTAGTTTGAGAAAAGCAGGAAGGGCTTTCTGGTGCCAAATTAAAATGTTCTCTTTGATTGATTTGGAAGGACTGAGAGACCATCGAAAGTGGAATAAGTTTCTCGCTATGTGAGTTAGTGTTACAATATGTGTGTGTGTGCATGTTTCATAATTTGAGATTTGAGGCCGGGGCTGAATTTATGTATGAACAGCGTGATACGCGACACGTGGTTAGCCTCAAGGGTTGTAGGGAAGAGGAAACCTTGTGAGATGCGGTTGCTTTGGAAAAGATTCTTGAGAAAGTGGTGCTTGAGGAACGTAAACGTGTGGGCTCGAGAGGTAGAAGGAGGGTGCTCCCAGAGAGATGAGGGTAAGCCCAAGCTGTAGGGGTTAAGCTTTGGGCCCCTTAGAGCCCTGGCCAGATTTAGGGGCATGGAAAATTACGCAGGACAGATTAGGAGAGACCACTGTAAAAGCTGGGAGTCGGATTTACGGTTACTGGCAGGAGGGAGACATTTCTGGCCCTTGAGCTGCTGCCATTTTGCTGGTGGTCCATCGGTGGCCAAGAGATCTAAGTTAATGTTAAGGAGACACAGAGAGATGAGTCCATGCCGGATGTACCGAAAGTAATCGCTGGGGCTTGGGGAGGCAAGCCAGAAATGAAATAAGACGTCACCTCTTGAGGCTTGGGGCCAAGGGGTGTCTTGAGAGAGTGGGGAGATTTTTGTGCTATTGTTTAAGCGTGGGTTTGAAGGGATGTGTTCAGTTTTAGCGGAAGGCAGCTGAAGTTAGTCGTGGCCCTCCTATGGAAAGCCAGAGCTGTAAGTCTCCATTCTTTAGGAGGGTGAATCGTGAGGGAAGGAACCTCTCGGTCCCTCAGTATATGGGGAGGAAAAGGAATAAGGAAGAGAAACGGTAGCAGGCATCACACTCACTCTTGCCTATTGGGTTGTGCGGGAGATCCACATACACATTGGGGCATTTACTTAGCATCGCATTCCTGAGGGTCAGAAGCTGTACAGATAGTAAATCCAAGATTCCGAAGTGTTAAGGGATGGATATACCTAAGGTGAAGGAGAACAGAGAACAGGAGGAGTCCAAAAAGAGTGAGAAAAGAATGAGGGAAGCCTTAGTGAAGCTGTTGGAGTACCTCAAGGAGGCACTTTCCTTCTGTGTCTTACCATCTAATTTTTATACGTGGTTCTATTCCCGCCCCCCTCCCTGCTGCAAATCCCTTAGGGAATTAGATATTGATTGAGACAAGGGAGTGCCCACTTAGTTGGACTTGGTGATCTTTGACAGTAAAATAATACAAATTTGGTGACATGACTGGTTTTTTTTTTTTGCTTTTATCCCCCCACCCCCACCCCCCATAAGAAACAAAAAATGTGAATTTTCTTTTGGAACTTCGAAGTACTCTGAATGAAAATCCATGTCAGTAAGGGGGTGCCAGGTGGCTCACAAGAGTGGTCCAGCGACTGATTTCAACTCAATTTCAGGCAGGTTGCGACCTGGGCTTGGTCACAAAATCAGCCTTCTCGCCGATGGAAAAAAGCCACCCCAACTGGAAACCAGAATGGGCAGACGTTCTAAAGAACACTTCTTAGGTACACACTGAGAGGTGCCAGGACCTTAGTGGGAAGGGCTTCAATCATGGAAGCCAGCAGTGTTCATCCATTCTAATGAGGGTGCGCCCCTTCCAGGAGGAAGGTTCTAGAAAACAGGACACATACAAACATTTCAGAGGCCTCAGAGGTGTGGCTCTCCTGGGCTGTGCAGGACACTCAGGACACAAAACAAATGAGGAGGATATGGATCTCTTGCACCAATCCAGGGAATGTGGGACATGGTGAGTCCTATGGGCAGCTGGCCCCCAGCCTGCCCTACGGAAAGTGAAGGGGTCACTTGGGCAGCTGGGCTTCCCATTTATGTCTGATCTGCTTTTACTCCATACGGGTTAGCACCTGAGCCTTCAATATTATACTGAGAGTTTAAAACTCAGCTTAATCTGTCTTTGGGACAAGTATGTTTATATGTGGATATTTTACCAGGGTGGCTTCTGGATCCCAACTCTTGTGGTTCGATACACAATAATCAGCAATTCTTTTCTTTTCTTCTTCTTCTTTTTTTTTAAGTTTATTTTGAGAGAGAGGGACAGAGAGAGAGAGAGAGAGAGAGCGTGAATCTGGGAGGGGAAGAGAGAAGGAGAGAGAATCCCAAGGAGGCGCTGTGCTGTCAGCACAGACCCCAGTGCAGGGCTTGAACTCACAAACTGTGAGATCATGACCTGAGCCAAAACCAAGAGTCGGACGCTTAACTGACTGAGCCGCCCAGGTGCCCCAGTAATCGGCATTCTTTTTCTTTGTTTCCCCTTTCCTGCTCCCCTGACTTCTTCCCCGATTCTCTCTGTGCTGTACTTGGGATCTTCTGATACAGCACATCTGAGCACAATTTCTCCTTCCCAAGCAAGTGCCAAACAGAATATCGTATTTTCACGAATGTTTCTTAGCTGGAACCGTTCGGGTTATTCCTCAGAGGACCCCACTGGACAGAACTGTTTCCCTTTTCAGGACTGGGGAATCCTAATTCTAAAAGGTTTATTCAACAAATGTTTATTGAGTGCTTAGCGGTGCTGGTTCCTGTACTAGGTAAGTCCCTAAATAAATAATGCATGTTCAGCCCTCTTAAGAATCTTGGAATTTGGTGGGAAGAGACAGGCAAGTAAATGGATGATTACCTTATCTAGCAGAATAAGAGCTGCGATAAATGCATCTGGGGGCTCAGTTGGTTAAACATCTGACTTCATCTCATGTCACCATCCCACGGTGACTGGGTTTGAGCCCTGTGTTGGGCTCTGTGCTGAGCCTGCTTCCGATTGTGTGTCTCCCTCTCTCTCTCTCTGCCCCTCCCCTGCTTGCTCTCTCCCTTTCTCCAAAATAAATAAATACACTTTTTTTTTTTTTTTACAAAAAAAAAAAGAACTGTGATATATGTACTCACATGAATCTATGGGAACAAGGAGAAGTGACATCTAAATGTTCAAGGATTTTACATCTCCCTTACTGTCTTTTTGTCACAGCGGCCACCCTGTGCAGTTATTACATCACTGTAAGAACAGGGCAGGGAAGCAGGGCTGAAATGCAGTGGGCACACACTGAGACAATTGTTCCAGTTATTGAAATTCTGAAATACTCCTGTTCCAGTGGGCGAATGACCTCAGGATGTCCCTTCTGCCCCATATGCTCCGAGTTTTCTCATCAAACCAGCAACTAAAGGCAGAGGGTGAGACCTCTAGACATGTTCCAGCACTTTGGACTCGGTCCATTCTGTATACACTTGACCCTTGCACGGTATCGGGGTTCGGGGCGCCTCCCCCACCCTGCCACTGCCTACTGTTGATCTGAAGTCTTATCAGTACCGTAAACAGTGGATTAACACCCATTCTGTGCCTTGTGTGCGTTCTTACAAAAAAGTGAACTGGAGAAAAGAAAATATTCAGAAAATTATAAGGGAGAGAATACATTGGCAGTATTATACTATTAAAAAAATCCATTTATGCATGGAGTCATGCATTTGAAACCCGTGTTAGTCAAGAATCAACAGTAATTGTTAACTGGGCTATAAAGCTGGTTACAGATTTTGAATATGCTGTCTGTGTATTGAACAGACATCTAGCACAGAGACCATCGTATAACTAGCATTCATTAAATAGTAGTTGAGTGCCTAATAAGTTAATTATGGGGGTTCTGTCAGGGAAAGTGAGCAGATGAGGTTTATGGGAGGAAGTAAGACTTCAGCCAAATTTTTTTTTTTTTTAATTTTTTTTTTTTTCAACGTTTATTTATTTTTGGGCAGAGAGAGACAGAGCATGAACGGGGGAGGGGCAGAGAGAGAGGGAGACACAGAATCAGAAACAGGCTCCAGGCTCTGAGCCATCAGCCCAGAGCCTGACGCGGGGCTCGAACTCACGGACGGCGAGATCGTGACCTGGCTGAAGTCGGACGCTTAACCGACTGCGCCACCCAGGCGCCCCAGGACTTCAGCCAAATTTTAGAGATCTTCCCTTCGATGATTTTTTTTCTTACTGTGGAAGGAATAAATATACAACATCGAGTTTTACAAAAATTCCAGAAAGGATAAAGACAATAATCAGCTATAATCTTCCCATCTAGAGAGGATCTCAATGGATACTTGAGTGTGTTTTTTTTTTTTTTTTTTTAATTTTTTTTTTTCAACGTTTATTTATTTTTGGGACAGAGAGAGACAGAGCATGAACGGGGGAGGGGCAGAGAGAGAGGGAGACACAGAATCGGAAACAGGCTCCAGGCTCTGAGCCATCAGCCCAGAGCCCGACGCGGGGCTCGAACTCACAGACCGCGAGATCGTGACCTGGCTGAAGTCGGACGCTTAACCGACTGCGCCACCCAGGCGCCCCTTGAGTGTGTTTTCTTGAGGCATTTTCCGTATGTGTATTTGTTCCTGTGTGTGTGCATGCATAGCTGGGCAAATATTTTAATATGAGAGAGTGTTCAGAGTTACCTTTAAACACTTTGAAACCCAGATATGGGGGAGGGGGAGGGGAGGTCTGAGAATGGAGCTGTGCTGTGATGGGCTTTGAGGGGGGGAGTAAGAAGGGTAGGCTTGTTCAGACTGTGTGTATGACTGTGAGGAGGGGAGGGGAGGGGTCTAAACGGGGGTGAGATGGTGGTAGGGGTTTAAAACAGCTTGATGTGGTTTCTTTTGTTCCTCTAAGTGCTTGACCTTGGTCTTACATGGAGGCATCCACCTCTCCATCTGCCATTAACGCAGACAGAAAAAAACTGAGAAAATACCCAACTTGCGACATTCGAAAGTAGGATTTTGCTGCAAGTGACGGTCTGGGAAACCACGATAATGCTTAGAGAAACGAATTTCTACATTCCTTTGTCTCCTTGCTTGAGTATATCAAAGTCCACACTCACTGGGTCGGGCCATAGGGAGTTGCTGGTGGAGGACCACAGAAGAAGATTGCTTTCTTCCAGCCCTACCTGGTTTAGGGGAGAGGAGAAGGAAGGAGAAACAGGACACAGGAGTGATCAGATGTGTGCCTTGAGGTGAGTTAGAGAAGTGAAATTAACAACCGCAGGGCTCTGGCCCACCTCTTCCTTCCGATGTTCATTTGGGGGTGTGGGAAGAGGTTGCCAGGCTGGCTGCCTCAGACCAGTCAAAGGTGGAGCCACGGCAAAATAAAAGGTGGTGGTAAAGGGTCACCCGGGTGGCTCAGTCACTTAAGCTTCTGACTCGTGATCTCAGTTCAGGTCACGATCTTAAGGTTCATGGGGTCGGGTGCAGCATCGAGTTGTGTGCTGGCAGCATGGAGCTTGCTTGGAATTCTCTCTCTGTCTCTGTCTCAAAATAAAATAAACTTTAAAGAAAAAGTTGGTAGTGTAGCATGCTGAGGCTGGGGGTGGGGGGTCCCAAGGTTGACCTCTTTGGAGCTGTCCTTGGTTCCCAGGGGCCAAACAGGACCCAGACGTAGGTTAGAGTGATTTTGGACGTTGTCACATGAGGTTACCACAGTAGGGGCAGGATGCTTTTGTGAAAAAATGCAGAGCTGACAGCCGAATCTGGGGCTTACTCAGAAAATGTTTGTGGCCTCGGGTTAGGCAAAGATTTCTTGGGTATGACGCCAAAAGCACGGCCCATAAAAGAAAATGAATTGACAAATTGGGACTTCATCGATATTAAAAAATGTGTGCTCTGCAAAAAATGCTGTTAAGAGCAGGAAAAGACAAGCCACACACTGGGAGAAAATATCTGCAAAACACAGACCAACAAAGACTTGTATCCAGACTGTATAACCACCTCCCAAAACTGTAGTAAGAAGACAACCTACCTAAAATAGGGACAAAAGTTTTGAAGACGCTTAACCAAACAATATGGACAGTGGATGGATAAACACATGAAAAGAGGCTCGGGATTATTAGTTACATTGGAAATGTAAATGAAAACCACAGTGAGACATCATTACACACGTATTAGAATGGTTAAAAAAAAACGGGCAAAGAGGTAGAGCTTCGGAAGCTCTCATACACTGCTGGTAGGAATATAAAATGGCACAGCTACTTGGGAAAACAGTTTGTCAGTTTCTTGTAAAGTTAAATATATACTTCCCATACGATGCGGAAATTCTACATATTTACCCAAGTGAAATTAAAAACAACAACAACGACAACGTACAAAAATGTTGACAGCAGCTTTATTCCTCATTTCCCCAAACTAGAAGTGACCCAAATGTCCTCCAACTGGGAATGTTTGAACAATGGTACATCCATACAATGAAATACTACCTAGTAATGAAAAGAAGTGAACTACTGATGCACATAACAAGATGAACAAGTCATTTAAAAATTTTTTTGTAAATAATGTTTATTTTTGAGAGAGAGATGGAGTGCAAGCAGGGGAGGGGCAGAGAGAGAGGGGGGGACACAGAATGGGAAGCAGGCTCCAGGCTCTGAGCTGTCAGCAGAGAGCCCAACGCGGGGCTTGAACTCACGAACCATGAGGTCATGGCCTGAGCTGAAGTCGGATGCTTAACCGACTGAGCCACCCAGGCGCTCCAACATGAATGAGTGTTGAATGCATTAAGCTAAGTAAAGTAAGCCAGATTTAAAGGTGATGTAACGTATGATTCCACTCATTATAGCATGGTCAGTAAGGCGAAGCTATAGGCGTGAAAAACAGAGTTGTGGTTGCCAGGAGTTTGGGGCGAGGACATTGTTTGGCCAGAAAGGGGTAACAATACAAAATTTTTTTAGGGTTGTGGGGATGATGAAAATGTTCTGTGTCCTCACTGTGGTCATAGTGATACGGCTGTATGCATTTGTCAAGATTCATAGACTTGCACATTAAAAAAAAAAAAGAACAAAACTTGACTATGCAAACATAAGCATAAATATCTGTAAACAATTAAAACAGGACCAGAAGAGCACCTGGGTGGCTCAGTCAGTTGAGCGTCTGACTTAGGCTCAAGTCATGATCTCGAGGTTCCTGGGTTCGAGCCCTGCATCGGGCTCTGTGCTGACAGCTCAGAGCCTGGAGCCTGCTTCGGATTTTGTGTCTCTCTCTCTCTCTCTGCCCCTACCCCACACTATCTCTCTGTCTTTCTTTCTCTCAAAAATAAATAAAAGCATTAAAAATGTTTGAAATAGAACTAGAAAAAACTTCAGTGAGAGAGAAAATGTAACTGACACCCTTAGGTCAGATTCCAACGTTGGGCCAGTCAATGATAATCCCTCAGCAAGGAGAGCTGACTCTTGGGGTTTTGATAGAGCAGTACCAATGGGGCAGAAAATGGGACTGGTTTGCAAATGAACAGACTCATCCAGGAAATAGTTTTACATTTTTATATTATCGTGATATTACTGATTAGCCTTATTTATTTTTTCTTAAAGTTTGTTTATTTTGAGAGAGAGGGAAGGAGAGAATGAGTCGAGGAAGGTCAGAGAAAGAGGGAGAAAGAGAGAATCCCAAGCAGGCACTGCACTGTCAGCACAGAGCCTGATGCGAGGATCGAACCCACCCACTGTGAGATCATGACCTGAGCTAAAATGAAGTCGCTCAATCGCCTGAGCCCCCCAGGCACCCCGATCAACATTACTGAATGAGCGTTTCCTTAAATCATTGAAATTGTCTTGTAACCAATCCCTTAAAAATGTCGCTGGTGACCCATGCTAGCCACGGTGGCTGTATCTGCCGAATTTCCTAGAAGAATTTGACAGTAACTTAGTGAAAAAGAGAATGAAAGGAGGCCAAGTAGCGGAAAATGTCTAAATGCCATCTGGTCTCACAAGTGTCAAAACCAGCCTTCACTCCATCCAGAACCTTTTCATGAGGACTCATTTGGAATACAACATTGGGCCAAATGGAATATGTGACGTAAAAATACATACTAGGGTCGAAACTTCCAAATGCCAGGGAGCTCTCTAGGTTCAGGACACAACTGGAAAAAAGAAGTATTCCTCTTCCCTGCTTAATCTACTTCATCTAGGTTTTTTACAGTGCCCTTCTCAGCCTTGTAAAGTTATATTGCAGTAAGTATGAAAATAGCCCCCCTGCAGGGATAAACCTTTGGAGTATCAAGATCTATAAGGCTTTGAAATGTGCCAACTTGTCTCAGGTAATCTCTGCTTCGTGGGTACAAGGCAGGGATGTGCCATGTTACTCTCATGTGTAGTTTTGGAATAGTTCCCTTGATTTTTATAATCAAGTGTCTTTGTGCCATTGCTGAGAATCACGAAAATATACTTCGTAATCAACAGAACTCGATACTTTCCGAGCACGAAAGCAGCAGCAATGAAGCCCAGAGCTGCTAGCTGATATTTGGTGGTATCCGTTTTCCACCCTACAAATAAATGTCCAAGGTTTGGTTTACGACGTAAGAATGGGTGAATCAGTATTCTCTCAGGAAACAGAGTAAATGTGGTCCCTAGCTCTTCCTCCCAGGGAAAGAGCAGCATAACTGATGTCCCTAAGCTTAGGTGTCTTTTTTCCGGGGATGATATCGGTAGGTTGAGAGTGAGGACAGTGGCAAGATCGTGCGTGCGTGCGTGTGTGATGGTGATAGTGATAACTGGGGAGCAATTGAGGGAGTTGGGGAATAGCCCAGTATTTTTTTTAATGAGTCCCATATAGTTGCAAATATTAGAATGTTCTCATACTTCATATCCTTTCTTTCTTTCTTTTCTTTTCTTTTTTTTTTTTTTTTGAGCATCAGGCAAAACTTTATTAGACTATAAGATCAGAAAGGAAGAATAGTAGGAAAGCTCTCTTTACAGAGAGGGGACTTTGGGAAGTGAATGCCCTCCTACTTCATTTTCTGACGAGCAACTGCAGTAATCATCCAAGAGGTTCTTTAAAAGAAAAATAAGATTTTCAGTAATCTCATTTTGTCAGAGCTTGCATGACATAAGCGTATCAGTGGAGGATGAAGGGCTAACCCAGGAAAAGAAAATAGAATGACTTGAGGTGGTTCAGGGAGAAAGGGACGCGGGCAGTGTTGGTAAATGAAGGTTAATGATAGCTTTGTACCAGCTGCAAATTTGTAGTATGCATAGTTTGATGAATTATAGCAAGACCATATCATAATTTGTGACCTATGTATAAAAGTGTCAAAGTGGGGTGGTTATCTGCATTTTATTGTCATCAAGAGATTTTTTTTTCTTGATTAAAGCCCTGTCCCCCAGTCCCCAAGAAATCACTAGACTCCAAAATATTCAGAGTAATGGTTCCCACAGAGACCGTCATAACATCGACTGGCCCCTCAGTGATTAAAGAGGAAGAGATAGCCGTATCAGTCATCTACACATGCCGATAGGAGCCGAGGGGGAGGGCTTAAGAATTTTTAAATTTAGATTTATTTACGTTAAAAATTATTGATAGAAGTCGCCACATCTCACCTCAAAAGACTGTACAATATCCCTGCTGACAGTACATTTACCCAGGGACTGACTTTATGCTAACAAATACGGTGTTTAAATTGTCAGCAAAAGTGAAATGAATGAGCGTAGCACAATTCAAATGGATCTTTGGCATATCATCAATCAATTAAGTTCTTCCTGGCACTCTTAGGTTAATATCAGAGTATACAATACAGCATCATCCATTTTCTTGGGCATTCTTTGTTGCGCAGGCCCCTCAAACATTGTATACGGTTTTCCCGAGATCTCCCTTGCAGACGACTCCATAGACCAGAACGTGAGGACATGTGACCAGGGACTGTTCCTACCGCCTTTTTTTGGACTCTTCTGTGGAAGGTGAGTGTCCACAAAACACCCACTTGAAGGATAAAAGCCTGAAAAACAGTGAGAAATGGAAGGGCAGGGAAATGTCAGACAGGTGGAGTCAACAGCCCAGAAAACTCAACTTTGACTCAGTCATTCAGTTGGATTCCACCTCAACAGAAGATAGCACCGAGCAGAATGTGGTCGGGGTGACTCCAAGAACTTTTCTGAAGGCTGGAAGGCCATTCTGAAAAAAATAATTCCAATACGGATTCCTATGTATTTGGATTTTATTTATTCCTAATGTGCTTTACTTCAGCCCACATGCATTCCATTCAGACTTCCTTCACAATGAAAGTGAATCTCATCCCTGGGATTACACAGGTAGCCATTTTTGGTCAAGTGCAATTCTGTTTGGCAGAGAAGAGCCTGGGCTCACAGGCCCCGCTGGGATAAAACTTGTGCTTCGTCGGGGCGCAGGAAAGCGTAACAGAATGGTGATGATTACAAACTGTGCCTTCCAGTGTGATTACAAGAGGTGGGACCCTGGAGCCATGAGGAGGGGCATGCAAAGGTTTGCACGTTTCTGATTTAAAAGATACCAAAGGTGAATAATCCCTTATAGGAGTTACTCTTGATCTGAGAGCCACCTATCCTTGGGTGTAGGGTGGGGAGCACGGCTTATTGCAATGGGCACCATGAATCCATGTGACCTTAAGTATTACTAACAGGAAGAATCATGTCACATTACATATATTTTATGTGAAATGCATGTATATGCTTTTTTAAGCAATATCGTAAAAATTCCTTCAGAATTTCCTTTAAAAGTTTATGTATTTATTTTGAGAGAGACAGTGTGAGTTAGGGAGGGGCAGAGCAAAAGAGAGACAGAATCTCAAGCAGGCTTTGCAGTGTCAGCCTGGAGCTCGATGCGGGGCCCAGTCTCATGAGACCGTGAGATCATGACCTGAGCCGAAACCGAGAGTCGGACGCTTAACCACCTGAGCCAACCAGGTGCCCCGTACTTTTTTTTTTTTTTTTTTAAAGTAGGCTCCATACCCAGTGAGGAGCCCAACACGGGGCTTGAACTCACAACCCTGAGATCAAGACATGAGTTCAGCTCAAGAGTTGGACACTTAACTGAATGAGCCACCCAGGCACCCCGTTGGCTTTGTGTACTTTCAAGAGTGATAGCTGCTAGAACATGGAGGCAGATCATTAACATCTTTTGTTAGTAAAAATGGGCCTTCACACATGCAAGGACGCTGGCTTTACTCCCACGCGCCCCCAAACTGGAGACGACAACAAATGTCCATCGACAAAACAATGTATAAATAAATTGGGGCATAATCGTAGAGTGGAAAAAGACACAGGAATAACAGTGAATAAATGGTACACACGACAACATGGGTGAGTTTCATAGACGTGATGCCGAACAAAAAATAAAGAAAAAGGGCAGACTCGAGTATACTATAAGATTCAGTCTAAATGAAGTTTGGGATAGGCAGACCTCATGGTCATAGAAGCCAGAACAGTGATTGCTCCTTAAGGGACTGTGGAAAGGGATCTGAGGCAAACTTCTTAGGTGCTGAGGACATTCTGATGGTCGCATATAAGTGAAACTTACTTGCGAAACTTGATTCACCAGTACACTTAGGATCGATGGACATTATGTACTTTGCTACATGAGTTTATGGCTGTTTTAAGACACGTCAACAAATTCTTAGCCTCTGCCCCATTAAGAGGTAGGATCTAGATGGTATCCCCTTTGAGTGTGGACTAGACATAAGGCTCATGTATAATTTGATAATAGGAGGCATCACATTTGAAGTTGCATAATTTCAGAGGCGAACTTCCATTTTGATGGCTGGGATATGTGCTTGGAGTCCTGACTTATTCTATAGGAAGTTCACCTACAGTGAGACTGCCATGCTGTGAGGAGACCCAGGCTCCATGGAAGGGGCATAGGTGGGTAATCAAGTCAACATCCCTGCTGAGTTAAGCTTGAGTCATCCATGTTCAGGCACCTGACACGTAAGAGAAGGTGCTTCTAGATGATTCCAGTCTCCAACTCTTGCGAGACCCTTGCCCCCCTACCTCAGGCATTTGGGTCTTCTGAGCCGAAGTACCTGACATTTTCGAGCAGAGATAAATCATCCCTCCTGTGTCCTGACCCGCAGACCTGTGTGCACCCTGAAATTGCCATTTTACACCACTAACTTTTTTACAATGTGTTTTTATTTATTTTGAGAGAGAGAGAGAGAGAGAGCGCCAACAGGGGAGGGGCAGAGACAGAGAGGGAGCCAGAATTCCAAGCAGGCTTCGTGCTGTCAGCACAGAGCCTGATGGGGTGCTCAAACTCATGAACCATGAGATCATGATCTGAGCTAAAATCAAGAGTTGGACGCTAAACCCACTGAGTCACCCAGGCGCCCCTAAACCACTAAGTTTTGAAGTGATGTGAAAAATTTAATGCTGTCAAAAGTGGTATAAAAAGATGGAGTGAATAGAAACCAACATATATATGCATTTTTCAGACGGACTCTCGACTTTGGCTCAGGTCATGGTCTCGTGGTTCGTGAGTTCGAGCCCCGTTTCCAGCTCTGCATTGACAGTGCAGAGCCTGCTTAGGATTCTCTCTCTCTCTCTCTCTCTCTCTCTCTCTCTCTCTCCTCCCTCCACCCCTCCCCTGCTCACTCTCTCAAATAAATAAATAAACTGAAACATAGTTACATAAACTTAAAAAACAAACAAACAAACCTGGACCTTCAAACTCAAGGTATTTGAGGAACTCACGTCAGGCTTCTCAGGTTGCCAGCAATGAAAACCAACTCTGACTCGGGCAAAAGAGAATTTACTGGCACAATATGGAGCTGGAAGGATCTAAAGGCATTCTCGATAGTCCCCCTCACAGAGAAATCGGGGACCTTGGTAGCGGGAGCTGAGGATAGCTTTCCTCAAGACTCAGTTGCTGCTGTGAATGTGGTCTGACCACAGTCAATGACTCTGATCAAGATTTTGATTTTAAGGAGAGCCACCAGTTAACCCAGACTGGGCTTATTGCCTAGCAGAAGACAGGCACAGTGACCTGTGGCTTTGCCAAGACTAGCACAACCATGCGAAGGAGTCAGCACCCCAGGCGAGATCTGAGTACGCTTCTTTGGGGTCCTCAAAACCCGCTGCATGGAGGTAGTGATCCCCTGACATATTCTAGAAGCCGCTGCCTTCGTGTACTGACCAACTGTATTCAAGTATTAGAATTACTCACGGTGACTGAGGTGCATGAGATTTACCGTCCTCCTCCCTCGGTCAGTGACTAAGGAAATGGGAAAACAGGAGACACGATCACTCTGCTATATGGTTGGTGTTCCAGAGCCCTGTTTGTGTGAATCCAGCCAAGGGTAGCCTTCCCCTGAGCCCACAGGCTTTCCTGCTTGTCCCTCTTATCACCCCATGCCCTTCTAACGAGTCTCTCCCGAGAGCCTGTCTTTCATGTGACTCTCGTCAAAATCCCTCTCTGTCTCTGCGTCTCATGCTCGAGGTTTCCACTTAAAAGGCCAGTCTGGGTCAATGGATCTCAAACTTTTGCATGTGTCAGAATTACCTGGAGGGCTGCTTAAAACACAGATAACTGGGCTCCCATCTCCGAATTTCTGATTCAGTGGGTAGGGGTGGGCCTGAGAATTTGCATTTCTCACAGACGCCCAGGTGATGCTGCTGTATCTGGCCTGGGCACCACAGCTATGGCATTTTTGTTTAGGCAGTTGCTAAGGTCGTATGATTTTAAGCAGACCTCTTCCATGCCCCTAGCCTACGGCAAACACATTTTGCCAAGTAGCCCTATCATGGAACCTGAAGTTGGCCCTTAACTCCTTCCGATGAGGAGTTTGAAGGCTTCAGAGAAAACGCACACGGTCTCCAGCCAGGGTAAATACATTCTCTTTTTATCTCTCATGTGTTGGCTGTATTAGAGCACAGTTTACTTAGCCACTTATCTAGCAGAGCTCCAAGGAAAACAGCAAGGAGGAAAGGAAAGTTTGAAAGGGGTCCAAAAAAAAAAAAAAAATTGAGAAAACCCGGTCACATTGTTTGGCACTTACTTTAACCACAGGATCCTTTCTTGAGACGAAAGCTTGCAGAGGAATCCCAGGTGACAGCACCAACTGGAAAGGGTCTGAAGAGACTGGCAGGACTGAGTCTGAAAAACAAGGGTCTAACACATCGGCCCGAGTTGGCTGGTCCAAAGAGGTCTTCAGCTATTTGCGTTTGATCTGGGGCAGGTTGGGGCTGGTTCCCTATGGCCCGTTTTTTTTTTTTTTTTTTTTTTTTTTTCTGAGGAAACAGGCCCACCATATGATTTCACTGCGAAACCAGAGTCCCCCCCCCCCCATTGCATTTCAAGATCTGCTGACTGCTGCTGGGAAAACATGCAGGATTTGGTGCCATTTAAATGAGCAAACCCCATGTTAGAGGAATACCAGTGTCACGGGCTGCGTGCAGATTCTTGCTGGACTGTTGCTTTTTTCTTCCCGTAAAAAGGTCATGGGGTATGAAAATGCTTAAGTATCTCCACGCTGCGGCCTGCGATGGCTGGGATTTGATGGATGGTGTGGGACTGCAGAGCTCGCTGTGAAGTAATGCTGTTTAGCTTAAATCAGCTTCGAGCGAACATGTTTTACACATTTATGCTCCAGAATTTGGAAAAGCTTTTTCCTAGAAAACAGCACTTCTTGAACCGCTTCCGCTGGTCAAGGCGGGGGAGTGGGGTGGGGGGGGCACCTCCCTGGCTCAGACAAGAAGAGTGTTTACTTCCATGGCCTTCAAACTGCTGCAAGTTTAGGACCCAACAGGGCTGCTGTCTTAATGAAGCGGTTAATGACGTGTGAATTATAGACCCTGACAACCCCTTTCATAAAAACAACGGGACTGCCTCCACAGTGCGCTGTGGCTAAGTCACGATGGCCCGTCTGCTTAACACAACGCAGTATCTTTAGGGAAAGGGCGATTTTTGCGCTACGGCAGAGAGAATTCCTAGCCCCACAAGAGCAGAGCGAGGAATCTTGAAGACCGCTGTTGACGCAAGGGACGCTCCATTTCCAACCCGGCTGGGCCTTGGATGCGGGCGCCAAAAAGAGTTTTTAGAGATGCCGCAGAGTCCTGAACGAGCAGGGATTGTTTATCCCCTTGGCTTTGGCTGTCTCGCTTTCCCAGGAGGTGCCCATTACAGCAAAGGAGCCTATGATGGATGTTTTAATAGCCTAAAAGTTGCCCTCTCCTCCCTCCCCCACGTTCCTGCTCCCCACTGAAGGCGCGGGAATGCTGGCGTTCCAGTAGGTGTTCAAAGAACCAGTTGTCCGTCTGGAATGCTCGCTGAGGTTGGGCATGGGATGCTGCATGGGCCCTCCGCGAGCCAGAAAAGCGATGCCCGCGGCCGGCTGCGGAGGGAGGCACTTGCTGGGTGCTGACCTGGACGGTCCGAACACACGAAAGCAAGGCCTGGGAGGAGCTGGAAAGCAACCCCAAGTCGGAACAAAGCCCGTTCTCCGCTGGATTTGGTGGCCACTTTTAAGGAAAAGTGAATTCACGTTCCATCTCTCGATGGGCGCTGGATTTGGATTCACGGGCCAAGGTCCAGGCTCTTTATCATTATCCCTGAGATGAGAGCGTCTCAATCTGCCTTGTTTGGGCAGGGGTAGTTTTTCTTTAAACAGTTCAAGGAGCTGTTTGTCTAACGCTCGGCATTCGAGGTGACAGCACAGCAAAGCAGAGAGTGGCGTGCATTCACAAGGGAACACAAACCTTGGCGTTTGTTCCCAGAGCACCGAGGGCCTCGGAGACGCACAGTCACCATTGACATGCAAATGGAGCCCTGGGCACCCTGCTTGGCTTTAGAAAAGCCTGCCTGCCCCGCTGAGAAAGGCTGGTCGACCGGACGGATGGGGTCTAACTGGGCCTGACTGGGGAGGAGGGAGAGAGGAGGGAGGGAAGCGCCTGGGGAAGAGCCTGAATTAGCCCTGGTGAAGCTGGATGGGGTGGGGGGGAGGGGAAGGAGGTTACTGTCATTCACTTCGGCAGAATTAAAGGGTGACCAGCCATCCAGGTTTGCTAGGGACCTGAGGACTTTCTGGATTGTGACGCTTCTGGGACCGAAGGCATAGTGAGCTGGTCAGCCTAGTTTAGAATGATTTGCTACCCTTAACTTACTCAGCTAGAAAGCAGACAGAACTTGACTGACTTTAAAAAATGTCGCTCAGGGGCACCTGGGTGGCCCCGTCAGTTAAGCATCTGACTTCGGCTCAGTTCATCATCTCGTGGTCCGTGAGTTCGAGCCCCGCGTCGGGCTCTGTGCTGACCGCTCAGAGCCTGGAGCCTGCTTCCCATTCTGTCTCTCTCTCTCTCTCTCTCTCTCTCTCTCTCTCCCTCTCCTCCTCTCCTGCTCACGTTCTTTCTCTCTCAAAAGTAAATAAACATTAAAAATTATGGGGCGCCTGGGTGGCGCAGTCGGTTGGGCGTCCGACTTCAGCCAGGTCACGATCTCGCGGTCCGTGAGTTCGAGCCCCGCGTCAGGCTCTGGGCTGATGGCTCACAGCCTGGAGCCTGTTTCCGATTCTGTGTCTCCCTCTCTCTCTGCCCCTCCCCCGTTCATGCTCTGTCTCTCTCTGTCCCAAAAATAAATAAACGTTGAAAAAAAAAATAGTGACGCTCATCGAATTCCCTGTAGTTTTGTATAATTATTATAAAAAATACATCATGGTCATGAGATCATTCTCATCTTGGTGATTATAAGATGAAAAGGAAGGGCACCTGGGTGGCTCATTCGGTTCAGCGTCTACTCTTGATTTTGGTTCAGGTCATGGTCTCACAGTTGGTGAGTTCAAGGGCCACGTCGGGCTCTGCGCTGACAGCCTGGAGCCTG